>NC_049209.1:29585092-29937592 GCF_013347855.1 Anguilla anguilla
CGTTCTGGGGCACTGTCCATTCAAGTGTTTCTGCTCCCTGGAAGTGCTGGAGAACCATGGAGAGCGCTGGCCTCTCTCACTGCCAGGGAGACTGGTGTGCCCTGTTGTAAAAATCACAGCTGATACCCACTGCCTAATTGTTGGACTGTATTAAGGCCTGCTCCTTACGTCTTTGGGGAGAGACAGAGAGACCGTTGTCCTGGCAACATTCACCACAATTGCCTGATTGGCAAGCCTTTGGGACTCTTTTTGTTGTTCCTTTTGGAAGCTGTGCCTTTTTATTCTTATGGGATCTGTGATTTTGATGTCACATTTTTTGTTGTTACTGTTCTTTGTTCCTTGGCCGGGGTAAACAAAAGGCAGTGAGACCTGTTTTATTTCCTTGTCTTGTTCATCCGCCGCCTGACAGTGACAATCCCAGCACCGCACCACATCGCAGGAATGTGGAGAGAGCATCCCCTGGTGGTCAATAGTAAAAAGAACATTTCCTCATTCCT
Organism: Anguilla anguilla; assembly: GCF_013347855.1. Classification (NCBI taxonomy): domain Eukaryota; kingdom Metazoa; phylum Chordata; class Actinopteri; order Anguilliformes; family Anguillidae; genus Anguilla; species Anguilla anguilla. Next base: position 29,585,590 of record NC_049209.1, read on the forward strand.
TTTTATTGTATCTTTTTACCATTTCGATTTGGGAAAAATAGGCAAAGCCAAGGTGTACCGATGGTCCAGCAGTCTTCTAGGCCAGCTTTACAAAAAGGTAGGGAGCTGGAAATATATATAGTTTGGCTACAGAAGTCTGGCAAAGACTTGGGATGTCTGGCCCTAGGTGGACCTCCATGTGCGGACATGGAGCTATAAGCCAGGGGCTGAAGGAGACCCCAACCTCAGGACAACAGCAATCTGATTGTGCTCTCTAAATAGTTATTATAATGTATTCTATTGGACCTTTATGTACATAATCATTTGTGGAATCAAATATGAAGTTATGGTTGTATGATATGTCCAGAATAATTAATTTGTTAACTTTGAAAGGAAATCCCTGTAAAAAATGTATGATTCATTTTAAACCTTGGCACCCTTTATTTTCTCACAATATACTTTGGGCTGGAACCTCAAAACCTAGCTCAACAACTCTACCTTGGAACAAAAGAAAAAAATAATCATTAAATAAAAAAATAAAAAAAACTGTTTATACATTTATCACACACAGAAACCAAGATCCGAATGTTCTGGAACATGACCATTCTAGAAACTAAAAATGCGAACAGCTTACTGAGACAAACAGAAGTAATATGATTTCAACCTTACTAGTCATTTACTGAAAACAAACACAAAGGAACACAAAAAATTCCTTTGAACATTAAAGCAAAAATCAGCTTTTGCTTCCCCATCAGTGGCCAAAGCTGTCCACCAGTTCTTTGGAGTTCCAGGGCCCTGCGTTGTTTGCCATGAACTGCTCGTTGACCAAGGCTTTGGCAGTCTGGTAGAGGTGGGCGGACATCTTAAATAAAGCACAATCAGACCCCCCAGTTTTAATTCCAAATGCTAAATCCCAAACAGAGCATCTGAAAAACCCTTATGGCATAAGCATGCCATAATGTAGGCAAGCTAAATAATTATTTAATATATATAGCAAGCTAGCTATGCAAGCTGCATATTTAGCTAACTAAGCAGTTCCATAGCTACCCAAATGCTTAATCCCTGTTAAAAAGAATGGACTGAATGTACACAGTAACAAATAGACAAAACCTGTTTGAGGCAAGTTGGGTTGGGTGATATACCGCAACAATAATTATTGAATGCTATCACTATCATCGCCACCAAGTCATGTACTGCCTTTCATTTAGTCTTTTTTTAATTTAATTGTACCAGATGTGGTCGTAAACATCCAAACTTCAGAGGCCGCATGAAATGCTTCCGGGTAAAAAATAACTACCAGCATAGTTACATCATAAATACACTGGCTTGTAGACACAAGATCAACTGTACGCTGCCAAATTTAATTATCTCAGGAACCACACCTTTTTAAAGGCACCTGCTTTCGGGATGCTTGCTATCCCTCAAAAAACGACACACCTTTGTATCATGGTAGGTGGCCAGACCCAGTAGGTCTTGATGGTTCCCTAGCTTGGCGATTTCTCGAAAGATGCTGAAGAAAGCTCTCTTGCACAGTCTGCTGGTGAAACCTGGGCCACTTATGAAGGGGGACCTGTCAAAGAAAAAGGTAATGGAACCATTCAATCAAATCTAAATATATTTCATTACAACAGCAACAACCATGACCCTTGTACTGGCATAGTATCACAAGTAAAACTTTGGTATTATGACATTACACTGTCTACCTCCAGAATGATTCTGTACTGTAATAGCCAAAAGCTGGACTATAGTCATTTTTATGAAGGCTTACCCCTCAGTAGTGTGGCCATTGGTACTGTCCAGTATTTCAATGCTGGGGTCACCCAGGCACCAGTTGAGGCTGAGGTTCTTGCAGTGGGTTGAGCAGACCAATGGCCCGACGTTTTCCCCACTGAAGAAGAATATCTTCTGGTGCCTGAACGGGTGGGTCAGCTGGCCCAGCCACCCCTCACCCAGTCTCTTGCTGATGGTGTCGGACACTTTCTCTGAGTAGTGGCTGGAGCCTCCTGAAGAGTGGAAGAGTGAGAGATCGATCAATTTGTATTTTAGGATAGCAGCGCTTACACCGTATGCCGTATCCAGTGCCCAGAAAACAATGCCTGTCCCTCACCCAGGACCACACTGGTAATGTAGAGCGGCTGAATGAAGTGGCTCAGCAGCGCACCCTGCAGGCCGGTCACCGCCCAGCGACACAGCTTGTCGCTGTCCGACATGCAGCATATGCGCGCCCCCCAGGTACTGGGGTGCAAGAAGACAGCGGGGATGAGAGAGCCCTTGGCATGACACTGCAGCTTCAGGGAGGTGTAACAGCTCAGGGACAACTGCCTACGGAGAGAAACGGTTTCCCCATGTGACCTCATAACAACAATGTATATACTGCATTTACAACCCGCAACAGATACAGCTCAGTATGTTTCAAAGCTTAAAATAATGGCTTACTTACGTTAGAATGCACTGTGCAGCCCCCTTAGGAGTTTGGTTGGTGTAGAGGTGCAGATAGATTTTTGGCTTGAGTTGAAGTAGATGGCTATCAGATGTGCATTCATAAATTGACCTCTCTTTGCAACTGGGGTCATCACTGAAGAACAGGAGCAGTTGCTTGAACAAAAACCTAAATAAAAATAATAGTGGTCACCCTTTTTTCTGTACCCCATTCTCTGTACGTATCCCCGTATTTGTGGTCCGTGCAAATCTACAAGGATTCTAGGTCTATGACTGTGCCCGTTTGTGAGAGACCATAAACCCCATTGCTTCACAGCCACATGAAATCCCAGTGGTAGGGATGGAATAGTGGGCAGAAACTCTGATCAGTGCAAATCTTGTTCATGAAATTGTGTTTTAGTTCGTACAACAGGTCAAATAAGCTCATAAGATGACTGCATTTCGCAATCAGGGGTTAGCACACCATTGTAAAAAGGTTTAGAAGCCAAATGGGAACATTCTATTAATCTCTTTAAGAGAGTTTCCTTCATTTTGGATTCCACTAGGAAGAACATCAAGTTTGGTCCATACTCCAGTCTGCTTAAAAATAATAACCATCTGAAATCTTGAATTTGGGGATAATAGGGATTAAATACATTCAAACTAAAATGTCGCTATTCCAAGCAACCATGAGCAACTTTTTTTGTAAAGATTTGACAGGGAAATTTAACACAACAGTCCTGAACCTGCAATTAAAATGTAGCTAAATCTGAGAAGGAGGATGGTACGGCTCTTCAAAATGGAAACGGAGGGATCCCGCGACTACCACACAGCCCACACTGTAACGAGACGGGAAAAGGCACGCACCTCCGCAGCGCTCGGCGGGCAATGACAATGGCGTGGCAGTCATGTACCACGTGCCCGCTGAAGCAGATCCAGCCGCTGCAGCTGGACTTCCCTGTTCCCAGGGCAACCACCTCGTACTGCTCGCAGGGCTGCCCGTCCGTGTCGGTCACCTCTGAGAACACGCGTGAACAAAAGTGCAAATTAGAAAGATTTTATATCAATCGGTAGGATTCCTAACTGGTGAAAGTGTGGACATGTGGCCACAGAAACTAACCATTTGGTAGATAATGAAGAATTCAAAGACAAAGCAAATGATAGCAAACGACCTGGCATTGTTAAAAAGTTTAAAGAAAAAATTATGAAAGAACTTAAACGCATGTGTTAAGAAACCTAATTAGGAGTCTATTGATTTGCCTCAGTCTTCAATTTGATCAGTTAACAAAATGTCTAAAATCAAGACTAAACTAATGTAGAGAAAATAACTTTAAAAGCAAATCGTATCAAACCACCTGTGATGCAGGGACTGAAATCCCTGCCTGTGTCCGTATGCGGGCTGCAACGACTCCTGACGTCACCTCCCTGAGCAGGAGATGATTTCAGCACTGTGGACAGCGCCGGCAGTCCCAGGAAGCAATTTTGAAAATATTTTATAAACGATTAATTTGTGGTGGACTCACCTCTCTCCAACACAAAGGCAGCGAAGGAGCTTTTGCAGCTGTGGAACTCGGGGCACTCCTGCAGTAAACGGTCAAAGCGCTCGCTGCAAACGGCCGCGGTCCTGTGTTTGTGCCAGTCTGTGTACCCCGCTGAGGGACAGGGAAAGAGGCTCAGTGCATCAAACTGTCACAGTTTCAATAAGCTTTATATCTCTCAGCGAGAACAAGATCAAAATCGGTGGCAAGCATGACCAGTAGCTGAAGGAAAACAAATTAAATGCTACAAAATACAGAGTATTACCCCATTAATGACCACGTCTGCAATATTACAGATTGATTCCATTGCAGTTTCACCATTGCACAAATCATTTCGGTAATCACTTCAGAATGATGTTGATACAAACAGTTTACATGACGACAGCCTTCAGTTATCAAGATGATGCACCACTCTTCTTAACAGAACATCTTTTGTCAAAATGAACAAACCGCACCTCCAGTTCTGTTACTCCTCTTGGGGCTGCCTTCCAGCTTGTCCTGTCCTCTGTTGAAGAACTGCCCGTGAGAACGGTTGTCCAGGGCATCGACTCGGTACACGTCGCATTGGTCCTCCTCCGCCGAGTCATCTTCGATCATGTCCTTCACCTTGTGACAACTGTCCTGCAGTAGCATGTGTGGCACCTCACTAACCAGCTCCAGTTCTGGAGTTACTAGGGCATCACTGAACACGTGCCTTTCAAAGTCACCTGACTTTTTCCGGGAGGAGTGACCTCTAGCAGACCCCGAGATAACCTCTCGCTCAGAAGGGAAACGCATCAGACAAGCGGCCATTCGCGGCAGCCGTTTGCTCTCCATATTCCTGTCCTGATCCCCCATTAAGCTGAAGAAAAGACAAGGGAATGGGAAAGAATGTATAAGAAAGGAGCTCAGATATCAATATAAGCTACAAGGACAAGTGATGTGTATAAGTGTATAGGGTGACTTATGACAATATTATGATGCTAGTGAACTGAAAGAATTATTTAGTCCGTCCAAATACATTGCTATCAGGAGAGCAATTTGGGCCAAGGATTAACACGTAGTTTTATGACGGGTCTTGGTTTCAATAAGCCAACCAAGCATTCACTGAATCTTACACCAAACAAGCATTGCATCGAATGTTCGACAAACCCAAGTATTCCAGACCCCACACAGATATTTGGAGGTGCTATTCAACGATAAGCATGATTTTGAACGAATTAACAAACAAAACGGTTAAACCGAATCTAAATTATGTTAAAATAAAACCGACCGTCTTACCTTATAAAACCCGTTGCATATACGTTAATTTTTCAACAGCTGTATAGGGAGTTCTAAACTCCCCCCGATGAATTCCAAACTTCATACGTGTATCGTCATTTGTTACCTAAAACTGGCGAGCGCACTCATGCAGTAAATTGGTTAAAGCGAACGAAACTTACCGCGGAGCACGCGACGCTGTCGAACTGAACACAGACAGCTAGCTGATCAGCCATTGCACATTGCCTAGCTTTTATTCGCATAAACTACGTTAAATAAACTCAGCGTTAAGCACAGGAAACGAATCTGCAAAAGCTCGCTAACTATTTAACTAAATACTACAGTGAAAAGGATTTGGGTGTCCGTTTATCCTTATGCTTGACTGTGGCTTACCTTACACACTCCAGCTGTACGTGAAAGCGTCAGAACAAAGTTCCCGCTTAAAACATAGCCCACTGGTCATGCGCCATAGTCAGTATCCCTGCCAAAGCTTAAAGACAAATGCGAAATTTCAGCCTCATAAGTCGTGTTGTCATTCCACTCATGTTCGTTAGCATTTTCGAGACTTCTCGATCAGAAACATAGGCGGCCTATGGGAGAAATTATTTTAAAAAAATAGCTAATGTGGCTGCCGGTTAGGCAATATAAAGTTTTACGCATGTATTGATTTCAGGATGTATATTCCTATGTTATACCAGTTTGCAGAAACAGCTGTTTGAGTCGAGTCAACCCATTTCGGGAATGCAAACGTGGACAATCAGTGGTAACCAACACTTCCGGGAGATCTACCGTCCTGTGGGTTTTCACTCCAACCCTTACAAAGCACATGTCATTCAACAGCTGGACATCCTTGTTGAACTGCTCATTAGTAGAGGCAGGTGTGTCAAATTAGGGTTGGTTACTACTGGTCTAAATGATAAAGGGATGTTTTGAAATTGTCTTTAAAACCCATTCAGGTTTTTGCATAAAAACCATGTGGGATGCAGGTGACTGTAACAATTAATGATATACAGGAGCCAATAATTGTGGTCTTCAGAAAAATTAACTCAGCATCTTAAAAGTTTTCTAGATATAAATGAAATTAAGACACTGAAACTTTTGAAGGGCAAATTTGAACTCGTAGATTTGAATAACCAACAGTTTTAAATAATTTGTCCACCTCATACAAATATTACCACTAAAGGTAATGTGTGTTACAGAGGGTGGGATAAGATTATGGCATTAGATGACCCAGAGCACTCCTACATTTTGAGATGCAACTGGCGGTGTAGTTTGCACACCATCAGTACCACACATATCAGCTCCTAATGTCCTATCATACATGCATTTATGATAACTGATGAGCATACACAAAGTTCTGTAGAGAATATGTACAATTAGAAAGCAGGAGTGGAAATTATTTAAAATACATGACCAAATGGCAAGTGATAGATCAGTTGTACTCTTACAGACATCCATACCAGTCTTCAAAAATAACAATATGGACACAAATCTCCAACGTTGATGGAGAATAGTAACAGGGAGTGATACATGGAAAGACTTTTTGCATTTTTCAATCATGCAAAGGTCATCTCATGTGACAAGCAAGTGATTTGCGTAAAAAAACAATACACTGGAAAAGATGATCATTGTAAAGCGGACTGTCAGGTTTGTCAGTTTGTTCAAGAATGATCTTACAGAGAGAACCCAATGTATTTTCACAAAATTGCATTAAGCAAACATCCTTAGGATAAACAGAGGTGTTCCTCAGAACTCAATTTTGGCACTTGTACTCTTTTCCATTTTTATAAATTATTTGGGAAATCCTTAAAATCAGCCAACGTACATACATCTCTATGCTGATACTGTAATTTATACAGAAGCTTCTCTTCCAACACAAGCAGTGAAAGATCTTCAATCTTCATTCTTACCTCTGCAGACCAGCCTTCATGATCTAAAAGTAATGTAAAAGAATTTCATGTTCACTCTCAAGATTACTGACCTTAGCATCACCACATCTGGACGAACACCCATCAAAAGCATGTCTTCCTACAAATACTTGGATATTTGGTTGGATGACACCCACCCACCCAAGTTGTCATTTGACACCCATATAGATTTACTTGTCAAGAAGCTAAAAGTGAATTGGGTTCACTCCTCTACTTTTATCTTTGTTTGTTTTGAAGCAAAGTTAAAAAAAATCTAAACTGTCCTAGCCACCTAACTGCCTGTCATTGATCTTGCCGATGTGATGCACTCTACTTACTTTATTTTACGAAAACTTGAGTCAGCGCCACGCCTCCTCATGGTTTATTACAAATGCTAATTCATTGACGCATCACTGCACATTATAAAAATTGGTAGGCTGGACCTCTCTGTCTCTTCAGAGACAGCACCGTTTCTATATGTTTCTGCATAAGACCAATTTTCTAAGTATAAAAGGTAGGTGAAATTCTTGACTCCTCAACAATGCCACAGCAGCACAATAAAATTAACTTGAATGATGAAAAAGCAAAACATCAGAATTAGACATGCACATGATGCAATAGTTAGGGGTCCAATCCCGTAGGGCTGAAACCCTTTTATTTTTGTGGTTGTTTATTATAATCATCATCATCAAAATTAATTGCATTTATATAGTACTTTTCTCGTACTCAAAGCGCTTTACAGTGATGCCGGGGAAAATCGCCATAACCACCACAAATGTGCAGCACCCACCACACATCAGCCAGGGTGAAGAGGGAGAGAACAATTTTAAATCAGGGGACGACTACGTGGCAGGTTGAGAGAGCCAGGTTGGGAATTTATCCAGGACGCTGGGGAACCCCCTGCCAAAAATATATTTAAGACCTATATATATATATATATATATATATATATATATATATATGTATGTATATATATATCTTCAACAGGTAGAAAGCAGAGAGAATTACAGATAGAGAAGGAAACACAGCTCAGAGGGTGAGGTCTCTGGGACTCAAACCCCTACCCATGCAAGGACTCATATGTGGTTCATGCATTGGCTGCCCTATGGGCTGTGCCACTGTATTGATTTCATTATGGGTTGATATGGGAAATAAATGGCTTGCTTTTTGTTTTTATTTTTTCTTTTTTGTTACTAAATAATTGGAAGAGCCCAGTATGCTGTATTTTGAATAACTCTTTTTGTGTATTCAACCCTGTTTTCCCCTAGAGGTAAAATTTGACAGGAACTCTTCACCCTGCCTAGTTAAACAATCAGTGGTGAAGCGTAACAGGCCCCAACATCCACATGATTATCCTTGGCCCCAATTTGTTCTATTTAAAATGTTTTTGCTACAAACATCATGGTTTGTTGCACCTTGTGCTTCAGTTACACTTGTGTGGGACAGTTAACACTTCTGGGTATCTTTTTATGACTGCTAGAAGATATTGTCGGGAACTAGGGTTCATTCTTGCCAGTAAGGTTTCATTGTATCTTTGTGTGAGCTCAGGCGCACCTACACTAACACAATTGTCTCTTCAGGCACTTACAACAGCTAAGTCAGCTGATTTCAGACTTCAGCCAGTCTCGAGCCCACGGCTCAGTCAAACCAAATTCACGTGAAGCAGCTTGAACTAAAACCTGCACTCACAAGATCCGTGTTGGGAAAGAATGATGTAGGCCAGCTGAGGGCCAGCCAGGTTCACACGAGAAAACAGCTCCAGGAGCCCCATAGCAGTGACAGACAGCAGCTGAGCAGAGATGTTGAAAGACGCAGTTTAGAACTGTTTAATTGGTCCCCAAAGCACATTTTTGGAATACACCTCTTTGCAGGCCATTGGCATGCATTGAAGCATGATCATTGGAAAAGTGATTTGTGTCTGACAAATGGCAAAGGCAACAACAGGAAGGAGGATGTAACATCAGTCAAAGTTCAGAGATACTGAAAGAGCATAACCACGTGTTTTTGGAAAAAGATGTATGAGTGTATTCATTCTGGGTAAAGGCAGGTGTGTATGAAACACAAGCCTGCTTATCTTTTATTGGAAAATGACTGCTTGTAATTTAACTGATATCAAGCACAATGTCTCTGTCCTCTACAACTTATAATTTTGTCCCCACAAAATACACACTGAAGTAGAATGTACTTTTTCATGCTGCTGGATGATCATAGTAGTCTACGTGCATTAAAAACATGGGAATGGTTTTGTATTGCAGAATAGCAATCATAAATATCTTTCTGATCTTGAACTCAAAGAGCTTGAATTAAACCATCATTAAAATGCTACTTTAAAGTTGATGAAGCCACATTACAGCAACTAACCATGGTGTTTAAATCATGAGGTGTAGGTTATGTAATTTATGAAAATCCATATTTTTAACTTTTCTGAACTATGTTTGTATATTTCGAAACAGCTGACTGAAAACAGTGATCATGTTTTGCACTACTGAGCAAAGCAAAAAAAAAGAAAAGTCCAGTCTGACCAATGTCTGGAGACAAACCCTAATCTGCAATGTCAATTTTATGCTGCATGTCTATTGATTGCTCTTAGTAAGTATGGAAAGTCTTTCTCTGTGCAGACTTTTGGAGGCTGATAGCAATGTTTTGGACATGTCCTTATTATCTGACCCCAATAAACTTGATGAACCCTGTGGCAGCCAACTCAGTTTGAGACCAGGCTCAAATGAAATATTAATCATTTCAAATTATTTTCTATTTATAAATATTTGAGATATTCATAGAAATTCAGAAAATCAGCTGGAATATGTATTTTTTTAAACAGTACTTTTTGGTATGAATTTAAAAAGAATAAAATCCACAAAATACAATTTTTAAAAATATGTGTATAAAATTGAAGAACATTTGTTTGAAAATTTGCTGCCAATCATATGGGAATGGTTTGAAATATGGATTACTGAGTGGCCAAATTACTGTGGCTTGTTGAACTTAGTGGCCTTGAAACACACTGTGTAAATGCTCTTAATTTTTTTTGTTGTTGTAATAAAATACATTATTTATACAGGGAAAATATAATCTATTGCATGACAAAATGTACTGTGATAGCAAGATAGGTTTCATTAGAAGAGGGCAGGGGAATGACCAGGGGAACAGGCTATTAAAAGAAAAGAACATCTCGTTCAGACAACCAGAACACCATGACTCGGACCTTTGACAGCTTTTGGATCAGAACCTGTCTGCTCTCCATGTGTCTTCAGCATGACTTGCTGTTTTTACTGAGATTCATGGCATACCAAAGTCAGAGATCAGACCAAAGTGCTTCTGGAAATAAAACTTACTTTGAGATCTGCCATTTCATCTTGAAATGATACCATTGCACCCTTTCACACGAGCAATTATGGATTCATGTTCCACAGCCTTAGTCTTGAGAGACAAACAGAGATTGAAAATATCTGCCACACTTCAAAAAAAAAAAAAAAAGGTTTGATTTCAGTCATCCACATGCTCAAAATGAATCAGAAACAAATATCTACACTTTACCATGGCAGAAATGAGGGCCTAACAATGTTTCCCTAAGGATCGTGCAGGTTGTTCCTGTAGTGGTTACTGAACTGGGCATGTAGCCTGTGGGTTGCAGGTTTGATTCTCCAGGTGAGGACATCACCATTGTTCAGTTGTACCCTTGGGAGAGGCCCCTACCTGGAATCTGCATGGTGCGCAATCTATTACGTACCCTGATTAATTACAAGAATGAGCTGTCCTGCTCTGGATTATCCTCTTGGCTTTTGTGCCAGAGAAGTTGTGGCTGTCGGCCTGTAACTGGGACCCAGTGAACGTTTTATCTCTGCGTTTTTCAGATAACAAACGAATGACCTCATCAAAGGCCTGACGCTGAAGCAGGGGACAGTGCGCCTGTGAGTTTTGATCAGGCGTATAAAGAGAGGGAACACAGAGCAATCCTCTCCCACTCAGCTACTCCCAGACACACGCTGGCACACGCATACGTGTACTTCTTCAGTAACGGTTCCTACAGGATATCCAGGCTGCAGGATGCAAGTGACAGCACTGTGCTTAGTGACTCTGATCTTCTTCCACCAGGTAAAGATCCACCTGCCTTAAGATCATCGTTGCTGGCTGATATCCCACCTTAGCCCACCATATACGTGACTACATTTGTTACAAACCAAGTTTTGTTATTTTGTTTGTCATGGCTGGGAAAGCATGCACTTTAACAAACAAGTTCCAGGAGTCGAACCGTAGGTAGCAGTGCTGGTGGAGGTGCTTTATTCCATCATAAGTGCTGTTGCAGAACATGGGCTTGATATGCGTACATTGTTTGAGGAATGCCACTTCTCCTCCTGCACACGCTATAGCAACCCGGGACATTCTGTAGAATGGGAGCATAGTTCTGTCCTGGAATTATCGACTGTTCCTTTGCATGAATGTGTACGCATGTGTGTAAATACAGTATTACATAATACTATTACATAGTAAATACATAATTATTCATTACCTCTACTCAATAAAATACAGGCAAATATGTGAGGTTTTTTCTTTTTGTGGTATTGTGAAATAAATGCTTTGAGCCTATCATTGTCAGACTAAAACTGTTAACTTAGTACAGCCATTGTGGTTTTTCTCCATATTTTACATTACATTACATTACAGGCATTTGGCAGACGCTCTTATCCAGAGCGACGTACAACAAAGTGTATAACCATAACCAGGAACAAGTACGACGAAAACACTAGAGAGAAGTACCGGTCCAAGTGCAGGGAACAACCGCATAGTTCAACTTGGACCCTGAAGGTTAAACTGATTAACACTAAACAACGAGAACGGCAACAACGCAGTCTATGGAAAAAATACAAGCAGTAGTTAAGACAGTTAATGCACCTAAGTCACCTATGAAAAGCTATTTAAAAGCTTATTGCACTAAACCTCCTTGAATATTCATGTTTGTATTCATTGAGTTATTAAGCTCACAGATCATTAGAATTATGTTGATTCAAGTAATCATTTCTACTCATCTTTTGAAAATTATCGCTTCAATATTTTCGTATTAATGACCCTTTTCCAAGAAATCAAGATTTTTAAAAGGCGAAATCATCTAAATGATTGCTTGCTTAATTTCTTTCCTGCACCAATGTGGTATGTCAGTTTCTGTCTGTCAACTTTGTAGGTGACCATTTACTGGAAACTTATTTCCCGCCAGATTTGGATTGTTTTTTTTAAAATTTAATTTAATTTTAATTGTTGATCAGAATCAGAATGTTATGGTGTTTTTTTTTCCCCTGATACTGTGTATGCCGTACGTTTTCTTCTAATCGTTCATTTTAACGGTTGATCAGTTGGCTTTTGTTATCATTGTCTCACATAGTAAGTGTCCGTACACAATTACATAAACAGATTGACTTCGTTACCATTACTCACTGAACTATTGTAATTTGTCGGCACCTTTTGCACTCATTTGCTTTGGAAATGTGTGAATCATAAGAATGAACTAGGTTTGTGCTTTGTTCAGTTTGCAAGTCCACTGTGTTTATGAATGGTTATTCTTTTTTCAAACTTACTTATTTATCTGACATGGGCTGGTTTAAGGAATCTTTTTGAATATTTTCAAAAGCTTACACATAGCCATAAACCTCAAAACATCTTTTACATAATGAAACAGTAGCTTCAACGCTACTCTTCAAAATCTTGTGTTTTTGCCCTGATGATACTGATACTGTTGCTGATATTGTATTGTTACAATATTCTCAAAAGAAAAAGCTCTCAATTGTATGGATAATTTCCATTTTCTACTACAAAATTGCTGTAGACTTACAGCAGTAGAGTAAAGAAGGAGAACATACATTTTCCCTCAAGTGCATATATGTAAATTGTTAATACCACCATGCATCTCTCATATAACCATATGTTACTCATAATATTACATTGTCTACATTTTACAATTACAAAAATGGCACAAAAAAAAATTCCCCATTCAGCAGAGATAATCTATTGGAAAAATCTATAATGACATCTGACAGCTGATTATCAGTTTAAGAAATCAGTTTTTGTACAGGTCATATATGAACGGCATGAATGGTTGTTTCAAAAGTGAAACAACCAAAAGTTGTTTTGCCAAAGTTGCAGTAAAATGTAGACTACTTTATCAATTTGAGACTTGAAAGTTTGTTTTTGATATTTTATTACCACAGTTTCAGTCACCCTGTGCAAATATGTGTACTTTCACTGGATTTTGTACTGTGTATTACCTGATTTTTAGGTGTGTAGGGAACAGCTGTGGTGAAGCTTCCTACCATGTCTATGATTACACAGCCTGGCTACATTGGTGGGAGGTATGACGGTCATGTGACATGTCTGACAGGTGTTCTGCAGCCCTGTGGTGAAACATGGTGGCCAGTCTGATGCCCTGCAGGACCCAGTGCCCCTGAAGCGCGTGGCCCGCATGTCACCCATATGGAGGACCATAGGAACCAAGCCCTATAAGGCTTACTGCCAGGATAACCTTGAGTGCTCCTCACGGCTCTGCAGGCAAGACTCTGTCCTCCCTAAATACTGCTACTACTACTACTACTACTACTACTAATACTACTACTACTACTAATAATAATAATAATAATAATAATAATAATAATAATAGTAATAATAATAATAATAATAATGTTATCGTTTAGGATATGAGCCTGGTACCCAGGCCAAAGGGCCAGACCAGCCAGCTCCCCCCATATCTATTTGTATATTTATGGATCATAAATAGCTTAACTGAAACTTCATATTACAAAACTTTAAATATTTCTTTCTTTCTTGTCTGTTTAGGAATGGCCATTGTTCCTACAGCCATGCTGTTCATTCCAAGAAGTAAAAAACCAGAAGCTGGTTCTGTCATGACTACATGACTGCAACACATACTAATATGATTTTATCATTCCTTTAAAAGAAAGTGGACATTGAGGGAAAGTATGTGAGGCTGCGTTTGCTGTTCTGATGGGGAAAAAAGGACGTTTAAAAGGTGTGAGTATTTTGTCTGATCAAGAATTCTCAAATAGATATTTTGGAAAAATTCAAACACAAAATTTTGTTTCAAACAAGACATGACCACCATAAGACACCAAAAATGTCTACTCTTGAATCTAGCTTTGGATATATGTTAGAGGCAAAATTTAAACTAAACTAAAACTAAAAAACAACTATTTGTTTATAAAAGATAAGATAGTTTGAGCAGAGGTCAATATTGTGGTCTCTGTGCTAAAACTTTTGTTTGTCTTTGATTATTAGGCTAATTTAATTTGTCTATACTGGAGATACTACCTAGCTAAAAAAAAAAAAAAGAGAAAGAGAGAAACTCTTGTGACATATATTTTTCTTGAAAACAAAATAATTCCAGTATTCGTTATATATGAACTTGAATATACATTCCAATAACAGTCATGAGCAGAGCTTAGGCACACATCAAATTGAAATGTCAGTGAAGCCCTGGCATCCAGAGACAAGATGGAGAGGGAAATCATCCATTAATATATAATCGAGAGAGCTGCTCAACTTACACTTTTTAATTTTACTTATATGGCTACAGAGAAGCTATTTTAACCAATTACAAATATGTACTGTATTGCATTTTAACCAAATCTGAGTATTTTTAAATGAAATTATAATTACATATATTTTTGAGAATGTAGAAGTTATGTATTTCTTTAAAGTAAAGCTGAATAGTTTTGACGCTCCTGAAATATAACTTTTGGTTAGTATATCAGAGCATATTGCATTATTTAATTCCAGTACTTAATTATTAATTAATTCCAGACTAGATGCCTTCCACTCACTGCAAATACTAAAATAGGCAAAATTACTTTTGGGAGAAACATTTTTTATATATTAATTGTGTATTAAACATTATTTGTATATATCTTATATACTCAGCAATGCACTTAAAACACTCAGAGAGCCACCAAGCAACCATATGTAATGGATTTGTGAGAAGCTACTTTGCCAAATTTGTACTTTTCTGAGGGAAAATATTGTTGAGGACTGAAAACCTGCTCAGTTTCCCATGAAGCAAATACCGTTAGAAAGTAATGCTAACAGATATCTGCAAACTCAAGTAGTATTTTATTCTGTTCTTTTGTAATGTGAATCTGTATGTAGAATATTTGCACAACAGTGTACTGTGAAAAGAATTATGCACTGTGGTTTGCCTCATGTCTGTGTCCTGTAACCGGCTCCACAAACGTTTTATTTACATTGCCAAATGTTCCAAAACAGAGTGTTCCAAACCCAGGCCTGGGCCTTCTGCTTCCAGCTTAAATGTTGCAACTACAATTTTCTGACTTCAGTGAGCTGGAAACGGATCAGCTATTAGATAGATTTGTCACAACTGAATATGCACACTATGCAGAATAAATATACTGTCCCACATTACATTAGGAACTGGCTACTCATTCTTGTCTGTTCTCAGACATATTTACTCATTGACAAGTTCACGTTCTGTAATGTGCCCTGTGAGAAAACATTTTTTTACACATTTACATGATTGATTAATTGATTGAATGACTGGTGGAATCACGCAGGGTCCCAGCTGCTGAAAGTTCGTAATCCTAGGGACTGAAAGTAAACTTATGTTGAAGAGCTAAGAGCCAAGTTGATATGAAGAAGCCAACTGTCGTTCTAGTCACTTTAAAGACAAAAATTTTGGAAGCATATTTAGGTTAGTTTGATCTGGCTTTAAATACATCTTTTGAGCAGGATGGATCAATCACATGACAATTGCACTAATGTTTTGTGTTAATGCTTTATTGGGATCAGAGACTCACCATTGTTATTATTATTCTTTTTTTAAAAGCAAGCACATAAATTAAAATCTTATATTATGTGGCTTTCTTGTACTGTATTTCAGATTTTATGATCAGTAGGATTGCTGCTTATCAAAGACAATAAAGCATTATTGAGATTGCCTAATATAGCAAACTTACCGTGTCATCCAGAATTTTTAGCATCCTTGGTAAACATGAGCAAAAAAGACTATGAAAAAATGTCATTGTTTATTATTAGCTTGATCAAAATATATGATGAATGTAATCTTTATTGAGGTCAAATTGTTCAAATAAAATTTTTTCTTCAACAAGAAATAACTATTTATGTCATTTGTCATCTGTGTGTAAAATGTGTGTCCCCAGAATTTTTAATGAACAAAATCCATAATCAAAATATTGCCATTTATATTTTATTTTATAGAGCCTTCAGAAACTCATAAGTGGTGTTCTATGACTCCCTGTTTCAATGGGGTATTAATAGGAGGTGACGCACATACCTGTACCACACTCCCTTAGGCCGTGTTCGAATCAGCTTACTTGCCTAACTTGTATACTCAATAGTAGGCAAGTGTGCTGATTAGGATACAGCCTTAGTCATCCACATGAGGATGGTCAGAGAATCCTCCAAGGATCACAGCTGGAGAATTATTAGTTGCATCCTGAGGTTCCCGAGTCTCTGTGCTGTGTACTTTGACCCCATTCCTTTGACATGCTTTATCAGCCTGACTTTTGCCTTTTCATCCCTTTCTGGGTTGTCTTGCATAAAATTTCCTCATCTGCGTCATTCTCCTCTCTCTAGCCATTCTTGCAAGCTGATACTTCTGAATGTCCCCAGGTCAAAGTCAGGTCAGATCAGACAAATATAGAGCTTTTTGGCTACAAAACACCCAAGATGGGTTTGGCATTACAAGAGGGAGGGTCAGGCAGAAAAGAACCTAATCCCCACTGTGAAGTGGTGGATATGGGATGTTTTGGGCTGTTTTGCTTACAATGGCCCTGGGAACCTTGTTAGGATATGTGGCATCATATATATGCTCTGTCCAGTATCAGGAGATGTTAGACCAAAATCTGGCTGACTCTGTGTAGAAGCTAAAACTGGGTCATAGTTTGATCTTCCAACAGGACAATGATCCAAAACATTCCTCCAAATCCACAAAAAAGGTTAACTGACCACAGAATAAAACTTTTGCGATGACCATTCATCATTTAAAACCCACTGATAACCGTTGGGTGAGCTGAAGGGGAGAGTCCACAAGTGTTGACCAAACTAGAGAGATTCTACATAATCTTAGATCCCTTGCTATGGATTCTCCCACCTCATAAAACATGAGACTCAGGGATGTTATTGTCAAGATGTTTTTCTCTGAGCAACGATATGACAATGAGATTATAAATAATATGTCTCATATTGCTGGGCATAGAAAATATTTGATAAGCAAAACATTAAATTTTTGTTTATTATTATTGATAATAATAACACTGTTAGACTGAAAATAAACTACACATATATTATCTTTTTAGCTGGATAAATCTCAGAGTTTATTGGCTCCAAATTAATGTGAAACATTATATGATGGCTTCAGAAATTCAGCATTAAAACCAAAACCCTCAAGATATCTAAATGGGCCAAATGTTCCTCTTTTAGTCAATTCAGATGAATCTCTCACAATGTTTTCAGAGACACAATTACTAATATTTGGCTTGCTATCTATCAAACAAGCTAAAAGGATGGTAATTTGGATGACACTATATCACCATATGAGGGCACCCTAAGCTTATTTGCCTTAGTCAATGTGGATATGCAGAGGACTGTTGAACCACAATTTAAGCTTTGTACATGCCTGCTTGACACTACCCATTGGTGTTCTTGCCCATCTCTCTACGTGACCGGAGTCACCTTTGCTTGGATTTAATTAATACTGGATTGGCTGTATTATAATTTATCTGTTTTCATGTAAGCCATTTCCATAACAAACCGGTGCCTGCCCACGGCAGATGGGTTCCCCCTCTGAGTCCAGTTCTGCTCAAGGTTTCTTCCTGTTATCAGTCAGGGAGTTTTTCCTTGCCACTATTGCCCTAGGCTTACTCTTTGGGGTCCGGTTCTCTGTAAAGCTGCTTTGTGACAAAGCTCCTTTGTTAAAAGCTCTATACAAATAAAAATGGACTGATTGATTGATATTCCTACCCCCTAAATGCTTTAGCTTTATACCTGGGGAAGTGCTAAGTATTTTTAACTACTCCCTACACACTGCTCTACAGTGTTGAGAATCCTGAAGCTATTTAGAAAAACATATTTAGATTCCTTAGTTCTCAGCAAATAGAGCCCAATCTCTAACCCAATCTGTCTAAGCAAAATACTTTAAATTGGTGATGAAACAGATTTTACTGTACCCCCAAATAGCGAGCAATTTAATGTGCTGCCCAAATGAAAATTGGAGGAACTCAAAACTATGCTGCACAACTCCTGACAAAGATCAGAGGTAGATTTCACATCACACCTGTTTTAACGTTTAAAGTCATTAAATGGTCTAACACATGAGTACACGCCTCATATGCCCAACTCCTGTCAAGAGTACATCGCTGTTTTTTATTTTATGTTTTTACATTTGATAATAAGAAAAGAGACTACCAGTGCAGTAGATTGCCTAATTCCACAGCTATTGAGAGCGACGTCAATATATTTTGCACGAGGTCACTATGTCACCAGAGACCAGAAATCAGATATGCAAACCTGAGGAGAAATGCTACTGTCTTGAGAGTCAGTGAAGGCGTGTCTATAAACCTCTCTAAATGATCTGAACAATATTACACTTTAGGCTATATTTAAGATGCCATATTTGATTTACATCAACTGTAATGTCGAGACTTGGTTTTGTACATCTGTGCCAGCGAGCTGTATTGTTTGCAGTTTGGTATCTACACTTCGAATATATATACACTGTTACTAAAAAGCGTAAATCAGTTAAAGTAGCTTTGTGCTACTCTACACGGACTCGTTAAAGTGCATGTGAAAGCAGTGTAACAGATACGCGGGCAGGGGGGCCTCGGTGTCGCCACTGACATTTTGTTTCTTCGATGGTGCTACGTGCTGCAGCCGTGCATAGTCAGTAATGTAAGTCAGTCT
Organism: Anguilla anguilla; assembly: GCF_013347855.1. Classification (NCBI taxonomy): domain Eukaryota; kingdom Metazoa; phylum Chordata; class Actinopteri; order Anguilliformes; family Anguillidae; genus Anguilla; species Anguilla anguilla. The sequence goes on from NC_049209.1 coordinate 29,604,608, forward strand.
ACAGATCGGTAGCGAAGGACGGACAACATGCGGAGCCGCAGTAACTCCGGTGTCAAACTTGACAGCTATGTACGAATGGTGCAAAAAACGATCCTCTGTTACCAGGTGAGTAGGGGTGTGGCGTAAATATTATGTTTTTATAGTTAGATAAAAACGTACATACGTGACCTTTTGTAATTCAGGGTTGCTGTGTTGTTCAGAAATACTGTTCTAGATCTTTCTTTTGTTTTTGTAAACACTATCTAGTCCAACAAATTTTATATTAACCATACTAAATAAAAGCTAGGCTATGTTGTTCTACTATATGTGCAAATGCATTCCATGCGTGCTATTCAAAATCTTTATGATGTTATTATGGTTTCTTAAACATTAGCATTTAAAATGCAATTTCTATTTCCTGATTTATCCAATTAGTTCCTTGAAGAAACACTATATGTGTGATATTATTTGAACCATTAGGAGAACATTAAAAAAATACCACTACCATTTTGGTTGTGTCTCCACAGTAAGCTAGTAAGCTGAGAAATAATGACTAGATAATAATGTTAATATAACAATAAAACACCACAGGAACATATATATTAGCCATCTTCAATTAAAAACGGCAGCTTTATAACTAATAACAGCTTGCAAAGTTAAAACTAGGCCTGAAAGCGAGGGCCTCTACTAGCCCTCTACTTTATCAAACAAAATGAAAACTGCTCATGTGGTCATTTTTTTTATCTTGCTAGCCAACAAGCTAACTGTGGGTAAAACTAGCCTAATACGAGGCAGTTTCTTACACAAGTAGAACACAAGGCAGTAGCTAACAAAAGGGTCAGGCACGTCCTCTGGCTCCAGAGTGACATAGCCAAATCAGTGTCCTCAGCCTCTCCTGGAGCACTGAGCTCCATGTCTTGGCTGCGTGACAGGCCACTCATGGGGACAAACAGTTCTGGTGGAGTACCATAGTCTGGGGTGTCCAGTCGGCCCTGGAGATGGTACTCTGCTCCAAGGGTTTCTAGAAGCACAGAGCCATGGAGACACCTGAAAAGGAGTGTGCAGCGGAATGAACTTCCTGCCCCAGCACTAGGGATGCCAGGGATGCAGCCAATCTACTCCTGCATAGTTGTGTGGCAGGTAAACAGTCCAGGGACAGATGGCAATCTGGTGGACACTGGACATTTTACTGTAAAGAGAGTATCCTTCAGTCCAGACAAGCTTAGACTAGCGTTTCTTGTTGTCAAAGCTACGCCAGTCGTGGCAGTAATGAGTTATGTTGAACAGCAGATGGCTCCAAATTAAGTGATAGGTGAATGTTATCATATCTGATCCAAGTACTACTCTAATGGAAACCAACACAAGCTGAAGACATAGATCCTGAAGTAGGTCTGGCCCAATCAGAACCCAACAAAATAGCTTTCAGCCCTGGTTGTGGTCCTTTAGTCGGCATCTACTCAAATGCAGTAGGTAGATCAGCACTGTGGTGCACTGTTTAAAGTGGTATTGTGAGGTAATTGTTAGGGTGGCAGGGTTTAGGGCAGTCTGAATTTCTTCGGTTAAAATGTCCAGCTGTATGAATGGACATGACACAATATAACATTCTGGAAATGCGTGATGGATGTCATTTTTAGGACCCAGTGACAGGCCTGTTCCCCGCCAGCCCGGACAGCCCACATGCCTGGGTTCGAGACAATGTCTACTCGATCCTGTCAGTATGGGCCCTCAGCCTGGCCTACCGCAAGAACGCCGACCGCGATGAGGACAAGGCCAAGGCCTACGAGCTGGAACAGGTGGGGTATGAGCCCTACCCCTCACTGAGTTACTAAAACATTACTTTTGCATTCAATTCACTGTCATTTGCACATTCATATTAATTTAATTCAGCACAAAAATAATTTCTCTCCCCTCTTCTAAATAACTAAGATGTATTTTGCATGTAGAATGTTATCAGTCTGTGTAATCATTGATATAACAGACATAACAGTATAAAAAAGGATTCAGGAAATTTTGCTTACACTGACTGCCTTTAATTTAATAGGCAGTTGTTTTACCACCTATGCCAAGTCATGGCATTCAAATTAAATGTGTATAATCAGCGATTGCGTTAAAGAAATGGTTTTTAAAATATTAGCATATTCTCTCAGTTTTTCAGAGGTTATCCTGAATGACATGAATGGCAAAGGTGAATTTATCTAATATTTCACAGGCTCAAATAATTTTCTGCCTAGTCATAGGGACTGTGTCAGAGGGATCATATCGTATCCTATCACATGCTTATTATGTGAAATGGTCCAAAATTGGATTTTCTGTTCAGTTACATCAAATGATAATGGTCCATTTCCAAAAGTGTTTCAAGCAAATCAATCATTTTCATTTATATATTGTTTATATATAATTTCCTAACCATAATGCTAAATATTGTCTCAAATTTTGGCAGAAGAATTCATGAATTCATAGTTTTTAAAAAGATATTTAGATTTGTAATACAATTTGTTTGTTTTTTAGATTATGTATGTGTGTTAGCTGTTAGTTGCAGGAGCACAAACAGGGAAATTCCTGAGGATAGGGAGTGCTGAGGGGTGTTGAGTTACTCTGGTGGGGGGAGGGGGGCTGTTTGGGCTGGAAAGGTTAGGGTTGAATTTGGCTCTGTTTACAGTGGTGGTAAGAGTGGGGTGTTCCAGCTCCCTTTCACACCTCTCTCTCTCTCCTTCTCTCTCTACAGAATGTGGTTAAGCTGATGAGGGGTGTACTGCAGTGCATCATGAGGCAGGTAGGCCAGCACCCCTAGAGGGTAGTTATTCTGTGTTCTGGGGTCCCCTATTGGAGTGGAGGAGAAGAGGGGGAGGTACATTACTGAAAAAAGAATGGGACACTGAAGGGACCCCTGAGACTCCCACTCAGAAAACTGTGCTGAGGTAAGACTGGTGATCAATTTAAAGGTGAGGCTCCTGCCTCCTGTTTCAAGCCCATGAGCTGCAATGAAGCCTATCCAGCAAGCTGTGATTGTTAAATAAATTGAGCAACTCATGCTGCTCTGTGCAGTTTATATTAACATCAAATATGAATCATGCCTGTGGAGTGTAAACCAAAGATAATCCATTAATAATGCCTTTCACATCAAGCAACATAAAGCATTCGAGCCACAGGTTCTGCCAGATGCTTTGACCCAAATGGTAAAATACAGGCTCAGGGGTGGTTTTGAACTACTACTGAGGTAGTGTAAAAGGCAGCTCCCAGAAAATGCCTCTGTCTGGTTTGTTGGGGATGGACCCCTTTCAAACTGAATTGAATGTTGCGATTCTGTGTTGTGTTTCGAGATAGACCTTCTTCAGGGTGAGTGGAGGGTAATACAGAACATTAGAGCCCTGAATGTCTCCCTCAGGCTGGTATGAGCTAGAGGACTTATTTGCAGACAAGCATCCCATGAATTCCAAGAGAAGGTCACTGCATTTGGCATTAACACCACACATGGGGAACTAAGTACGTTAACATTAACAGGAGAAGGTGTGGAAATTTGAATTTGAGTACCCACAGCCTTATGCTCAAGTGACGCACACACATGCACTCACACACGCAAGCAAACAAAAATTAGGAAGAAAATTAAGAAAATTTGGCAAGACTAATATCTTATTTTAGACTTTCTTTGTTAATTTTTTTGTGTCCTTCTCCTCAGCTGGACAAAGTAGAGAAGTTCAAATACAGCAAGAGAACCTCAGACTCCCTTCACGCCAAGTACAACACACATACCTGTGCCACTGTGGTGGGGGACCATGAGTGGGGGCACCTCCAGGTGGATGCCACATCCATCTTCCTGCTCTTCCTGGCACAGATGACTGCTTCAGGTACAGCCGTTTTAGGCTGCCGCCAATGGTGTCTCTGTCTTTATGCTGACATCACACGTCAACTCAGAAAAAGTGTCCAATCGGCTTTCTGCTCTCTGTAGGGCTACATATTGTCTATACCAAAGATGAAGTGGACGTGATCCAGAACCTTATGTTTTACATTGAGGCGGCATACAAAGTGGCGGTAAGTTACCGATATGCAAAATGGCAGAAAGCTGTCGGCGAACAAAGTGGCGGTGAGTTACTGGCATACAGTTATACATGGTATTGTGTTCTGCAGGCAATGGTATGTGTACAGGAAATACAGGAATTAGACCCTTTAGGCTGCATTCACACCAGATCAGCTTGCCGCAGGGTTGTGCGGCAAAAATGGTGGTCTTCCCATTCATTTGAATGGGGGTAGTGCATTTAGGTTGCGGCAGTGGGGGACCGCATGGGGTGCCGAAAAGAAAACGCAGCGGCCTGCGGCAAGAAAGTTGAACCAGAATCAACTTTTGCCGGAACGCAACCCGACGTCGCGCTGCAGTGTCCAATCACGTAAGTTGTTTAAATTACCATGTAGCAGTCCGCTGTTTACCGAGCAACTGTCAGATGAATTACTGACGTGATTAATTTCCTAAGATTTAATTTTATAATCGTCATTGTGATTTGACAGTACCGGGTAATGGGACGAGTACTGAAACAATAATTACTAGCTAAATATCAATTCCGAACGTCGGAATTAAACTGTAGAAAAGATTCACTATTTAGCAGTTCTTGCATGTTAGTTTATTGTACCTAGCACTATGGAGTTCATGGACCAAACGATGATACTCTCCCAGTTGTGTCCTCGCTTGGTTTATTTCGTGTACCCAGCTTTGACGTCTGCGTCTGGCTGGCAGTCTACGCTGAAAAATAACGATAGCAAGAAGCTTCCTTCGGTTTGCGTTCGTGTCCATTTTTTTTTTTGAGTTAGCGGACAGGAGTGGGTGTTAAAGTTCACAACATGACGTCACACAAATGGGCCATGTAGTGACACGCCCACACCGCCGCACAACCCTGCGGCAAGGTGCTGCATTGCCTGATCTGGTGTATATGCAGCCTTATTCCCTGTTCTGAGAGGGGTCAGGTGATTCTCCTTGTTTCTCTGGTTTCTCAGGACTTTGGCATGTGGGAACGAGGAGACAAGACAAACCAGGGCATTCCTGAGATCAATGCAAGCTCTATTGGCATGGCCAAGGTGGGATCTGTTGTGGAATTCTTCCCTGTCTGTCATCACATGGGAATAATGATCTCGTAACAGTGCAATAATACTACACCACAGCACCTCACTAATCCCCCTGTGTCATCACATAACCACCACCTTAATCACTGCCCCATACCACCACCCTATCCACTACATCATACTGCTTCCATAATATTCCCCTCTACCACCTCCCTAACCATTACATTGGTGTGGTCATCCCTAGTCTGAACAGCCACAGAAGCTAGTTTGGTTTTCATCCTGAAAAAACCATGATTCCCCCAGTAACATGAGAAATTCCACCCGTGACAAGGCAGGGCAGTTACTCTGACTCCTCTTCAGACGACTCCTTCTCATTTACACCGTGAGCAGCTGGGAATGCCACTATGATTGATGGTGTGTCTGCATTTACCTCTAACGCTAATACTGCTACAGACATTTGCTCCTCACACCAATCCACCCTCACACAGCTACAGAGCCCACATGCACCATTCACACCGCTACAGTACCCATTTTGTTTTAGTACAAACACTGCAGACACTTGGATTGGTTGCAACTGGCAGCTCACTGATTGCATGATGCCTAGCTGACCAATCAGCAAGTTTCTCTGTGTGCCTGTAGGCTGCCCTGGAGGCCCTGGATGGGCTGAACCTGTTTGGGGCCAAAGGAGGCCCAGAATCGGTGGTCCATGCTCTGGCGGATGATGTCCAGCATTGCCAGGTACAGAAAAGTACCATGTGACTCATCACCAATTACCACATGACTCACCACCACATAGCACTTATAGGCCGTGTCTGATACAGCTTACTTGCCTACTATTGAGTATGCGAATTGCATACTACTTGTATACTCAGTAGCTTGCAAGTAAGCTGTTTTGGGCACAGCTGTGGGCTCATCACTAGGAAAACACAATCAAGCACATGACCTTCTGGGTTGTCAACCTGAATTTCTGCAGTTGTCCTCTAAGTGTCCTTGTAGGCACGTTGAGCCAAGCAATCATCTGACATTCAGCCTAGGTGTGACAAATTATGCAATTAGTCACTAATTATGAGGTGATAATAAGTGCCATATAATGAAATGATGTTATGCATAAGTGTGACCAAAGTATAACATGGACACACAATGTTGTTATTTATATGCCCCGGCTATGAACAGGTTTTTATTTATTAATCTATTCATTTTGCAATACTTTTACCGCTGTCCAATTGGATGCTCATTTCCCACCGCCTCAAATAAAAACTATTGTGTGTTCTTGGTTAACATTTCAGTTTGTTATTACATTGTCTAATGCACTACACTGTGTCCAAGCTGTCAGAAGTCTTAAGGAACATAAACAAATGAAGTGCCAGTTGGATGATTAACAGTGTGGATGAACCATTGGACTGCTGCATTCCATTTGCTGATTGAGAGATTAGTCCATGCTGTTGGAAACTACGTTTTCAAGAAATTCAGAATGTATCCAAAGTTCTCATGCAAGTTATCCATTTTCCCTCTCTCCAACTCTCCTTTTCCTCAGTCCATCCTTAACTCAGTGTTGCCGAGAGCTTCTACCTCTAAAGAAGTGGATGCGGGCGTTCTGTCTATCATATCTTACCCTGCCTTTGCAGTGGAGGACATTGATATTGTAAACATCACCAAGGAAGAGATCATCTCCAAGCTGCAGGTGACACACACCTCTCTCACACCCCCATAATTGGCCATCCGCAGTGGGGTTAGCACCTGGAAACACGTGTGGAGGTGTACCCCTCCTGGAGGTCACCCTGTCCTCCCCTTTCTCATCAGGGCCGATACGGATGCTGCCGGTTCCTTCGAGACGGACACAAAACCCCTAAAGAGGTACGGCCCCAACCTGCCGTAGATGTCCCTGGTCCAGTTAACAGCACTCACAAACATTCTTTATGGTGGGGAACCCTACCCCCATCTGTAGGCAGCACTCTTGCCAGATAAAGATGTATCTCTGTCGAATGTGACATAAATTTGTTCCTGTTTTGTCTCAAAGATGTGTTAAAGAGTTAAAGATGTGTGTCTCTGTATTTAGCATAATTAAAACAGGCTTCTCTCTGTTGAACATGAAATAAATATGTGAGTCTCTGTTAACGTGATGTACAGATGTGCGTCTCAGTTCAGTGTGATGTGAAAATGTGCGTCTCGGTTCAGTGTGATGTAAAGATGTGTGTCTCAGTTTAGCATGACGTTCAGATGTGCGTCTCAGTTCAGTGTGATGTGGAGATGTGATTCTCTCATTGTGTGAGAGCTGTTTGCCTGAATGTGCTGTGCCTCCCCTGCAGGACCCCAGCAGGCTGTACTACGAGTCCTCTGAGCTGAAGCTGTTTGAGAACATTGAGTGCGAGTGGCCGCTTTTCTGGACTTACCTCATTCTGGACGGCATCTTCATCGGCAGCGAAGAGCAGGTGAGACGTACAGAATAAACTAGAATAGAGGAGGAGGTGAGAATAGTTGTACAGGTTTTGAAACCTGGAGCAGGTGAGAGTAATAGAGCAGGTGAGAACAGTGGAGCAGGTGGCAGAGTGTGTGAGAGTTGAGCATATGACTTTAGCAGAGCATGTAGCATGATTGGAGCAGGCAGGTGTGGTCTAATCTCAGGAGGGGGTTTGGACACAACCTGCTGTGCACTGCGGAGATACCGTGCAGGTTGCTGAAAGGTTGTGGTTAGGTTTTCTTTCCCTGATGCCAGGTGTGGGTGTTTGTGTCCCACAGGTGCAGGAGTACAGAGAGGCTCTGGATGGGATTCTGATCAAGCAGCCGGATGGACTGCGTGTGGTCCCCGAGCTCTACAGCGTCCCTGCTGATAAGGTCACCTGCTGCGCGTGTGTCATATGTGCGCTGTTTGTGTCGTGCTGTGCGCTGTGAGCGCACTGCGTGTTACACACCTACCCTGTATGTGCGCTGCGTGTGCATTGTGTGTGTACATTACTGATGTCTGTTCAGCATGTTGCTAAAAACGTGTTCTCAAACATCCCAGTGCTGAGGATATTCCACTTGTGTGCACATGCATACATGTAGAAGTACAATTTGTACATTTGTGTACTTTGGCTGTAGCATACTGTAGAGATTTATGTACCCAGGTCATCATGACATAATCAGCCAAGAACCAATCATAGCCAGGTCTATTTCTCATTTCTAAAATGAGAGTAGGGGACATGGGGCACTGTCAGAATACAACAAATATACAACTTATCACAGCATTTAGACACAAAAGCATAAGGAAATCAAAAGCTTGATTCAAATGAATGCTTTTTGGTCTCGTTGTGCTTCTTTATGAACCGGCTGAATGGGATGAACTGACAGGCTGTATGTGTTTGGTGTGGCAGGTGGATGAGGAGTGCCTTAACCCCCACTCTGTGGAGAGGGTTCCCATGGGAAAATGTCCTCTGAAATGGGGACAGTCCCTCTATGTCCTGGGGAATCTGCTGGCCGAGGTGAGCTCCTGTTTCACCTTTAGATCCCTCTTTCAGCTCTGGTCCTGAATCAGTCTATGATGACAGAGGAAAGATGAATGTATGATTGTCCTTGGTGTTCTCTTGCTATGCCTGATTCAGGGGTTCCTGGCCCCGGGAGAGATTGACCCCCTGAACAGGCGCTTCTCCACCGTCCCGAAACCGGATGTGGTAGTGCAGGGTGAGCCTCTCCTTCTCCCCCTGTCCTGACACGAGCAGAACATCATGTCCGAAATCCACGCTAATCTGCAGTGGCTCATTTAAGAGGGCTGGTCTCCATGAGGGAGCTGGTTTACACCCACCATGTTAGGACTGAGAAAAATGGCTCCTCTTCTCTCTCTCTTGTAATTGTAGTGTCCATCCTGGCAGAGACTGAGGAGATTAAGCAGCTCTTACAGAAACATGGGATCAAAGCAGAGACGATGGAGGAAGTCCACCCAATCAGAGTGCAGCCCTCCCGGGTCCTGAGCCACATCTATGCCCGACTCGGTAAAACACTGTTACCCCATTATGTAGCAGTGGAATGTGTTAGTTATATCTGTTAGGCCATCTTTCCACTGTAGACTGTATGTGTATATGTATTTCTGTTGTAAATATGGCTTTATATCTTGATAACACTTCCATTGAACTATATGCCATTAAGCCTACCTAATGCTATCGTAAACACGAAAAAGCATTTGTCATAGCCAGTCATGACAGTGTCTTACAGCTTATGACAAATAATAGATAATGCTACGATGATCATAATTTCACACGTTTATATAATAGCTTTTGTCACATACTGAACTATGCTAACTATGCTACAGGTGAAACGTACCTTATGTCACCTGTTATAACAAGATGTTTATGACACTAGTGTCAGAACACATAGTATGTTGAATATAAGTGAATGTCACTTGACACAGCTGCCACAGTGCAAGTGGCATGATGAGCACAGAAAGCAAGAATACAAATAATGCTGTAATATATTTTCTTCTCTTTAATAACTACAAATATGCTACTTAAAACTGGATTAAATTGCCCATTGGTTGATGTCATAGCTTTTCATATGTATAATTCCAACCATATGTATAACAAATTAAAACAACCAAAAAAAAAATTTGAAGGACATACTGTAGCAAGTCTTGCCTCAGACTATTTTTGAATGGTTCAAGTTTTAAGGAAAAAGTACAATCAAGACTTTTGAGAGCAAAGACTCTAGCTCTGTGACTGTCTACTCCTAATTGGCAGAGATTAGTCATGAATAATAAGTAGTATATTTTGCAGAAAGAACAGTAGTAGTTGGCTCTGCCTTCTACTAATACGTCAAAGAATAACAAATTGAAACATATTACATTACACACAGTAAAAACTGTGACGTTCCACTTCCAGGGCGAAATCAGAGGCTGGGCCTGACAGGAAGGCCTTATCGGCGCATTGGTGTCCTGGGCACGTCCAAGTTCTACAAGATCAGGAACACCATCTTCTCTTTCACCCCCCAGGTAAGCACAACCCCAGCCGATGCACCAACCCTCACTCATACACTCTTGGTCACACAGAGACCATCAATTCCAGTGTGAGGCTGTCTGGTGCCACATACATAAAGGCTACCCATCACCATGCCAAGCAATCTATTCCCTAATTCACTAGAAGAATCAGAGGCAGAGCCCTGCCTTGGAATCAAACCTGCAACCTTCTCCTTATAAGCCCGTTCCCTGAGTTGCCTTGCACAGGGCTATGGACCCTAGACCAGAGCTGCAGTGCTGCCAGAACTCTCCTGTCCTCTTTTCTTCTCCTCTCCTCTCTACCCCTTACCTTCTCTCCTCTATTCACCTCTCTTGCCCATCTCCATTGATTATTTGCTCTAGTTCATGGATCACCAGCAGTTTTACTTGGCTCTGGATATCCACATGATCGTGGAGATGCTGCGCTCAGACCTGTCGTACCTGTGTTCCCGCTGGAGGGTGACGGGTCGTCCCACGGTCACCTTCCCCGTGTCACAGGCCATGCTGAGTAAGACTTGCATGAACTGCCCCCAAACCACTGGACCTTTTAGGGAGGCACTCACTGTTATTGTGAAATATAACATTGTAAAAGATTTTTGTTTTCTCTCATTTTGCATGGTTTTGTCTTTGAGAAGTTTTGATTGTATGAACTGAAGGATGTTGAAACTCTCATGAGTTTTACTTTTGTTCACTTTAAGACTGTCATACAGGAACAGACACTTATTGAAGGTAACCTTGGAAACTTAATTTTTGTTTTTACCTGAGACCGCGCCATTCACCGAGTTTATATTCTAGTGGTATTTAGCACTATTATCAGTGACTGGCTGCTTAAAATGAGTCTATATGAAAAAATCGCACCCAAAAACGGTTGCAATGCTGTTTCCATTTGTTTGGTGCTCTGATTACTGATGCTGTACTCCTTACTGTCTAATTTCAGCTGACGACCACAAAGACCTGAATCCAGCAGTACTGGCCGTTCTGAAGAAGCTGCAGGATGGTTACTTTGGGGGAGCCAGGTATATGTATATTTATATATATACCTGACTCCCCCTCTACCACTGATGTGGAACTGAGATGCCAAAAACAAACATTCCTATAGGCCATATTTAAAACATAGAATGCACATATACGCCTATAGGAACGTTTGTTTTTGGCATCTCAGTTCCACATCAGTGGTAGAGGACCTGCCAGGGAGTGCGGCAGGGCTTTTGGTCCTGTAACACCACATACAGACCACACATATACCACACAAAACTATGTTTTAAGCAACAGTAAGAGTTAAAAATGCCAAAAAAGCAGGGAAATTTTTATATGAGTGCCATTGCAGTGTAACTCGACCTATGTCAAGCTTTCCAACATATGCTGGCAATATAGCAAACTATGTAACAGATCATTACAGAAAAGCAGTAATGACACTAGTTCCGTTATCCTTTGTGTTTTTACCTAAATAAACTAGCTAGCATTAATACCGTTATTGCTAGCTACCTAACTTTAGCTAGCAGTGCATTTGTGTAACTTTCCCTATGTTGCTGCTTATACTGCTATCTAATTCAGTGTGACTGAGATTAGTTAGTTTTGCCTGTATCTGTGAATGTTCAAATTCACTCAGTTGCTGTACTGTAATGCCAGCTGGCATGAAGGCAGCTTCATTCAGTACCTGTAATCCCTGATGAGGACAGCTGATGTAACAACTGCTCTGTTACTGTTACTAGCTAAAAACAGCTGCTCACTGCCAGCTAACATATATTAATGTATAGTAAGCTTGTCCATGACAGAGCCAGTTAAGTTCACAGATTTATAGCTAGCTGCTAAGCAGCCAGAAAAAATAGATTTTCTAGCTAGATGCCAAAAACAATCTTGGCAAGGTTATCTGCCTTGCTGTTTTTAGCCTAGATAGTGTCAGTAGCAGATGCTGCTTGGGAATGTCTAGAGATGGTTGTGCCTGTTTAATAGCAATGGAATGTTGAGGAAAACGTTTTAGCCAAAATGTACCACACCTATAACTGTGATTTGTGAAACTGGCCACTAACACTGCACAGCACACTGCCACATTTCATGCATTATCTTTCTGTCATACTCATTTAATCTGTGCCTTATTGTATTTGTATTTTTTTCCAAATAGAAATATTATTTTTATTTATTGTTTTTTAAAAATGCTTTTCCCAATTTTCTCTGTTAATTTGGACTGCTCAGATCTGTACGTTCATTTTCATACTGCGATCTGTGCAGCCATTGTGGGAGAGTGTAGACATGCAAGCTTGCACATTTTGTCACCTGCTGCTTCCTCTCACACCTCAACCCACAAGCTACACTGTAAAAAAGACTGCAAAGTTGCCAGTGAAAAATCATTAAATGCAGGGGAAAAAGTGCATAGATCCTGTTATTTATGGGATGACAATTAAATAATTATTGCCCTTATTCTACATGATTTTGACTGTTTTGAAAAAATAGTGAATCATTTTCTGGTAAAAATACAGCTTTTTTTTTTTTACAATGTAAGCTTTCGCAGACAGGAGTTGGAGGAAGACGTGCAACTGTAGCAAGCAGATGGTTGTGTACCTGATTGACCAGCAGGGGGCTCTAGAGAGATCTGAATGAACCATAATTAACCTTAATCTTGGGTGACTCTACTGCCTGTTACGCATCCCCCAGCGGGTCTACCAGTCCAGCGGGACAACCAGCTGCAGCAGCCCCAACTTATAACTTTAAAACTTGGTGACGGATATTTGCCAAGCTTCAGGAAAACGTTTTCTGTAGCACACAGCGAAAGATCAGCCCATGGCTGAGAATACCCTTCAAAATGGTTTTACACATGCGAACCATCTGCATCCACACTCTTTTGATGCCAACGCTCTATTATATCAAATTAAATACACTGTAGACACTTAGCCAGGTTAGCATACTCACTTACTTCCACTCACTAGCATAGTTAATAAATGTAGCAGCATTTGTTACAGATAATCTATTTGGCAGGATCTGAAGTATGAACTGTGTGCAGACACCCATTTGATGTCCCCCATATTTGTCCCCGCCCCCACAGGGTCCAGACAGGGAAGCTGTCAGAATTCCTGACCACTTCCTGCTGCGCCCATCTGACCTTCATGGACTGCGGTAAGCAGCACGGCTATGGTGACCGCGAGGCTCATGCGCCGTGAGAGCTGTACGTGAATTTAGCTTACTGTCGGTAAGGGCCTGCTGCTGGGACCTTGGGGGGAGCACAAGTCTCCATTTCTCTGCACGTCTCCTCGTACTAGCATGGGGAGTGGTGTATGTGCCTGAGTAAGGATGGGCCCCGGCTTTCGCTGGTGACGCTCTCTCTCGGTTTGGCGCCCCCCAGAGGTGGATGACCTGGCGGAGTACCTGGACCAGCTGCTGTCCATGCCCAAAGAGAGCCCTAAAATCAGCGCCACCAAGGGAGGCCTCAACCGCTTCCGCGCTGCCGCCAAAAAGACCCGGGAGATGGTGTCCCTGGTGCACAAGGCCAGGGAGCTCAACATCCACAGTGAGACCGTCCTCCACGTTCCCCTCTTATCCCTGTTCTCCTCTGAATCCCCCCGGCAGACCTGCAGGCGGGAGGTCCACAGCCCTCAGATTCAAAGCCCTGTGGTTCACTGTGCTTAGTGCAGTGCTTTCAAGTGCTGTTTTTGTATGGTGTGACTAGTATGCCTGATGATTGCGTTTTCTTCTTTAGATGTTCACATGTACCTCCCCACCAAGCTGTTCCGGTCCCCTCAGCCGGCCCTCAACTTGGTAGATTCTGGGAGTCAGGTACTGCACTAGCACACACAGTCTGTCAGGCATGCCAGAGTTAGGACAAGAGGTTAGCTTTTTCAAGGCCAATACTGATGCCGATGTTTAAGAGAGTAAGAAGGCCAATCAGCTAATATCTCCTTTTTTTCCCATAAAAAGGAAAAAAACAGGAAACAGGAAAAAATGTTCGAAAATAGCGGGTGTACACTGCATGTGAGTGAGAATGCACACCCAATGTTGTGCTTAAATTGCTCCGGATTCTGCAAAATGTCATCCTCAAGTCCAATGTTTCTCTTTTGTTAGACAAATTATCCCTGACAGACAATGACTATTACAGGTTTTGTGCAATCAGACTAAAACCTTGGCTATCAAAATTGGTTTAAAAAAGATTAAGTAAATGAATTGCAATATAACCTCATTGTTCTTGAGGTTATACATTAGATATTTAAGTGGGGTTTGTATATAGCATACTTTACCTTCCATGTCTCAAAACATTCGGATGCTTGAGATAAAGCTACACAGTCAGACAACATAATGGTGACCTGTTTCAACACTAGAGGTGTGCTCGCGCAAGAAATTACTCAATTTGTGCTCGGCACCTGCTGATTGTCTGAAAAGTTAAACATTGGCCATACCAATTTATCAGTTGCTCTCTAGTTAGCTCATAATCAGTACGCCATAGGCACAATTACAGTAGTACAGTAAGCTCACAGTCACTGCAAGAAAGTGAAATGCTAAAATGTATTCCGGGACTTATATGGTGCTTGTAACAGAATGCTTATTATACATTGTTCAAGCCTTTTCATGGGCGCTGTTGCAGACAGAGGCAGAACATCAAATTTATTGTTTCCCTATTACCATAATTCATTTGTTCGTTCGGTAATTAATTCATTCATTCATTCATTCATCCATTCATACTAAGCTACTTCCTTGCCCAGGACTCTGATGTAACAGCCCCTCCCCCCAGTAACCTGCCCCGGGATGTGAATGGGGAAATTGATTACATGGCCCTGGTGCAGATGCTGAAGCTGTCTCAAAACCTGCAGGACCAGGCCGACATCCTTTACATTTTCTTCAAAGACAAGTGAGCCGTACTACAAACACCAGCATGCACTTTACTACACTTTCCATCTTTGCTGTACAGCATGAATCGCTATTTTGAGTGTTTGAGGGTTTGCTGTGTTTGTCTGTGTGTGTTCGGGGTGGGGGGGAGGGGAGTTTAGGATTTTGTGTGTGTCTGTGTGTGTGTGGGAGTCTATATGTGTTTTTGTACGCTTGTGTATGTGTGTGTTTGAGGGTCTATATCTGTTTTTGCATGCTCGTGTCTGTGTGTGTCTGTGTGTATGTATGTGTCTGACGTCTGTGTGTGAGAATTTGAGTATAGTCAGCGTGCGTGAGCAGGGGCAGAACAGTTTGTGAATGTATGTATGAGTCTCTTGCTCTCTGTTTCTCCGTGGCTCAGAGGGATGGACTGGGACACTAGGCTGCACGGGCGGGGCAGCATAGTGCGGAAGCTGCTGTACGAGCTCTACGAGAAGGCGGGGTCCCTGCGGCACTGGGGAGTCATCCGCATGATCTCCGGTATGCTGCGGAAGAAGGTGGAGGAGCTGGACGAGGTAATGCATCACAGCGCACCTGTCACCTGCAGTCGGTAACCATGGTAACCAACACAGATAAGTGCACCGCTACCTAAAGCTCAAAACCATGATAATCAGTACTCACGTCAGTGGGTTTTTTTTAAAAACCCACGTACACACCAGCACACCTGTCGCTCTAGTAACACATCATAGTAGCACACCTGTCACCTACAGCAGGTAACCATAGTAACCTATTTTTTCATATCAGTACAACTTTTACAGACAGCAGGTAACCATGGTAGCCCATACACACATCACTGCACCTGTTACTAAGCTCATCGGCACTCCTGTTTCCAAGACAATTGGCACACATGGTATCTAGTACTCCACCACTCCATACTTGCCATGCTCAAAAGGTTGACTATGTTAACCAATACCTCAGAATTCTAATAATGCAATGCCTGTTTTACATACAATATAAAGCATCCTTACAGTACATCGTTTGTTAGGTGGATAACATGAGCTTCATACTTTGATACATGGTGAAAGAGAACTATAATGGCTGAGAAATCTCGGCTATCTAGGCCTGTCTTACTGAAGTAAAACAAATACTGTTTTTGTACATATACAGTGACTGGTTCCAGTGATATCTGAGCACTTAACTCATTTGGGTAATATACAGGCACCATTTCTTTGCTTTCCAGGCATGCTCAGACTTACTGGCACATCAGAAACACCTGACTGTGGGTCTTCCCCCTGAGCCTCGAGAGAAGACCATCACTGCGTGAGTGCCCTCATCCCTCAAGTCACCTTCAGCAAGCCCACCTGCAGATTTGACTCTAGAAATACGGACCTTTAGTCTTTTCCTGACATAGGAAGCACTTTCTCCTTGCAGTCCTATGCCCCCAGACAAGCTGGCCAAGCTGATTGATCAGGCCAGTGAGAACAACATCACCATTGCCATTCTCACACAGGTGAGCATCTCTATCCGAACATCATCATCATTGCTGTCTTAATGCAGGTGAACATGCCCAACGCCCTCCTTACTCAGGCGAGGGAAAGACTCCAGGAAGAATGAGTAGCTTGAGTATAGAATTTGGTGCTTTAGAATAAATTTAGCTTTCTGTTTTAATTTTTCATTTTATTTTTTAGCTTTCAGTTTTAGTTTTCTGTTGTTTGAAAAGTAATTTAGTTAATGTGATTTAAAGTGATTTGATTTATAATACCCAGGGATATTGTTTGTTTAATAGGTTGCCTGTGTATAATAGAATAACTCTGTTTGCTGAGTCAAATACAATCCCTGTGGGGTTGCTTTCTCACAGGGCTGTTATTCTACAGTGATGTTTTACACAACTGACAACAAGGTGTTTTTTTATATCTGCAGGAGATCACAGTTTTTCATGGTCATCATGTGTATGTGTTGCAGGAAATTGTGGGAAATGTTTTATAATCACTGTGTGTGCATATATGTGTGTGTATTCCAGAAAATGTGTGTGTGTGTGTGCGTGTGTGTGTGTGGCAGGAATTCATGGTGTTATTTTCTTACTGCGTGTGTGTGGCAGGAGATCATGGTGTTATTTTCTTACTGTGTGTGTGTGGCAGGAGATCATGGTGTTATTTTCTTACTGTGTGTGTGTGGCAGGAGATCATGGTGTTATTTTCTTACTGCGTGTGTGTGGCAGGAGATCATGGTTTTCCTGGCGATGATCATCCGCACACAGCCTGGCCTCTTTAGTGAAATGTTCCGCCTGCGCATTGGACTCATCATTCAGGTCATGGCCACTGAGCTCACCCAGTCACTCAACTGCTCAGGTATGAGTTCACCCAGTCACTCAACTGCTCAGGTATGAGTTCACCCAGTCACTCAACTGTTCAGGTATGAGTTCACCCAGTCACTCAACTGCTCAGGTATGAGTTCACCCTGTCACTCAACTGCTCAGGTATGAGTTCACCCAGTCACTCAACTGCTCAGGTATGAGTTCACCCAGTCACTCAACTGCTCAGGTATGAGTTCACCCAGTCACACAACTACTCAGGTATGAGTTCACCCAGTCACTCAACTGCTCAGGTATGAGTTCACCCAGTCACACAACTACTCAGGTATGAGTTCACCCAGTCACTCAACTGTTCAGGTATGACAGAACCATGCAAGTAACTACAACACTGCAAGTTCCAGACCAAGGTTGGGTCCTACTGTTCCTAACCTCAAGTGTATCTGTAAATGTCCACCTGAATATGGTCATAAGGTCACGCAGGAAAAGGGCATTTTCTGAGCAAATAAATTGTAATAATTATGTCATTCATGGAATCCAATTTTGTGAATGCAGTTGCATACACTGTGTGTGGATGCTGTTGTAGAAGTAGGGAGATGCTGAGTGTATGCTGCACTCTGCAGGAGAGGAGGCCACAGAGCGTCTGATGAATCTCAGTCCCACTGAACTGAAGAATCTGCTGCACCACATCCTCAGTGGCAAGGAGTTTGCTATCCAGAGAAGTGGTAAGTAATCCCCACCTGCCTGCGTGTGCACACACGTGTGTGCGTGTGTGTGTGTTTGTGAGTTTGTGTGTGTGTGTGTGTGCGTGTGTGTATGTGTGTGTGTGCCCACATGTGCGTGTGCATATGTGAGTATGTGCGTGCGTTTGTGTGTGTGTGTATCTGTGCATGCGCATACTCATGTGTTTCTCTGCTGCAGTGCGCTCTGTAGGGTCAGCTGTAAGCCCGGCCATTGCCATCTATGACGCCAGCAAATCTGGAGCTACCAAGAGTGCGAAAGTGGGAGTGAACAAACCGAAGAGTGACGTGAAGATGGTGAGAATTCTTTCCTATGAGAGGACATTTGTAAATGAGGATTAGCAATGAGAATTACTGGGGTTAGGCGTGACAGTTTAAGGGGGGGGGGGGGGGGGGGGGGGGGGGGTCGTGTGGGAGCACTGAGTTGTACACAAACACGCACATGCACATGCACACAGTAAACACATTATATATCACTTCAAATCCAGCTGTCAGGATTGGGATTCATCATTTCATTATGATAAATATATAAATAAAGCCTGCTCATCTATGAGGTGTTTGTGAATAAAATTATATAATAAAATTAGATATTTAATTAGCCAGGGTATTTAGTGGAAACAGAAGCTAGCATGAAATCCGGAAATAGATATGGCTCTCCAGGAACAGGGCCTACATTAGAGGATCTTTCTCAGATCAAGCATACATTTCACACATATTCTTTCAGATACTGTGTTGGTGATTTATTTTGGGTGATGACCATATTGATATTGTGTGTGTGTGTGTGTGTGTGTGTGTGTGTGTGCCTGTGTTTGTCTTGCAGTCTGTGTCTGTGCACTCTCTGGATATTGAAAACATTGAGTCTGGGGTGAGTAACCTGACATAACATGCTAACACATTGTTATAGAGTATTAATGCTCACACTGCTACAAATACATTATAAAAAAAAAACTGCTATAAAAAGCCTCATTTTGCAAAACTTTTTCCATCTGTGACCAACTCCCTGTCAATGAATCACTTATAAATAACTGGAAGGTGTAATGTAGTTGGTGCATGCTGATTCTGAGAGGAGCCCCTGCAGGTGTCAGAGGGAAACCCCTTTGTGTGTGTCAGAGGTACAGGCTCCCTTCCATAGAATCCTTTGAAGGTAATATGATGCCGGCGGGGGGGCGAGACAGCCGGCAGGGACAGTGGCTGCGCAGGAGACGACTCGACGGCGCCCTCAACAGGGTCCCCGTGGGATTTTACCAGAAAGTGTGGAGGATCCTGCAGAAGGTGAAAGCGGCGTTAATAACACATTTATTAAGAATTCATTTTAATTAGATGTTTAAAGATATACTATGCAAGATTTTTACCTTGATAGTATCATGAATTAACTGTGCTCAGTCATGTCTATGATGTACTTCCAATCTCCATCTCCACCTCTGCCTGTATTTCTTTTTCTAAGATGTGTTTGGAATGTTTCTGGACGTGACACTCTTTTCTGTGTGGGGAGGGGTGGGTGTGGCTACAGAAAGGTGTGATGAGACCAGGTTTCAGTGGAGTGTTTGTAGCTGGCTGCCTAATGCCATGGCGAAGGTGAAGAATCACAAGTAGCCTGCAGCAAAGTGAACGACAAGGCTCTTTAAAAAATAGGGTCAATCATGGAATTGCTTTTCCTTTACTGGTGACTGCTGTTGAAAAGCTGAGATATAAAAATTAAAAAAGGTATAAAAGCGGATATAAAAATTAAAAATAGATGAGTTTGTGGGGTTGACAATGAAGGAGGAGACTTAATTGATTGTAAACACAGGACCACAGCAAGGTTAAAATCCTGCATAGAATGCCTTTGAATATTCTAGTCATTATAAAGAGCTAAGATATACACTAAGATATACAAATGTTATAAGGTAATTTAGATTTTTTTTTTTTGATTTATTATAAAATACTTAAAGGGCACTTCCTGTCCTGTTGCTCTGTCCCGCAGTGTCAAGGCCTGTCCATCGAAGGATTTGTCCTTCCCGCCTCCACCACCAGGGAGGTAGGGCAGTACAGCTCCAGGGCTCAGTGCTCTATGTGATGTCAATATAACTTATATATATATATATATATATATATATATATATATATATATATATATAAAACAGAGCTCTACAGTGCTCCCGTTTTAGGAACATTTTCTACTGAAAATTGATGTGTGCTAACTGGAAAAGTAATTTAGGGCCACATCTACTAATTGGGAAGTATTGTGTGCTTCTAGATTTTTCAGCTTAGGAGCACATGTGCTCCTTGGAAAAAATGTTAGCATAGAGCTCTGTATAGTAAGAATATTATGCTGCAGAGCTCCACCTCTAATAGCTTTCTGTTTTTATGTTCCTCCCTCTCCCTTACCCTCCTCCTCTGTCCCTCTATCCCTGGCTGGGTGGTGCTGTAGATGACTCCAGGAGAGATTAAGTTTGCGGTGCATGTGGAGACGGTGCTGAACCGTGTGCCAAAGCCCGAGTACCGGCAGCTGCTGGTGGAGGCCATCCTGGTGCTCACCATGCTGGCCGAGGTGGAGGTGGAGAGCGTGGGCGGCATCATCCACGTGGAGAAGATCGTTCACATGGCCAGTGACCTGTTTTACCAGGACCAGGTCAGTGTGTGCCGTAGAGAGAGTGCCGCTTTGGGCTGTCTGTTCCTCCATGAAACTTTCTGCCCCACTGTCTCCAGCCCCCCCCCCCCCCCCTTCTTTTCTACCACCTCCACCTCGTTCATGAAATCTTCCCTATTTTCTCCCCTCCACTCTCCATCCCTTTCTTCCTCAAATCCCTCTCATTCTGCCTAATTTATTCTATTTATTTATTAGAGGGAGTAGCTAATATTTATTAATAGTATTATTCGTTGTTTATTGCTTTATTTTTCATATGTTTTCATATTTCATATATATATATTTTTTTGGACTCTTTGTCCAGTATTTTTCTACATAAAAGCAATTACAAGCCATTTTGGCTTAATATCAATTTACTGATGTTCCCATAATGTCATTATGACTGTAAAAATCAATTTTTACAGACGAAAATGACTCCAAGAAACAACACCAGATGAAAGTTGATGAAAGAGTACTACTTTAATCGCTGCGTTTCCATAATTTGTTCCAGGACTATGGCTAATCTTTATTTTTGGTTAATATTTTTACAGGTTTATCCAAAATTCTGTCTGTGTAAAACTGAATAGATATCTGTTCTCTAACTGAGATTGTATCTGGCATGCCTGCCCGTGCAGAAGGACCTGGGAGCTGGGGATAACCTGCTGGATAAGGACCAGTCCACCGGCATCTGCAGACAGCTATACGACAGCGCCCCCAGTGGCCGTTTTGGCAGCATGACCTACCTAACCAAGGCCGTGGCCACCTACGTCCAGGACTTCCTGCCCAGCGGTGCCTGTGCCCTGCAGTGAGGCTGCAGTACATAAGTGTGGTGGTGTGTTATCACATCAGCACATCATTTTAAAGCTGAAGTGCATATCCCCTCCCCCTCTCTGCCTGACATGAGGGTCATGGGAGATGTAGTCTTAAATCATATGAACAAAAGATCATCAGTGCCTGTTTTGTTAGTTTTCTTCATCAATACACAACGGAGAAGGTGGGGTCATGGATGCTTGGCTACTTGCATGTATGTATTTATTATTTTATTTATGTATGTACAATTCAATATATTTAGTAAGCATTCATTATTTATCTTTGTTTTGAGGAGCTTCTTTTATGATAAGCCAGTGGAGTGTAGTTTTTTATGTTTTTAGTAGCTAGTAGTAAGTGAGACAATTTCTTTATTTCAAATCTTTATGCATCTAATTCTCAGGTGAATTGGTACATTTGGCACCCATTGTGTTCTTCTGTGTTCTTAATCTTAACATAAATATTGATTGAATTGTCTGAGATTTTGGAATGGTCCACTGAAGTGTTTTTTTTTTTCATTATCAATACAGGAAGTATTCTGTTTTACATATTGTTGCGGGTCTGTGTGCTTCACATAATACATAAATATTACAGTTACGCAAGACTGGGACCCTGGTGTAATTTAAACTACTGTGGCCTCTGGCTGCAAATTTGAATAATGAAATTGAGCATATTACTTAGAATTCACCAAAATAAATGAAAAATGTCACATCAGGTTATTTTTATTGATGCTGAAGGACAACACACTGCTGTAGTATGAATATGGTTCATTTTAGTTCATTGTTAAAAGATGTGCAATACATTTCATGACAGCTCTGTGACAGAGATCTGAGACACAGTGGTCAAAATGTCAATTGGTGAATTGGCAAGACAGACAGGAAAATAAACTTGTTTGGCTTACCACATTTTATTTTCTCTTCTTGGAGGGGTGAAAATGCACACAGAATTTAAATTCCACAAAACAAAATGGCCCACAAAAAACCAATGTCCATCCCCACACCAAAATGCCTTCCTCAGCTGGAGAGCAAGGTCTTTATATAACCCATTGATACGGCAATGAGTAGCAGCTGATTGACAGTGAGAAACAGCTGCTTCCATGCCAGTGAGTGGGGTTGGCACTGTCCGTGGTCCTGCAGTTCTCCTAGGTAGTGAGTGCACCTGAGGTGCTGAATGGACAGCACACCCATTTCTGCTCCTGTACCTCATGTCCCAACATCACAAGCATACTTGGATAGTTAAGGCTCATTTTTAGCAACCAGGAATACCCAATTGAGATTGAAATCTCTTTTTACATGTGGGACCTGGTATAAAACACAAAGTTGCCCAACAAGACAAACAAGTTACAAACATCAAATGGGGCTTAATGCACAGCTTCATACACTAGAATCCCTGAAATAATCACGGAGGTGGTAGAGCCAATAATGAGAGCACTCACTTATGATGGTAACAAACACAGTTCACTCAGATTATGCATAGACCCAAGAGCTGAACAAATACGTGAAAAGAACAAGTGGTGGTATCAGTGGAGACTTAGCTAGGGCCAAATATTTTTGAAAATGAAATTTTTTTTTATGAAAAAATTTGCTTTTAAGTGGGAAAGTGGAAGGGTGTGAACTCCTTGCTAGTGTTAAAATATTATCTTTTGGATTGGCCTCAGTATCTGAGGTTTTTTTTATAGAAGAGTGCAGCAAATGTGCCAGGTGCCAAGGTATAAACTGATGATGCCTTAATCTGGGGAAAGACATTAGAGAGGCACAGTGCAAGGAGGAATTGGATACAGCGTTCAACATGGTAAGTAGAGCTTTCAAAGATCTGAAGATGCCTTGAAAACAGGAATTGAGGAGTGCTATTGCAACAATTTGACTCTAGATGGTGACATGATATGGGCTTCTATGACAGTAACCGCCTTTGAATGTGATTATGTCCAAATAGAGAAAAGAACCCCTAATTTTGTCTTATGGTCTAAGAAATTATATGTGTACATTTATGGCAAGAGTGTGGGCTGAAACAAATTACAAACCACTGGTGACAACTGCAAGGAAGGGGTTAGCAAACACTCCACCCAGACTCCAGAGAATGTGTTTTAACACTGAAATGAGAACTGTGAGTTAAATTAAATCATTTATGTCAGTCAGGTCAAAAACAATTGGCCAGTTTCTGATGCACATGCCTCTGCAGAAGATAAATCTCTAAAATGGAGCCATGCAATCACACAGAAGAGGTCTTTCTTTAACCATATTCTTTAACCATTCTCTAAGAAGAGAGGTTAGTTGTCTGTTTACAATGGAATTCTGTTTAATGGTTCTAAACAAGGGCTACATGGTGAAGTTTATCAAGATACACGAAAAGGGTAGAGGGTCAAGTTTTATATTTTCATTTTTTTTTTTTTTTTACCAGGCGGTTTCCTCCCACAGTCCAAAGACATGCAGGTAGGCTCATTGGAGACTCTAAATTGCCCATAGGTATGAGTGTGTGAGTGAATGGTGAGTGAGCTGACACCGTTTTGACATGCAGAAGGAAAAGTGAGCCTAGATGGGTTTAATGCTGATTGTCTGAACGTGTTTTCTTGCCTGTGGTAGATGAAAACATCCAGCGTCAGAAGGGGTAAAGATTTGGTAAAACAATTACGATTAAATATTGAATAAGTCGCATATTTCAAATGTTAAACTGAAGATCTGTTAAGGCATGCGCACTGCTTTTTCTTTTCACGCTAGTGGGCAGACATCTGCGAAGTCGTATCGCCTGCAGTATTCGCTTGACTTCCGCGTCTTGCTTGTTGACAAGGAAGTTAGAAGTCTTAACACGGAGGCACTGCAATGGTGAGATAATTTACTCAGTTCATAAATTTAATTCATCCTTAAACATCGCTTTTGTCTGAGGACCATTCTGTGTCAATACCTAAATATCACTCGTTTAGTAGCTGATGAAATACATCTTATTAATGTTAACAGAAAGCGTATTAGATCTTTATAATGCATTGTTTCACAGTTAGATGTATTAAAAAATATTGTCTGTTGCCGGTTGCTCCTAGAAGCAATTGCATGGAATATAGTTTGTAAAGCATGGCGCCGTACTGGTGGCTGGCTATTGTTTTGCCGATGAATGTGCCGTAGTTCGCTTACTAGCAGTAGGTTCACAGCGTAGTTAATCGGCTAGCAAGGTGACACGTAGTAATCTGCTCGTTAATAGGAGCGCCTGGAAACTGCTTACAAACGTGTTCACGGTTAACGTTAACAAATTCGTTTCTGTTCTCCTGCGGTTGTGTTTATTTGTTCAGACTAGTCGCGGTTGTGTTTATTTGTTCAGACTAGTAGGGGTTGCTATTAAGATTACTGATGATGTGTTAGGGATGGAGGAAGCTTTTAATTTGTGCCGTCTGCAGGTAGTCAACACTAGTTGCGGGTTGATGGCTCACACGATGAGCTGCAGGTTAGTGAACCCACTTCCTAGGGGTTTTGAGATAAGTTCTGCATCTGATTGCTTTTTAAAAGCGGTCCGTCTGGCGCGTGACCTGTCCGTTTATCATTCTTTGATGTTTTTCAGGCGAGAGGACCAAAGAAGCACCTCAAGCGCGTGGCAGCGCCGAAGCACTGGATGCTGGATAAATTGACCGGGGTTTTCGTAAGTCACAAACGGTGGTAAAACATGTCTTTTTGTCAATCAGTGCTAGTTTAGTCCAATTTATGTACAAATCAAATTTTGCATGTAGTCATTAAGCTGGTGATCTTATCAGCAGTCAGATGCTGATATTATATTTCTCCAAGTTTTTTAAAGAGATAATTCACTTTCTGGGATATTATAGAAAGGAAAGACGGGAGCCCGCACTCTTAATGAACAGATTATGAATGTCTACACAACAAAATCATTTTCATTTTTATTCCTATTTGGACAAAGCGAAGAACTTCAAGACACTGAGGACTTAGGCCGAAACATGTCTGTTTCTGTCCAAATAGGAATAAAAATGAAAATGATTTTGTTGCGTAGACATTCATAATCTATATCTATTCATTAAGAGTGCGGGCTCCCGTCTTTCCTTTCTACGATTATTTATGAGAAGCCAACGCACCATTCAGTTGTTATATAGCCTAGTTTGTTAAAAACGTCTTTGAGGCATGGGTTGGTAATTCTTTCTTTCTGGGATATTTAAAAAAATGTTATTTTATTATTTTTGGCTTTAGTGTATATTTTTATTGTGACAGTTTTTGAGCGTTGAAGAATATTTTGGGTACTTAAGTTTCTGATGATGAGCCAGCTTTACATTGGCTGGTATAGGGGCAATTCAGATGTTTCTGATCTAAAAACACAAAATACAATTTGAATAACTCCAAAGCGAAGACTTTTTGTAGACTCTCATAGTCGGCTGTGGACAGTGTCCACACACACGGGGATGATGAAGCTTAGTGCACACCATCCGCGTGGTGCCCCCTGCTTTTGGAGCCCACACTGTGCCTTTTTTCCCCAGGCCCCCCGCCCGTCCACGGGCCCACACAAGCTGCGCGAGTGCCTTCCCCTCATTATCTTCCTGCGGAACAGGCTGAAGTACGCCCTGACTGGAGACGAGGTCAAGAAGATCTGCATGCAGAGGTTCATCAAGGTCGACGGGAAGGTCCGCACCGACATCACCTACCCCACGGGTTTCATGGGTGAGGCCC
This sequence comes from Anguilla anguilla, assembly GCF_013347855.1. Lineage (NCBI taxonomy): Eukaryota > Metazoa > Chordata > Actinopteri > Anguilliformes > Anguillidae > Anguilla > Anguilla anguilla. Next base: position 29,630,499 of record NC_049209.1, read on the forward strand.
GGCGAGACACTCTTGAGTTTTCCCAGAATTCCAAGCATCATCTGTCGACCTCAACCATCCTTGCGCTATGCGCATTTCATGCAGATTCTTGTGGGGACATGGTTTCGCTGAAATGTTAGATATTAGCTAAGTAGTCGCATGGTCACTGGGCGACCTTTGTGAGTTATCTTGCTTCTCTACCAACAACAGCTTTGTGGAAGAAGTGGAAACTCCACACCTCAGGATACACAATGGACATTATTTGGGTGCATTATCTGTGCAGCTGAGTGTGTGACGTTTGTGATCCAAGATCAGGTGTCTGCGGTTAATTTGATGCAGTCTCTGATGGCTCTAAGGTTTTATGATTGCACCTCTCAACTTAACTGCTTCTACTGCTATTGACAAGTGGATGCATACAGCAGTGTTTCAAAAATACATAGTCTTCTTTTACTTTTAAGATACTTTTTTTTGTTCCTTCAGAAGCTCAGAAGCTCAAACTGCACCCCAGTGAGCGCAAATTATCAAGGGAGGTGTCGCTTGTACGTAATTGTTCATTCATGGACACACAAGCTGTTTTGGCTTGTCGAGTGGATGAAAGGCTCACATCACTTGCCGCACTGCAGGACCCATCTTTAGCTGTCTGTCTCACTGCCTGTGCTGAACGTGCTGGCAGGAGACCCAGAATCTGCTGTCATTAACTCTCCAGGCAGGGGGTGCCAGACTAAGTGTAAATGAGTTTTAGTATAAACTCCCACCAGCTCCCGAACAGTGCTGGGATTGGATTGCACTGGGCTGCCTTGTTAGGTGTTGTTTTGTTGAAAGTACTCCATTGTCTTTGCATATGGGGCTTTGTTATTTCTGATTTGTGTGAAGTTCTTAAGAAAAAGTTGTGGTTTCATAAATGTTCTAGTTTTAGTACAGAATTGGTTTTATTAATATTCTGATTTGAGTAAAGAGTGGGTTTAATTAATGTTCTGGTTTGAGTAAAAATTGGGTTTATTTCATTCTCTGGTTTGATTTAACAGTGTGTTCAATTAATGCTCTGGCTTGAGTAAACAGTGGGATTAATTAATGCTCAGGTTTGAGTAAAGAGTGGGTTTAATTAATACTTTTGTTTGAGTAAAGACGGGGTTTAATTAATGCTCTAGTTTCAGTAAAGTGGGTTTAATTAATGCTCTGATGTGAGTAATGCACTAGTTTGAGTAACGCTCTGTGCACTTTGGTTCCAGATGTGATCAGCATTGAGAAAACCGGAGAGCACTTCCGGTTGATCTATGACGTCAAGGGCCGCTTCACTGTCCACCGTATCACAGCAGAGGAAGCCAAAGTGAGGACGGGTACCAGGGTTCATGGGGTCACAGCTGAACGAGATCGTTTTTAATGTTATGTTTACATTGAATTACATTATGTATAAGTATCATTATGTATCAGTACCAGTACTTCATGTATTCATGTGTCAGTCTCTTCTCTGGAGTGACTTACAATGCTTTAGAACATGCATTTATGCAAATTATTTATATGTGTAATTATGCCAGGCCTGAATTACAACACTCACAAAGCAGGCAGCATATGTGTAACATGACAAAAACACCAAACCAAATTAGCTATGCAAAACAAAAAAGCCTGCAGGGAAAATGGGAAAGCTTTCAGGGGCCCTGTTACTGGATAGGGCCCAAGAGAGGACAGCAGTGTGTGTGTGTGTGTGAGGGAGTGAGTGTGAGAACAATGCCCCCCACCCCCCGGTTCTCTGTCACAACCCCCCACAACCAATAAACAGAATGTTATTCTGCTTATTCATGTTAAATCAGGGCTCTAAAAACATGTTTTCCAAGGAGCACATGCTCCTAAGTTGAGTAATTTGTGAGCACAGAAATACATGCCAATTAGTACAGTAAATGTGCGCCTAAATTATTTCTCCAGTTACCACACGTCGGTTTTCAGGCGCAAATGCTCCTAAATGAGAGCGCTGTATTTTTCTGCTCTGCTTGCAGTATAAGCTCTGCAAGGTAAGGAAGCTCATCATCGGCACAAAGGGGGTTCCGCACCTGGTGACGCACGACGCCCGCACCATCCGCTACCCCGACCCCCTCGTCAAGGTTAACGACACCGTCCGCATCGACCTGGACAGCGGCAAGATCACGGAGTTCATCAAGTTTGACACGGGTGAGCGAAAATACTCCACGATCGCTGCCACGGCAACGGGCCGTTTTCACTGGGTTTAACGCCTGGGTTTTCATATAATGCTATTTAACTTGTGATAGGGGTCCCCTGAATGCTTTTCAGCCTGGGTGGGGGGGGTCCCTGGATCAGAAAAGTTTTGGAAAGCCCCTGGTTTAAAGTAATATCATTTATATAGTTCTGTATTTAACGTTGCTTTGTTCACCGCTCCTGCTGATCCCGCCTGTTCTTCTGTCTGTGAGATTGCACTGCTTGATGTGATTTATTTCATGTTCCTCTGGTTTCTGGCCTGCCAGGAGTCCTTCAGTAACCTTTCTAACACGCCCACACACCCCGTCACAAGGCCTCATGTGATACTGTTCTGCTCCATTAATCATTTCTGTATGTCGCTCTGGATACGAGCATCTGCTTAGTGATTGCGATGTCATGTAGTGATCAAGTGATTGTCAGTCAGTGCGATGTCATGAATGAATTTTCACAAGCGAGCTTTGGTTTTGGAGACACATTATTTCATGCTCCTCCTGTGACTGTAAGCTGCCATCCATCCAGGTGCTCTGCCATAACGAGCCTAAACCCCCGTGGTAAATCGCCATCCGGCAGGTGACCTCCGACCTCTTCACCCCTGTGAGTGTGGCACCTCTCATATGCGTGTGATCTGCAGGTAACCTGTGCATGGTGACCGGTGGTGCTAACTTGGGGCGGATCGGCGTGATCACCAACAGGGAGAAGCACCCTGGCTCCTTCGACGTGGTGCATGTCAAAGACAGCACTGGAAACAGCTTTGCGACCAGACTGTCCAACATCTTCGTCATTGGCAAGGTGAGCCAAACCACAGAGCAGAGGAGAGGGGGAGTGTGCATATAGTACACCTGGAGAGTGTGGGTAGAGTCTGGTCTGGAGGACATAGTTATAGTATAGGTGGAGGGCGTGTAGGTATAGTACAGGGGTGATAGGGTGTAGGTATCGTACAGGTAGAGAGAGTGTAGGTGCAGTGCCGGGGTCAGAGAATGTAGGTATAGAACAGGGGTGAGAGTGTTGGTAGTAGGTGTACTCTTGGCTGAGAAGGTAGGTGTAGGTGAGCTTGTGAAGTGGATGGAGACCTACTTTTTTAAAATTTGAAATTGAAACATAGGGGAAAGATGAGGACATTAAAACTGGAAGTTTAAGTTCATAGATTGAAAGCCAGACAGAATGGGTGTATAGTGAGTTCAGACTTGATGGGTACGAGTGATTTAAAGCTGACTCACACCCCCCCCCCCCCCCCCCCCCCCACAGGGGAACAAGCCGTGGGTGTCCCTGCCGCGCGGGAAGGGCATCCGGCTCACCATTGCTGAGGAGAGGGACAAGAGACTGGCCGCCAAGCAGGGGAGCAGCTGAGCCCCACACCACTGACGTCAAATAAAACTCTATTTATCCCCAGCACGCGCGACTCTGGAGCCTTATTCAATGGGATGGGGAGGTCTGAGCTGGAATGGAGGTCAAAGCTCTGTGTCGCCACAAAGTGGAACTGGTTCAGTCCTAGTGTCACCTGTCAGAAGGAGAGCCCTGATTGGATAATGCCTGATGGGTCTGACCTATTGAGGGAGGCCTCTGCTTACGTCTGTGCTCCTGTAGCCTTTGCTCGTATTAACATCTGGCTGGGGTTGTACTGGAGATTGAATATCACCTCTATATTGTGATCTCTCCTCTGAGACCCATGTAAGGCAGTTTCAGGAGGAACTCCTTCAGATTATGTGGAAATTGAAGTGGCTCTGAATCGCTAGAGCCAGAATTCCACAAGAATTGTGGCCGGTGCCCAAACTGTTTCAGTGGTGCTTTATTTCTCCTGTATCTCCACCCTTTTACCCATTTTTAGAACTGGAAATCCTTCCATACGTGTGTGTGTGCGTGTGTGCACGTGTATGTGTGTGGATTGTAGTCATTTTGTGTACACATTTATGGGTGAGTGTACTGTCTAGTGTGGGTGTGTGTGTGTGTGTGTGTGTGTGTCGTACCTGGGTTCTTGCCATCAGGATCCCAAGTACCGCCCACAAACACCAATACACACACTACTGAACACAGACAAGCATGTCTACACCCTCCAGTGTGTGTGTTGTGTGTGTGTGTGTGCATTCATATCAGTGTTCGTAGTGTAATGTGTGTGTGTCTGTGTGGTGTGTCTATACATATACATATGGGTCTGGCATGTGTATGTGATGTACTTTTTATTCCTGAGGCCATATGGTTCCTGCTGAGGCCTGGTCACAGCCTGGTCTTCCTGCGGGCAGGGCAGCAATAACACACCCTGCAGGACCCCACCGCCTGAGACGCCCTGCAGCCTGCTATTTCAGGAAGCGCGAGCATGTGGACCACGCACTGATTAGGCAGTGACTACCTGTGTAATATTCCTGCTAGTGGAAACCATGTATGTGTGTGGGTTTGGGAATGTGCTCGTGGGTGTATGTTTGCTTGTGACTTTGTGTGCGCGTTACACACTTGATTCCCTCGGGTTTTGGAGCCGTGACTAAGAAGCCAAGTGTCTCCCTCCCACTGACAGGCTGTGGCGGTTTGAGTGTTACACTCCTGCAGATCAGTCATAGCCAGTGTGTTGCAATACCTTTGTGACAGGGCCACACAACTCTGGTCCTGCAGAGCAAGTGTGTGCGTTGGTTTTTGTTCCAACCGATTACCTTAGTCTTAATTTTCCGTCAACTCCATAAACTACACTGGTTCACTGCAGTACTTTAGCACAGTACAATCATTGGGATGCACTTGCATTCTGTGGCTGTAGCTGGTTAGATATGATTATGATTGGGAGAATTAAAAGCAAAAATTGGCTCAAAATCCAGAAATGGGTTGGCCCTTGTGCACCCCTGCCTTAAGGGGTTTGATAACTATGGTGTCAAATGTGACAAGCAAACACTCTACTCCACAGCATCTGATGTTTTACGTCATTACTTATAGACCAGGATATCACAGGTTAAATATCTCACTCAAAGTCAATTTTGGAGTAGTGACTGGTGATTATATCGCATTTCTCTTAGGCTGTTGGGAAAGATTGCTGATCTAGCGAGCCATGAACACTTTGGGCTTACAAACGGGAAGATCTCTGATTTCTGTTCTTCTTTCATATTTTACTTTGAAGAAAACTTTCGATGAGGGGTGTGGCCCACAGTCCACCCCTTCCTCAGTGGGAGCTTCCCCGTATTCTGTATCCGGAAGCCTACCAATTTAAATGACCGCATTGTATCTCATTGCTGTCCAATCTCGAGCCTGGAGAGCTGTATGTTGACTTTGAAAACTGATTATTGGGGAAAATAATGATAAAAAGCACACCAAGATGGACTATTGATATATATAATCTATTTGGGTTAAACATATTTTAGTACTTTTTTCATGAAATATTTTTCGTACAGCGTTTGCATTACACCAGTTGGCCAGAACGTTCGGTCTTCGAGTCATTACAGTAACGCAGTCCGTGCGCTGTGGTCATTGGGAGATTTATGCGCGCTCTCTAAACACAAGCTGACTAGCGTAGATCTGAACCATACCATTGGAGGTATCCGTTTTGGATGAATGCGCTGTTCTTAGGAACTGGACAAGCAATTCTGATGGAAATAAACGCAAGAAACCAGATTCCACAACTATACTGTGGCTGTAAACTGGCTGCCTGCACTCGCGTCAGATGAGAGGACTTGGGGAGCGTTTGAGGACAAGCACAAAATGCCATTTTTTAAAAGGATAATTGTCCCTAAAGATGTCTGTAAAGCTGACACGAAGAGGCAGCGAGTTATCTTCTCGGATCTGGTGGATGTGTGTGAATTTGCTCTGTGCTCCGTTCTCCGACAGCTTTCGGATTTATCCAGGCAGTCTGTCAGTATCCTGGAGGAGCTGGAAGGGGAACTTGCATCGGTGTGTCTTCGGTCCAGAACGTTGGAGAGCAAAGTTGTCAGTCTGCAAAAACACCTTTCGGTTCTGGTCACCAAGCGGCCACCACTGAGTAAGTTCTTTCAAAAACTATGTCAACAGAAGCCTCTCCGCGACTCAACTGTGTGGTGCATTTTCCGTGTACATAACTGTATAATTAATAGCCATTTATGGTCTTTATGTGTATGAAAGCGTCTGATGAATATAAATCTCACGAATACATAGTCAGATTATGTGCTATATAGGGCCAGATATCGATATGGAAGATGACATTTCTAGGCCTACCCAAAATAAATCGGGGTATTAATAACATTTTCCGTGTTTGAGTGTATCATTCATTCAGTGTTTGCACAAAATCTCCCAACCCCAACATGTAATTTAAGTGCTTTATTATTTTAAAAGTACTACATTTTTGGTTCAGCGCCTCCAAAAAGTTTGAAAAAGCTGCTATTTCAATGATTAAACAAACATTACTTTTTGCTCAATCGGCGCGTGCGAGCTGAAAATACGCATTCTTCTATGTCACATAGCCCGAACAAGTCTCGCAATGCGCATCTTGCTTTCAACCTCTGTGAACAAACAGAACCTCATAGATAACAGTTTGAAGGATATAGATTGTCTCTATGACATAATTGATATTTATTGTTTACGAGATATGTTATGACTTTTTGAGAGAGTCAAAACATTACGCATTACGCATGTTATTTGATACTGATGGTTTCAAGAAGGCTACTGAATTAAGCTTAATAGTTAAATGTATTTGTTACGCCAATTATTTAACAGTTATTTGATTTTCTAGACACAGAAAAGTGTCCTGCGCAAACGTTGGCGGAGACGCCTCGCAGCTGCGCTTGGGTTTTTTCGCCCCCTCTTTAGCAATCATGTTAACGCCACGATTTTTATTATAGGAACGATGCTACAAATAAATGAAATCGAATGTTCATCGGTCTGTTTACTGTTAGTCAACCAGCTTCTTAGGTCAAAGTTTAAGAAGTCCAGGTGACGCTCCAAACTAAATCTAACAGGGCGCCCTCTGTTGTTCTGTTTGTCTCCTGTTTTTCCTGTATTATATTACCTTTTTTAATACATTTAATTTTTGTCAACCCTTAGGGGCTCGTTATGGAGGGAGTCTCTGTTCATGTACAGTAGAATGCGGATTTGTGTACGGCTTTTCTCTGTTCATTGTTCAGAGTTCTAGGAATGTCTGACCAATTGTTCTTAGATTTGAAGGTTTGCCCATGCCAGGGCAGGTTAGGAAGCCACTGTGATGTCACTGGCCGTGCAACATGATATTGTTTAATTCCCTTGCTAGGACACACCACTTTAGTTAGTTTGGGAAACCATAAGAAATACTGGACCATAGGCCTTTCTATTTTTCCATGTGTCTTTAGATAGGTATTTTGTCCATGTATTTTTTGTGTGTGTGTGGGGATATTGGAACAGCAGTACTGTTCCTGCATTTGACGCATGAAGCATGAATTCTATGTGACTGTTAATATGTATGTCTCCTGACTGTTGCATGGAGTAAATACGCCATACTCAGATGCTATCTGTGCAGCAGTTGGCAGGGTTACTTTGAAGGTGGATACAGTATATGGTAATGTCCCCAAAGCTTTGCAGAGCAGATATGATGTGCATAGTAGGGTGTAATATTAACAGGGTTCTTTAATACTCCAAGCTGATGGTAGTTAGGATTAGTTGCTGTCTTCTTTGCTGATCCTAACTATCATTGCCATGGAGACTGTGTACCACGGCAGCACAGGGAAGTGGGCGGCAGCAGTGTGTTTGAGCACATGCCAATGTCTGTATGTGTGAGTGTGCGATTGTGTGTGTGTGTGTATGTGTGTGGGATGCTAAAGTAAATAAATCAATATGTTTCCACAAAGTTGCAGAAATAAATTGCTTCATTTTACCTGCTGAATAGTTTACACAGCTGATGCAGGTACAGTGCATCCAAATAACTAGAGGGAGGAACCTGCTATCTGAAACCCTACATCCCCAATGTGACACTACGGCTGGTTATGGAAAACCCTTTGGGATTCCTGGCCACGCTTGGGAAAGGCACGTATTGGCCATGCGGAGATCACTACACTCAGATACCCCACCAGGATTAGCCAGAGGTTCTGATTGTGCTCCAGAGAACTGGGGGTCAATGATGTTGAGCAAAGAGCAATTTCCCAAAATGGTTTTCTCAGTATGAAATTTAATCTTCCCCTAATATGATTGACTTAATAGTCATTCCCTCTACACTTCACCTGGTATGTGGTGATTTTTTTTCTGTCGAAAATGTGTCAGCAAGGTGAGTTGTGTCAGCAAGGTGAGTTTTCCAATTGGTAATAGTTGAGGTATTCTCTTCTCTTCACCGTACACTGCATTGAGATCCTAAAAGGGGCTGCATGAATATCATCCATTGTAATGTTTTTTTCTGTTGGGTTTCCTAGCTTCTCTCCCAGAAATTAATTTGCGACAACTTTGGGTCATTGCACAGTATAGTGAAATGCTGTGTTGTTGGGACTGTGTGCTTAAAGGTCAAAAGACCTGCTGTCCCTATGTTGGAGATAATTGTCTTTTTTTTACTGTTCACCTGTTTCCCTTATTTTTCATCCAGCATACAGGTTGGTGTATATATAACTTCAGTGGTTGTATACTTGGATGACACATGAAGGGAGCTGAACAAGTTTTATCAGGTCAAATGACTGACTGACTGACTGGACACAATCTATCAGAATTTTTAAAGATGCAAACATTTATTTCAGGTTTGTGCGTGTGGGTACGGTCGTGGTCGGTCGATCCTACGATTTCATTTAGTCGTTTTAATTTATCTATTCTGCGCGTTACCTCAGCGGGCAGTGTTATGTGTCAGAGTCGTGAGCGAGCTGATCTGTCACCATGGAGATGTGCCAGCGGTGGGAAGAGTGCCATAGGTGTGTGGGCACGAGGCCTGGGGTCTGCTGGCACCGCTCTGCCTCCTCCTGCAGGAACAGAATGCCAGCTCTGTGAGTGACCGCTCTCTTGCTCTTCCGGCCCGATGCTGCCGCGAGATATTTCAAAACTCCGCGGCAGCGTCAAACGTTCTTGAAGGATAAAACTGTTTCACTCAAATGCACATCAGGTATAATAGTAAAAAAATAGTTAATGATGTAATTTTGAGTATACCTGACCTCATACACCTGGCTATTTAATCTTGTTATGTTTGATTTGCTAATTGTTCATGCATTGGCAATTGAGTGTAATTAGTTGCAGTTCTGTTAAGCCTTTCAAAGACTTCATTAAAAGTGTGCATTGACCAGTCGGTCCAAAGGTATTTTAGACAGAGGGACAGTCTTTGTCAAGACTAAAACAATAAAACCTGTGAGAGAAAGAGTTGTGGGGAGGACAGATGCTAGAGGTGTGCAAGATTGTCAATGGATTCCAAGATCAACAATCTTATCAAATTACACCAGAGCCACAATTGTTTATTGTGCCAGAAACCACCATTGGGCAAATTTAAGTCCTAGGACAAGATGGTAGGAATATCATAAGGTGCACAACTATAGGCAACAATGGAATTATGCATAAACATGCAGTTGAAAACCCTTACTGTGTCTATTGTATTTTCTCAACGAACTTTCTGAGCTGCTTACAGAAGCACAAGATTCTGTTGAGGGGCAAATCCAGAGTAGCCTTTTTATCATCCAGGATACTGTGAGCTCCTATTGTAGTGCACGCATATTTTAACTGCTTAAGGTAAAGCAGCAAATGTCAATGGTGTTCCTCCCACCCTTTTCACCTTTCCAACTCTGTTGAGGAATTTATCTTGGTATTGGAGAATGTTTCTATTGGATCTTTACAGGCTGCTTCTCTTCAGTACACTAAAGCAGTGGTTCAATATAGCACAATATGAACGTGGAAATTTTATTCTTCGTTGCATGCATAGCTATTTCTGGCATAACGTGGTTTCAGAGAGTAAATAATCCTTCTAAAGCATAAAATGCAGCCAATTAAGAAAAAATTAACAGCTTGTTAAATTTCTGGGATTGCAATTATGGTTGGAACAAAAACCAGCATACACAGGGGCCTCCAGGTCCGACTTTCACTGCACTAAAGGGTCCAGTGATAATATCAGTCCCAAAGCCTGCCAAGCATAGATCCCACACTTCAGACATTTCTAACTTGTCTTCCAACATTGTTTGGCCAACATACTTTTGTGATGTGCATGAAAATGTGTGGCTAGACATAGAAGATAATAAACTATAATCAAGAATCAGTAGACTTTTGTAAGATTCAGGTTTCATCAATCAATCAATCAATCAATCATATTTTATTTATATAGTGCATTTTACAATGGATTTTCATAATACACTTCATGGTATACCCTGACCTAAACCTCCACAGAGCAAACCAAAGGTAACAGGGGCAAGAAAATACTCTGTCAAAGACCTGGGTCCAATACATAAACTATTAATTTTCATTTAAAATATTTGTTGTGTATTTCATTTATTTCCAAAAAACCAGGGAAGACCAATTTATTTTGAGATATTTGGTAAATTATTACGCAGCCGTGGCCGGAGGCATTATGTTTTCGGGCTGTCCTTCCGTCCGTCCCGATTCTCGTGAACACGATATCTCAGGAACGCCTTGAGGGAATTTCTTCAAATTTGGCACAAACGTCCACTTGGACTCAAGGATGAACTGATTAGATTTTGGTGGTGGTCAAAGGTCAAGGTCACTGTGACCTCACAAATCACGTTTTTGGCCATAACTCAAGAATTCATACACTAATTATGACAAAGTCTCACACAAATGTCTAGTAGGATAAAATGATGAAGTGACGACATTTTATATTCAAACTGGCGACTGGTTGGCGGAGGCATACAACCACGAGGTGGTATGTCTAGTTTATCTTGAACTAAGATATTTGCACATCACAATCAACCATTTGTGAAGGCTATAGATCATAGGTGGCCAACCCTGCTCCTTGAGAGCCACAGGGTTAGTTGACCAACAGAGAGCCAATCAGAGATAAAAGAAATTTGGTGAGATGAATAAGCTGTGTAATTAGTTGCTTAAATTGATCATATACATTTTAAGTAACAGTTACACCAGCTGACTCAGTGGCTGTCCAATATCAGGGCTGACCACCTCTGCTATTTATTCTTCCACTGTATGTGTTTGTAATTTTGAGAAAAGGATGCCATTTTGTAAATGCAATTGTTCTGCGAAGGGTGACAGTTTTATGTCTTGTGTCAGTTATTGTCATGATTAAGATAATTGTTTTTTAAAAAAACTTGAGGAAACAAGTGAGGAAACCATAAACGATATCTTTCAGAATACATCTTATATGTTTTATTTTTAAAGGCCAATATTCCAATGGGTTAAAAATAAGTCAGTTTCATTATTTAGTAATCGGTGGTGCAATGATCCCTTTTTTCTGTTGCCACACAATATCTTTGTTTTTCTCAATAATTCCCACTGTATCTGAATTTTAACTGTAGTTTGAGTTGTATGCAGTTTGCGGTAGTGCCATTAGAGGGCAGAGTAGGACAGGCCATGATTTAGCAAGCACTGTTCTTTGCTGTGAGCTAAGTACACTTCACGCGAATGACTTCTTTATGTAGATTCACATGAGCTCCTAATGGAAAAAACATACTATGCCAATCCCACTGTGGTTTAGTAATTCTGGATTAATAATTGTTATGGGTTTGAATCTTTGCTGTGGCTCTGCTTATGTATCATTGGGCAAGGGACTTCACCTGGCTGAATGTGTTTTTTAAATAGGCATTAGATGTCTAAATAGGTTATGTGTAAAATGTGAGATGTATAACTGAAGGCCAATAGGAGCCTGTGAGATATATAACTGACTCTGAGCTATTAAGTCTGCTAAGCTAATTTAAACAGATGATTAGTCTCTCAGGGTTGTAAATCCAAGGGTCGGCAGCTGGTAGACTGTGGTAGACTGCAGTGAGTATGATGGGGTAGATGCTGTAATGCAGTGAATGGACTGCACGTGTCACCCCGGTGTTCTGCGTTCGGTGGTGATGAACAGTGCGGAGGAGCTGGTGGGTGGGGGGTCACTAACCTCTTTGAAATATAACTGTGGATGAAGTGTGGACACGTGTTTGTGTGTGCATGTGTGTGTATTTTTCCAGTCATGCCTATGCCTATGTGTGTGTGTGCGTGTGTGTATGCTTGTGCATATATGTGTGTGTGTGCATGTGTGTATGCTTGTGCATATATGTGTGTGTGTGTATGCGCGTGCATATATGTGTGTGTGTGTGTGTGTGTGTGAGCCTGCCTGTCTGTGTGTGTATGAATCGCCCAGCACAGGTGGGGGTTGGCTGCCTGTAAGCAGTAGAGTGGGGGAGGGGGGGTTAATCCTTCTCAGCAGGAAGCCCCTCAGGTGGGGGGAAATGATGAGTTTGTTTCCCACTTAGAGTATTACGCAATCAAACAAGACTCATGTCGGGACGGGGGCAAAATGAGCCAGATTTCTCATCTGGGATGGGCGTCTCTATTTATAACCTACATCTCCCCATCCCATCTGAAGCCCCTCCACCCCCACTCTTTATTGAGCTCTCTGGATGAGGTGAGTATTTCAGCTTGATCCAAGCATCCTGGCACAAGTATTCCATCAGAATCATCTTCTAAATACCCCAGATCAACCTGACTTCCTACTTCCTAAAAACACCTAATCTAATTCTGTCTTTTAGTCTGAGGATACTTACACCAAGTTTACCTATACCCACAATGCACTGCTTCCCCCAGGAATTCCGTCTGATGAGTGCAGTATAATGTAGTTATGTAATCCTGTGGTGAATGTGTGTTTCTGTGGGGGGGATGTGCTACAGAACAAATAAAAGATAAAAGCTCCCATGAACAGAGTAGATTTATGGAACGTGGGTGGTTTAAAGGTACTTGGGTAATCTGTGTGGAGGGTGACCAGTGTGTGACCACCAGAGGGGCTATAAATCAGGGTCTGGGTGGGCCGTAATCTGGGTCTGTGTGCTACTCCACGGGAGTGCATGTGATTAAACCACCACTAATTAGCATAATCCCACCCACCAGATGTCTCTTGCTCTTAAATCTGTAAAGCGGGTCGATGCCTCCTAGAGGTCCAATCTGCCCCCACTGTCGGGAACCCGTAACCCACCGCGATCAGCTCTTACGCGTTCTCTTCCTCCTCCAAGCAGCATCTGCAGGGGCAGGGAGCGCCTTCCAGGATGTACTGTACCCCTGGAGGTAAGAAGTTAGGATGCACAGCTGGAATTTCGGAATGACGGGGATGAGAATTTAAAGGCTTGCTCGTAACCATGGACACATGATTGCGAGCATGCGTGCGAGTGTGCAAGCGTGTCTGCCATACTGTAAGTGCTGGCTCCCATGGTCCTTTTCTTCAAGCCCTGTGTGTGTGTGAATGGGGCTGATGTGCACGTTTTGGATCAGGGTGTGACAGTAGGTCACTAGCTCAGGATATGTCTGTAACCATTCCTACATTTCTTGATAAGGTTACTGTTTTCTTGCTTGTAGTGACATACAAAAATAATAGTTTCCGTTTATCTTATTGTGCTGATTTTGTTTGTGTACTGTAGTTCGGTGTCTGCAGATAGATCGGTTAAATCCCCATATCTCTCCTTGGACAAGTACCTGCTTATCTTCCATGTACAGTGCTCTCTTCAATTATATTCAATATAAGTTCAGTTAGTGAAATGTCATGTTTGTGGAATGTTGCCTTTAGGCAACTACATCATACACTTTGGAGTATGTAATGGGGTAAGATATTACATGTTTACACTTAGAAAAAAGGTACAAAAAAGTGCCTAAAAAGGTACAAACTCTTGTCACTGGGGTGATACGCTATAGGTACATAAAATTGTAGCCCTAGTCAGCAATACATAATTCATTTGTACCTATTTTGCTTGTTAAAGGTACTTATTATTACCCAAATAGAACATTGCTGTACTTTCAGAGTATATTTGTGAAATGTGTTTAAACATAAGTCCACTATACCTTTATTTATGAGAGTACTGACACTGAGTAAATGTGAATGTGTTTTTATAACTGCATAAATTAATTGAATTCTTTGTCTTATCTCTGTGGATGGAATTTAAGAACATCTAGTGGAGATGCTGTTGCTCTAGGGGCATATAGTAATTAAAAATAAATAATCTAATAAATATTAACAGTATTGGTGTGGCACATTTCATACATCAAATGGCAACACAAAGTGCTTCACAACAGTGTTCCCATGGGACTGAGCTTTTGCTGTCGATACTGTCGGGATCAGTTTGTTATTAATTTTTCATTCTTGTCAATTTAAAAAATAGGTATTTGCAGTGACCTCTACAATTCAGCATTGCCTTTTGCAAACCATTAGGGTAGACTGCTCTTCATGTGCAGGTTTACCACATGGTGTGTGTGTGTGCAGGTTGGAGAGTAAGATGATGAGGCTTTTTCCTCTCTCTATGCTACCCTGAGGATTATCCCTGTAAATCAAGTGATTGCTGATCTGGAATCAATTTCTCTACTGCTTTCATTAACTTATTACTAAGAGAGCAAGATCTGCCCTCAGAGCAGGGAAGATCCTGCTCTCATTATTCATCTGTCACTCATTATTTATCTGTCCCAGCAGCGCGTGGGCTCCTATTGGTCCTTAGAGGGGATGAGCCACACCCCCATGTCCATCACTCTGTTAATTGCCGGAGACATGCCCATCATTGAATGAACGCATGAAAAGAGTAGGCCTACTTGAGATGAATGTCTGTTCTTACGCCCCCATCCCCTGCGTATATGTGCCATATAGCCACATAGCATCTCCTTTAGTTTCTATAATTATGTCAGGACACTCATTAATATTATTTGTTATGCTATCTCGGTAGCCATATCTCTCTCACTAGTTAGCCACCTAGCTAACGACCTGCCTATCCCGCTCACTAGCTATCTCTCCATATCTCTCTCACTACTACTAATAGTACTAGTTAGCTGCCCAGCGATCTCCCTAACTCTCTCACTAGCTAGCTGGCAACCAAGCTATAACTTAAGTCCATGCGTCATTTTAGACTCTCGTCCCTGTACTGTTTTACACGATTGTACCATAATAAGTTGTTCCTCCATTTTTCCTCACTTAGCGGACCTGTATAATTCACGAAACTGTATCATACATAGACATATATATGTCTATGGTATCATATTGGTGAAGTAGGAAGCCTCAAGCCTGAAGCTCTGATTGGCTGTGTTGACCGGCAGTGCCCGCGAAAGTGAAATCGTGGGCAACATTTTTCTGGCAACTTTGGTTGCTGGACGTCGCTTACCTACATAGGGAATTAATAGACTTCCGGAAACTGATCAACCGAGTTACTCGCTGCGTGAACGCGGGTTAATCAATGGGTAATTCATGTAAAACGTGATGAATGTTGACAAGTAACAATGAGTATTGTTTGCGTTAAAAACAGATAATACATTGTGTTTTAATCAGAGCTGACGTTGAAAAGTATTGTATCTTTAAAGTGGACACCTTTGCATTGTTCTAAGCGTGACGTTCTATTCCTCATGCCTCGGCTCGCACCTTTTTACAGTCTCTGGCTCGCACCCGCTCTCACCCACATGTATGACAGGCTAGCTCCGCCCCTGCGAACAATGTAATTATATCGATATATGTATTATGTAACATAATGGGGAATGTTTGAGTGTGTGTGTAAATGCATGGACACGCTGTTTTGTGTGCGAGACGCGAGTACAATCAAGAAAGTCTGCACTGCTTTAGCTTTTGAGAGGGAACCGCATTGGCTCTTTTTGAAGCTGACCGGGACTTGGTGTGTGTCATGTGTGAGCGGGATGGAGGCTTCTGTACAATAGGACTTGTTCGTCACTGGTTGTGTGCAGCGACCGTGTACAACGCTGGAACACTGAACTACACAGTGCCATCAGAACTGTGTGCTGCATTAAAACCAGTGTTTTTACAGTATGCATATGAAATCGGGTTGGGAAAGGTTGGGCCTTAGTCTGTTTCTGGATTTCAGGCCAGTTTCTGCTCTTAGTGATTTAATTAACCTAATCATTTTTATGATCTGATATTTTCGCTACATTCTGTGATATGAACAGCAGCTTATGAATGTTCTTGTACGGTATTTAACAATTTTACTGTGAACTGCTGTTGGTGTATATGACTAGGACCTACTTAGCTGATTGAGCCAAGGTACCTGGTGGCAACAAAAACCTGTATACAGACCAGCCCACCCCCAGTATAAAACCACAGTGTTTTTTATAATGCTGATATTAATCCGTAGTGTTTTGCTACTTTTATGTGAACCCAGAGTCAGTGTGCTTGAGTAACGTCATAGAGCTGGCGCAAGCATTTGCAAAGCACTCCAGGTCTTCCTGCCTCCTTTGGAAAATTAATGGGTTCAGAATTAATCCTCATATAAATTTTATGCCAGTGAGATACTAATGAACTTGACATAGAGGGGCCAGGGGGGCAGATGAAGAGGAGGGGGGGGGGGGTTCTGTCATTTATGCAGGTTCAGTGCCACACTGGGTGCAACAGCAGTGTGCCAACCTTTGGTTTGCACTTGCAACATTCTGATTGCATGGGCACTCTCATACTGGATTCCTTCATTTTAGGAAGTGTGTGGTTTGCCTGTGTTGCTCACTTTCCCCCCATAATGAGTTTCACACGGTAAAACACCTTCTGGTTTTAGCATTTGTACAGTACCTTTAAGCAGACCAGTTTTTTTTTTTTTTTTAATTTGCACAGGGTCTGTGTTAGATCTGTAGTTCCATCAGTGTCTTGAGTGTGTGTGTGCGTGTGTGTGTGTGTGTGTGTTTAGTTTAGCAAAGCTCTTTGTTTTCATTAAAGTATTTCAGCAGCTCTAAATCCCCTAATTTGATCTCAGAATGAAGTGGAATCAGTGTGGCTTGCTGTGGTTAACCAGTTTTAAGCAGAGGTTTAAGCTATAGTTTTAAAATGGTGGTCAGCCAGAAGTTGCGTGACACAAGCATCACCAGTGGTTGGTATTAAAAATCATGTAACATACTGTGTATATTACTATTCTAACAGATATATGTGTTGGATATTTAATTTTATTCAGTTTAATTTTGATAGTGCTTCAAGCTAATATACATAAAAGTAGCTGTCTGAGTATTTTGGAAAATACAACCCTCCAGCATTAGCTCAGTTTGTTTGAAAGTCCAAGCTGCACCATGGCAATATCATATGCACTGCCAATGAATTAACAGGGGCGGCTTGGCATGACATTAAAGAGCAATTATTTAACCCAGCGAGACATTTGTGTGCCCATAAATATGACTGCAGATCACTTACGAAGGCCAGGATCCCGTGGGATCACAGAGAGTGCTGCTACACTATTGAAATGGGATTCAAACAAACCATTTTGTTACGAGGGGAAGGATATGTGGAGCTGCCCATAGGGCAGCCAACTACCAAACATTATGGACTGGGCCTAAATCCCGTCCATAGCTCCCATAGCAAAAGGAAACACTTTTCTTTGGAGTATGAGATACATGTAGGCCTATTCTTCAGTTTGTCATTATTACTGTGATTATACCTCTCTGATTGAGGCAGGGTGAATAGGTGATGTTGATGTACTGCCACTAACATAAAGAAATTGTCTTTCGATCGCTCACTGCCACAAACTAAGAAACAGAGTCTGCTGCAGTAGGATGCTGAATGAGTGGTGCACATTTCTATTAATTAATTTAAATATGCCCGATATTGGCATTGTTCAATTTCCATCTGCTATTAATGAGGTATGGAAATAGGACTGTTCTTTTGTAAGTGGTCCTCTGTTCTCCTGACCTCATATTTGTTTAACTAAGGACTACATAAGTGTTATTTCTAGTGTTCTTTTAAATACTACATTCACTCAAATCCCCCCTAAAATTTAGACTTGTGTTTTATGACCTGTCATATCTGTTGCTTGTACATTTGAACCAATGCCTGTGTTGGTGCAGGTACTGAAACAAAGGGAATTTGTTTGACCATTATCATGACCTGTCAAACATGTCATGACGTGTCCTTAACCTGCGGAAATTTCCATTTTTCAGTGCACGCAAGGAACTGGCTCCCAATATGGAAGATAAGTATGTTTCCAAAGCGAATCTGAATACCTGCTTAGAAAACATACCTAACTTTGACTAGCAAAAAACATTCTTGTAACCCCCAATGGCCATTTAAATTAGAGACCGGTGTCTAGTAATGCACTTTAAACCCAGACCGGGGGGAAAGGGGAGGTAAGCAGGTGCCAAGTCTGCATAGGGCCTGTAGTTACTAGTAGTTGTTAACAGCTATTGTGATCTGTGGAGTATTACAGTACCAACTGAATCATTGGTCGGTGTGGGAGTTTGTTGTAATTTAGATAAGTGTCACAAAGTGTGAGAATTTGAGTTGAGTTCAGCTGTTCCTCATTTTAGGGCTTTTATGTTCTTGTTCTGCTAAAATGGCCATCTGTAAATTTCCTCTCTAAGGCAGCTAAGACACAATTCTTTCACACAGGGCCACTAGAATATACTACACATTGTCACATCCTGGCAAGGTGGATTTTTCCTGCAGCAGTACAGGTTGAATACATCTTGTTGAAGGGAGAAACAGCAGTGACGTGCTGGGGAATCTATCCTCCACCCTTCTGGTTACAAATGTAGTTTCTCACAGAATTGCCATTGGAGTGCTGAACGCCGCCACCACCGCTTTTGCAAAACCCCCTGCCGTGTGGAGGGAGCGCCCCACCCGCGCCCGTCAGGTCAGCTGACCTGCCACAGCCGCTGTGTGCCTTCCTGCCTCAGCCGCTGGACCCAGGGGGTTCTCTAGGGGTTCCTCTCGGGGGGTGTGGCCAGTTTTGCATGCAGAGCATGCCGGCGTTGAGGCAGTAACCAGTCACAGTCAGAACTGAGCACAGTGCACACACGGTGCATATACACGGGGTTCACACTGGTTCCACGGAGGCGACCTGACGGACAGATAGACAGACAGGCTGACAGGCTGCACACAGGTGACAGGTAAAGGTCATTTTTCTTTCTCTTCTAGAAATATTCCGGTAATAGCTGTGTTGTAAGCGCGGCAAGAAATTAACACCAACCACCAGCCAAATGCTGGTAAATTCAATTCAATCTGTGACTGGTAATCTTGTCCCCTCAAGTGGCTGGTTAACCACCCATCTCTTGGAGGTCCTGTTTTATTCTGAATATCTTATTGTCTGGTAAAACAGCGAAATTGGTTGGTGAATTTTGGGATCCATCAGCCACTGGGGCTAGTGGACCAAAAAGTTACTTTCCTGCAACACACCTATTTCCAAAACATTGAATGGACTAGATCAGGGGTCTGCTACCCTGGTCATGGAGAGCCATAAGCTCTGCTGGTTTTTGTTTTCACCTTAAAATGAGCACCCAATTCAGACCCAAGTGACCAGGTGAAGTGAATTACCTGTGTAATCAACTGCTCTAATTGATTATTTCAGTGCAGAATAACAAGGAAGACCAGCAGAGCCTGTGGCTCTCCAGGACCATAAATGCAGACCCCTGTAATAGATCAATAAATAAATCAATTTTGGCACATCGTCTTATATAAGATATAAGATATAGCTGATTGTGTTTGATTGTACACAATGCTCCATTTGCTGGAGGGGTTGTAACATCATTATTAGAAATTGAATGTATGATGTAAGGAAAATTTTTGTGGTTGCGCTTTGGAATGTGTTGCTGCTTACAAGAACTGTAGGCAACAAGTGTTGCTTTTTTAGGTGGTTGTCGGAATGGAATATACAGTATTACCCAGGGCTGTCTGGCACTTGGTTCCCAGTCAATCTATACTGTACCCTCTATTTATATAATTACATTATAAAAAAACAAGCAGCAACTGCAGTGTTTTCAGTGAGCATCTCCCATGTTTCCTTTGGCTGGTGCATGTGTCTGGGCACCTCTGCCACAGCTCAGGGTGCTGTTCTCCATCTCCCACTGGGCACGGATCCAGATCCTGGTTATAGACCTGGTTGCCATGGTGACCAAATGCAGAGCTATTAAATCAGCTGATTCTAGAACATTCACTTCAGAGTTTAGTGCAGCATGTTTAAACGTCAAGATGCAATGATGCATTGTGGCTGCGGTGATTCCACTGTGGCCAAAGCGTCGGTCCGAAAAGGCTCATTTGTGTGCACCGCCTACAGGGTGTGACCTTTAGCAGAAGTGGGTAGTGTGAACAACATGGGCAACCAAAACATATACACAGTGCAGAATTTACAAATATTCCAGAATGAACTATGAAAGATTTGAAACAGCTGAAAATCAATCTGTATACCATAGGGGGGCGGAGGTGCAGTTAGCCTTTTCTCGGGATGCCTGAAAAACTCGTCTTTGCTCAAAAACAGTTTGGCGTTTGTGCATTCCCATGTCCTCAGTGAGATATGACACGCACAATGTTGTCAAGATCACGAACAGACCACACGGTGCCCTCCCATCCTGCCATGCCCTGGATATAGCAGAAGTAGCAGATTTTGAAAGTAGCTCTTTCACAACCTCCTTCAATAACAAATATCTGTATGAGATGTCAGGGAGTGGTTTGAGAGATGTTACAACTTATAAATAAAAAAGCTGAATTTTGGCATGAGTTCTGGGGCCTTGCATGGTTCAGCGAACTTTTGATAATGCTGGTAGTGTCAGTCAGTTGAACTCCTGCATCCAGCTCACATCAAACTATTTAATCAGAACCTGATAGTGGAGGTATACAATTCCATATTTGCTTCATATTCAGAGAGAGAAGGACATATTGTGTACCCAGGTTCAGCTTTTGGTGATAGTCTGCTATCTGCCACAAGATGTCATTCAGCAAGCTGCGATGCATAATGAGACCTTTGGGTTGGAAGAAAGGAGAGGAAAATGTTGAATGTCATCATCATAGAAGTGACATGAGGAACCATTATGCATGGAAGAGATTGCATGTAAAGGAGGAAAGAGGAGGGGTATGAAACCTTGGTTGACACTCATACGAAGGTTATGGGCACAAGATAAGTCTCCCACACAAACCCAAAGCCTAAAGCACCCTCCAAAGACCTAGGATTCAATCCAATTTAGAGTTGTACCCGAGATCTCGAGTGTAGTCGGGATGGGAGTAGGAGTTAGTGAAGCTGGTTATAGGTACATAAAATCATACCCCAACCCGGCAATGCAAAATTCATGTGTACCTCTTTCTTATTAGTGCCCAAACAGGATGTTATTGTACCTTCAGGGTATATTTGGGAACTTTTTTCCTCAAAGAACAAAAACGTACCTCCACTGAACCTTTATTTCTGAGAGTGAATGCCAAAGAGGATTAGGACAGAGCAGATGGAAGACACTCTAGCTGATTGAAGTGCTGCTTCTGTGATGGTATGGAGGGCAGTCTTAGTGGAGTCACCAGCCCTGAAGTCAGACTGGAAGGGCTCAATGTGGTTGGTCTGTGAAAGGAAGTTAGAGAATTGGTTAGATACTACAAGTGGCGCAGGGACCTGCCAATAATTCTGGATGGCAGTCGGGTCCAGTGGATCACAGCCTGTTGGAAGTGATTTATTGATCATAGAGTCAATTAACAGAAGTATGCTGGGTGAGAGACTGTCTGGAGAAGAGGTCAGGGGATGGGGTCCAGAGCACAGGTGGTTAGACAGTGCGATGTCAGCAGTTCAGAGATATGAACAGTCTTAAGTAGAGAGAATGAAAAAGAAGTAAGTCAGAGGATAATGAAGTCAGAATGATATTATACCGATCTTAGAATTTTGGGTTTTGAGAAAGGAGACAGGCTTATTTTACATGAGAGGAGAAGGCATAGAGGAGAGCTTAGTAGGTACGCAGGTCAGCAGAGGTGTTGGATTTTCTCTATTTCCATTCTGCAGTGTGGTCCATGTAGATTAAGGGGCTTGAAGGGGAGAATGTCAAGTGCAGATGGCAGAGAGAAGAACAGTGTAGAATGAAGGGCAGTGTGGGTGTGGGTGCAGGTTTTAGCTCAGCACTATGACACCAGATTCAACTAATTAACTAATTGTGGTCTTCAATGAAGACGTCAATAAGTAGAATCAGGTGTCTTACTGCAGGGCTAAAACAAAAACCAGCACCCACACCGGCACTTTCCGGACAAGATTGGACACCCCTGGTGTAGAAGCAGCAGAGGCAACAGACAGACACATAAATGACTCCAGTGATGGGAAAGAAACATTAGAAGAAGGGGTTGTGGGGAAGGAATAAGCAGTAGATAGACCTTCAGGGGTTGCAGTGTTGTATGGGGTGGTCCAAGTTTCAGTGAAGACAGGGAACTGGAGAGAGTAAGGAAGCCTAGGCCACAGTGAAACCAGCCTTTCTGGGTGGCAGGCTGACAGTTTCATCGGCCTGCACCGCATGAGTTGTCATCCGAGATCACTGGAGGGCAGATTGTGAACGTTTCCGTGTGTAAATGTGCCTCTCACAATGACCGCACCCTTTTACAGAAGAGAAGATTTAAGAAGCTTTCACCTTCCTGTCGTTCTTGTTTACTGAATGATACAGTCCGATAAGTGCCCTTATCTGACCATATTATAACCAGTGTCAGTGCAAGTGAAACTCTGATCTCTCTCTCTCTTCAGTCCTCTTCAAACCGAATGCTCTAGGTCTATGAAATACCTGCTCAGATGATCAGGGGCACATTTGCTTCAGAGGACCTTAGTGAGTAGCTGCTGCAAACTCGCCCTTGTGGTGCTGATTAATTGTGGTTTTCACCTGTTCCAGCTATCCAGAAAGAGAGGGTCTGTCTCTACTTTTGTTGCACAACAGGAAGTGTGTGCTGTGCTGAAACAACGTTGAAAATGTTGAAATTCTGTTATGAAACCAGTGATATGTTTCGTCAGTTCTGAGAACCTCTGCTGTGGTAAAACTTTGACATAAACAGCAGTTTTGAGGATGGATCGTAAAGGGAGCGCCTAGTTATAGGAAAAAACTTTTAAAATCCCCAGTGACAAAAAACTAATCCACTGGCAGAACTAATAAAATAGGGTGACATATCAATGCATTGCTACCAAACTGTCACTGAACAGCTCCGTTTGCTTGATTGACTAGTTCATGTCTGCTTTGGACCGATGTTTTGGTCTTAACCCTGTTATATTAGCCACGACTAGAACCAGAAGCCAGCTGTAGGATTCTCATCTGCCTGATCTAGAGCCGCAGTATTGAAGCCTGTGCTTCAGCCCCGTAACAACCCTGCTGCTACTGTAGTTAACTGGAACTAGGCACTGAGAATCGTGGGTGGATTTTTGACAACCTCTGCTGATTGGCCAGTCCTGGCTGTGGGCAGGAACAGTGCTGTGATAGACACTGCAGCAGAAACACATGCGGGTTTATTTTATGCATCAAGCTGCTGTAAAACAAAAGAAAATTACTGCGCTGTGTGTGGGGGGGGGGGGTGTTTTAGCAGTTAGGCTGCTTATTTTGATGAATGCGTTCTGTATGAAGGCCCCACCCATGACACAGCTGAACACTTCACCGATTCTGTTTCTTATCTGAATCACTTCATTGCTCCCTGCTGTTTCTCTCTACTGCTCTCTAGGGATAGCTCCCCTTTGTTTTACAGAAGGACGTTGGTTGAAAATCTCTTAAAATATAGCCTGTAGTGCTGTTACATAATTTACTGGACATTACTATTGGATACATTTTTCTGCAGTATATGATCGACCATGAAGAATTTGAGACCTGATACACAAAACGTCACTCATACTATAAAAAACAAATGAATGCTGTTTTATTTACAGGAGAAAAGCACTGACAGCCAAATGATAAATATGAATAAATATTTAAATTATATCTAGCAGTGGGTTTGAAGAGCAAGTTTTTGTTTCCCTCGCTTCTGTGAATTCTTTTTTTTTTGTCTGGATATTGCCAGTATTGGAGTGACTGAAGTGTCATTGCAAGCCAAGCTGCTGCTTTTACTTCTGATTAACTTACTTCTTGTCACCTGTTGTTTCTGCCCCTGCCTGTTTATCAGCTGTTTATTTTTATAGCATACTGTCATATCATCAGTCAATCACAATGTATTTATATAGAGCATTTTACCAGAAATTGACACGGTACACCTCACAGCATACCCCAGCCAGTAAGCCAAATTCAAGAGAGACAAGGGAGAACTCCCGAGGTGGCCTATAGGAAGAAACCGTGGGAGGAGCCAGGCTCAGTAGGCGGAGCTCATCGTCCTCTTGCCGGCTCGAGGGTATGGGATTCATAGGGGACCAGCATGGCTGAGTTTCCAGTCTATCTACTCAGTTCAGGTCCAGTTGTGTGAAACCATCTGTGGGTGGAGGATCCGGGGTGGGGTGGGATGGCAGGCTGTGGGGGAGGGTGGGACTGTCCCTGAACTTGAACTATTTAAACCAAACTTTTTAGAGGCAGGCATTTGTTATATCAGTTAGATCTCATTGGCCTAACGCCACCTGCAGCCTAGCATAATTTGATTGATCACTTGATTTATAGCCTGCATCTAGAAGGCCATTAAGACAAGCACAGGACACTGGTTCAAACAATAAAAAACTCATTTCTTTCTCTCTTCTTTAAGTATAGCTGGAGTTTTTTTTTCTTGCCCAGTCTTAAATCTCACAGGAAACCGGTTTCTCCCTTAATTTCTAATTTCACACTCACAGCCAAAAAAACTTTATAGGTAGAAAAGTGGTGTGATACCTGAGTAGTTTAATTCACGGGACTATGAAACCTGTACTTGTTTGGAACACACTGTCCATGCTTGTGGGGATGCAAGAGGTGGCACCTCTGACCTGCTTGTCTACTTTCACCGTAATTAACCAAAATCTTCTATTTGACCAAAATTTGCGTGTTCTCCTGCAATGCACTTCACCAAAAGGCAGCGCTGTCGTCACACAGTTCCTGGGGAGGAAGTAAAAGCTTGGTGGGTCTTGGTTGCAGTTGTGTTAATGTGTAGGGTGTCCACCATCTCACTTAGTCTGACTGTTATCCATAGAGTCACATGACCCAAACTTCCTCTGACAAGACAAAGGAGCATGTTGACCCCACCCACGCAATGCCAGAACGCCTGGTAAATGTGCGTCACAAGCTCATAAATAGATCTAATACCAGCTACAATTACAATGAATGTGCTTGTGCAATGCGCTTTGCCAGAGGTTGTCAGGGATACTGTAATAAAAAACCATATGTGAAGTGTACTGTACCTCCCCTAAAGTGACGTGATACTTAATGGATATCGCTTGCCTTAGTTATGTAAATACCAGAAATAATATTTATTTATTCCCCCCCGCCCTCTCTCTCTCTCAATCTCTCTCTCTCTCTCTCTCTCTCTCCCCCCCTCGCGCTCTCTCTCTCTCCGTCTCTTTCTCTCTCTCCCATCAGCTACCACCAACTTGGACTCTGAGAGCAAGAGAACGGGCCACTTTCGATCGTCATGGCAACAGCATGTGAACGTGTTGGGCTCGTGGAGTAGGCCGGAGTGTGTGCAGGAGCTGCATTGGGAAGCACAGCTCAATCTGCAGAGACTGCTACAAGGTAGGAGGGGATGGGAAGGTTGGGGGGGGGGACTGGGGGCCATTGGGTGGTTTTCCCTAGGCTATTCAGGGGTTTGTGCGGTTATTCATTCTTTATTTTTCAAACTGGCTCATTTCCAGTGAGTTTTGTGTGTGGATTTGATTTGTGTGTCTGCTGTATTGTTACTGTTTCATATGTCTCATATTAATGAACCCAGAATGCTAAGATCATTTTGGGGTTGTAGGGGGGTGTAATGTGGTTTCCTGTTAAATGTTTCACACCCTGCAGTGAGCGCTGTGTCCATCCTTCTCTATGAATGTTATTCATGTTGCTGCTGGAGCTGGAGTAGCACCAGCTGCTCTAATTATTCACGCTGAATATGTTTATCTGTTGATTCATTTACAAATGTACAGAGCAGGTGAAGGTGCAACTCTAATAAATACCTCAGTGTCTAAGCTGCCTGCCCCCCCCCCCCGTTTCTTTCTTTCTCTCTCTCTCACTCCCTCCCTCTGTCCCCCTTTATTTCACACTCCTTCTCTTTATCTCCCTCTTTCCCGCCATGGTGATTGTTAGCTATTGGCGAAATAAAATAGGCATGTTTAATGTACGTGGGCTGCTTGAGTGCGGTAATATGGTTTTACCTTTTGGATGAGACCAGTCTAGCCAGAGCTGGTGATGTCTGTCCTTCTGCTGCTTCTGTGTATGTTGTGCGTTCATATTTGCTTTTGTGCCTGTGTGCGTGCCTGTGTGCAGGGGGCTTGGAGAGAAAGACAGTAGGAGAGTGAGAGCGAGTAGGAAGTGCTATACGTTTTATCATCTGTGATATAAAATGTCCACCATTTGCTGCACTTTTGTTCACCTCTCACCAGTGGTATTGCTAGCTGGTGTCAGCTAATGCACAGAAGTCCCCCTAGAACACTAACGTGACCTTCAGCTCTTGATTCCTCAGTAACCCTTAGTAACCCTTTTAAAAGTCAGTTTTTTTGGAATGTTTTCTAAGTCAGTGTTCTAGACCTCCATTGCTTTCAGCAATTATTGTTATTATTGTCACACTGACATTAGAATGTTAAGTCTAGTACATTCTAATCACATATTTGTGTTCTTATACCTTAAAGGGTAAATATCTCCCTGGTTAGGTGATTCATCCATGTGTTTGGCCCTGGAGTAAACCCATCAGAATGGCACAGAAATAGTCTTCACCTCTGAGAGAATGCAGTAGAGTTTGAGGGGCTGAAGCAGTAAACTCTTCTTATTATTGCTGGTTTAGGGCACAGGTGGGAGTTCTCTCCTGCAGTTCTGGGGCGAGAGAGCAGCATGATCTGTATCACGACGAATATAAACATATAAAATGAACAGCCTTCTGGCTTACCCAAAGCTTGCCTGTACTAAACCCTGTGTGCTATTATCTCTGCTTAAATGCTCTTTGTATAGTGTGCAAATGGTCTATATCCTAGTCCTATATTTTCAGTTGTCAGCACACAATCCTGCTGTGGACAGCCCCCGTTGTGAGTCCTCATTCACAGCTCCGGAGTCATTTTAATTAGCCTGCTGGTTTACGATATACCTCATTTTAATTACCCCCCGCCCCACTAGAAAAAAAATTATCTTATTACATGGGGGATAGCAATTAAAATAGGATTAAATGGGTTTCCACTGTAATTCTGTGCTGAAGGGGAGCTTTGAGTCTTGATAGAGGGAAGTTCAGTTTGGTTTCTCTGCAGTGAAAAATAGCTTTTAAATGGTGTGAAACGTGTGTTATTGTGTGCTTGCCTATATGGTGTGGTCTTTCAGGGGGACGTCTCTGGGACGTGTCCTGGGGTGAAAGGGCTGGGTATGGGGTGGCTTGGGGCAGAAGGGTATTAGAGGTATTAGAGTCCAGATATGACCCAAAGTATCTGGACACCCCTTGGTCTGGGGCTGTTTTCATGCTTTGGGCCAGGTCCAGGGAAGGCAAATCTCAATGCTACAGCATACAATCATATTCTATGATTCTGATTGTGTGGAAAGGGGGTGAGTACTTTATACAA
The DNA here is from genome assembly GCF_013347855.1 of Anguilla anguilla. Classification (NCBI taxonomy): domain Eukaryota; kingdom Metazoa; phylum Chordata; class Actinopteri; order Anguilliformes; family Anguillidae; genus Anguilla; species Anguilla anguilla. The sequence continues at coordinate 29,658,050 of NC_049209.1, forward strand.
AGCAGGAATGACAGTCCTCTATGCTGGGATGGACATTATTTCAATTTCATGTATTTGAATAACTGTATTTAAGATTTGAACAAGTATTTTGTAGTTTGTATTTTATGAATTTGGAAAAATATTACAGTTGGTATCATGGTACTTATGAAAGAAGAGTTTTTTCTGCATTTTCAGAATACTCAAAATACATCATAGTCTCTTTCCTACCAAGTCGTGATTTATTTAAATAAAGCCTCTGCATTCCCCCTTTCTATCTCTGTGCACTTCATTAGCTTGTGCTCTGTAATCTTAATGTGTGATTCGCTTATCCGTGTGTCAGTTAGCCTATTATTAAAGGGATATCGCACTTTAATAATAGGTTGAATTAGTTTATTTTGATACATTTATCTGTTGCCACACTGGGGGGGAGGGGGGATGGAGAGTGAGGTAATGCTAAGGAACGCGGTTTTTTTCTTTTATCTTTTCTTCTTTTTGGCACGAGAAGAGTTTGGCGAGCAGCTTAACGACGACACAGAGGCGCAGCGTCCGCGCTCCCAAAGCTCAGAGGGAACCCCGCAAAGTCGGGATCGCACCGCCACCTTCCCCGAGGAAGGGCCAGACCCCGGCTGCCTGGTAACGGCTCCTCCTTCCTCTTCCTCCTTACCCCGCCCATCTGGCAATTACTGAACCCTGCTCGGATTACGCGTGACAAACGATCGACCACTATCATTAAAGATGAACTGTCCCCTGTAACTTTGCTCATACGTATTCGCATTATTGTCATTGTGATAGAACCGTAACTGACTGGGAAGAATGAAGAAATGCCATTTGTATGTATACCTAGCCATGGCAGAGGCTCAGTACAATGGGTAGTGCCAGTTAAAGTTCAAGTGCACGTTCTTATTAAACAATAAGGTGCACAGTCGTCATCACATATCCTCCAAAGTCCCAGCAATTCATTTTTGTCCACTGTAGGGGACATGGGTCTCTGGTCTTAATCTCAAAAGTCATATATTGTACTATGCTGAGATCTACAATACAAGGGACATTCAGTAAAAATAAAACAATGTCATGTTTTTTTTCTTCTGGGATTCAGGAGGATGAACAAGAGCTAACTAAACCACTGTGGTGTCTGAGCTTGATAATGACATCATAAGACTATGGATAAAGTAAAATAAAAAACAGTCATACTTTCATAGTTGTATTGTCCCTTTATATCCTTTATGTCCAGTTTTAATATACTCTTGTCATGTGCATGACTTGCTACAGGTAATATCTGAGCAGGGGTGTGTGGATCAGACTGCGTCGGTAGGGGTTTTGGGTCACGACTCGTCCGGCAGCTGTGCTGAACACCCCCGGGTGGGCCCCCCCATCCCGGAGAAACCTCGCTGGCTCCTCAGACCCTTCACCCGAGCCCACCTGGTGTTCACAGACGCCACAGGTATGGCCTGCTCACCTCCCTCACCACGGCTGCCTGCCCCTCCGGCTAGGCCAGGTCTGACTGCGGTCGAGTACACAGGCCGGTTATGCCCGGCCTCTGACTGTGCCATTCTGCATTTCTCTCCCATTTTCTGCTCAATTGGTTTTGCTTTGTTTTTTAATTTGCTTATGAATCCCCTTTATCCTGCAAGAGTCCGCTTTCTTTCATTTCTCTCTCGTTCTCTCCCCCTATCTGTCTCTCTCTTCTCTCTGTGTGCTTATCATTCTTTTCTCCCTCTTTCTCATTCATGCATCCTCCTCTGTGCCCCCCCCCCCAGTAGCATCTTGGGGGTCCAGAAAATGCCATTTTTTTCTCCGCCCACTGATGCTGACGAACAGGTAGCAGTTTCCGTGGCAACTCTCTGCTCTTCCTTCGCCAGGCGAGGGCTGAGAGAGAAAATAGAAATGCCCATTTTTACTCCCTTATGTTCCACTTGTTTTTCCTCCTTTTTAAAGAATGTTTGTCCTATATTAATTGTGACATTTCAAATGAAATTTGCATGCCTTTTTTTGTAATGAAGGCATGCAGATACTACATATTTCATTCACTCAGCAGGGAAACCAGAAGTTACTGAATGTAATATCGCATAGCTGTTTGCTAATATGATCTAATGCTCAGTGCGCAATGATCTTATGAGGAGAACAACTTTACCTAGAACTGCTGTTCATATCAAGCATAGTCACCATACCAGCAACCTGCTTATATTGCCAATGTTAATCTTACAATGATTCCTGCACTGACTATTTTGTTTCTTAGCCAGTTTCAATAATTGTCTGGCTGAATGGAAATAAATCCCTGCAGCAATGCTCAAGCATCTAATATAAGGCCTTCCCAGAATGGTAAATGGTAAATGGACTGCATTTATATAGCGCTTTTATCCAAAGCGCTTTACAATTGATACCTCTCATTCACCCATTCACACACACACACACTCACACACCAACGGTGAAAGGCTGCCATGCAAGGTACCAATCAGCTCATTGGGAGCAATTAGGGATTAGGTGTCTTAGGGGTTAGGGACACTTCGACACACCCAGGGCGGGGGATCGAACCGGCAACCCTCCGACTGCCAGACAACTGCTCTTACCTCCTGTCGCCCCACAGAAGAGGGTTATAGCAGCAAACGGTGGACCAACTCCACATTAATGCCCTTAATTTTGGATGAGGTCTTGTATGTCAGGTGTCCATGTACTTTTGGCCCTGTAGTGTATGATGTGTTGCAGCAACCTTTCTCAGCTTTGACAATTGGCAGGTTGTGAACAACATTGTGAGCACCCATGTAAAAACAGTTCCCTTACCCAACAAAAAATGTTGCCATATAAACATAATACAATATATGGGATGAACATTTGTATATAAGGCAATCCAAATATGTTTTCCAGCACATGCTAATATTGTCATGTTTGGTAATAAATTCTCTTGGTTATATTCAAATATGTTCTGCGGTAATTGGCATATTTTATAATATACAGTTAAATGCGAAAGAATCGTGAGTGACAAAATTTTAGTTTTTTTTTGGCTCTGTACTCCAGCACATTGAGTTTGAAACAGAACTGTCAATATGAGGTTAAAATGCAGACTGTCTGATTTAATTTGAGCGTATGCATGTCTGTTGATCCGTATAGCAATTACAACACTGTTACAACCCTTTTTACACACAACCCCTCATTAGGGGAGCAAAAGCAATGGGACAAATGGGGGGACTGTAGAAATGAATCTTTGGCCACTACAGGGGACATGTGTCCCTGGTCGTGTTCTCAAGGACCATGCTATGATGAAACCTACACTTCAAGTGACGTTCAATAAAAATGAATTAAATAATTTTAAAAAATATATTTTCACTGCAACATGTTTTTGTCATCCAAGATGCTTGTATTATGTCAAAAAAACTTTTTTTAAAAATGTACTATTTTTTGGGGAATATGAAAGTGCAGACAAACCTTTATCCTAAGATGGACTAATGTCTGGCTCTGTGTATCTCTCAGGTGAGGGTGTCCAGATTAAGGGTGCCTCTCACCCCAGGTTTTTAGCGCTGTCTCCAGAGCCTGCCGGGGGGTGTTTGCCACTGCGGAAGACGTACAGCGATCTGGCCCACGGCGAGCCGCAGTCCTCCAGCGGCAGCTCGGAGATGATGGAGAACATGGCGCTGATGTGCTCCTCCTGGAACGGGCCCCGGGGCTCCACCTTCTGCCCCAACTGGGACAACTCCTTCAGCCCCTACCTGCTGAACCCAGACCCCATCACCATGGCCATCCCGCAGGTCAGAGCGGAGGGGCGGGCCCCGCGGTCCGACGGGGGCCACTACCGCGAGCGCTCCTTCTCCATCCCCGCCGACTCCGGCTCCTTCTCCCCGGGGCGCCGCGTCAGTGGGGGGGCGCCGGAGGGGGAGGACCAGGCCCTGTCGTACCCCAGCAGCGGCTCTGAGCACGGCAGCAGCCCGGTCAGCACGGCCACCAGGGCGGCGACACCGATGGCGCCGGCCGGGCCGGGGCGGGAGTGCTCCCGCAGCATCTCGCTGAGGAAGCTGAAGAAGAAGCCCCTCCCCCCGGTGCGCAGCGTGTCTCTGGGCAAGACCGGGGGGGGCGAGACGGCGCAAGCCAAAGGCCACACGCGCCCCAGGAGCCTGTGTCTCCCCAGGGACCTGTGCAGCTCCGTCCCACCGGACGTTATCCTCAGCTCTAGGCCACGCCCCAGCCTGCCAGACACGCCCCTTTCCAGGGTGGGGACCGCTGCAGCCAGTAGGACTGAATCTTCCTTTCCCAGCCAATCGAAATACAGCAGTCATCACAGGTCCTCATCCAGCTCCAGCACAGTGGAGGTCCCGGCAACTGGGGAGATGGCAAACACGGACGGCAGCTCTGAATCTCTGCCCTCCCCCGTACCCTCCTCCTCCCAAAACAGCCCCTCCCAGCTCTCGCCCGAGTTCACAGTTTCCCCCGTCAAACCCCTTCGGCTGATGTCCCCGTCCAGCGGCTACTCCAGCCTGTCGGACACGCCCACCCCCACCGTGCCCACCTCCGCCATCCTGGGCCCCTCCCCTCTGGGCTGCAGGCTGCGGCCCAAGGTCCCGGAGAGGAAGTCGTCCCTGACGCCGGCGTCGGCGCGAGAGAGGGCCGCCCGCGTGAGGCTGTCCTGCGAGGTGCCCGCCACCTCGCGCCCGGACCCGCCCTCCGGCCGCCCCAAGTCTGCGGGCGCCCGCCGCCACTCCGACTCCTCCGCCGCCGCCACCATGCTGCTGCCGCAGAAGCTGAGCCCCGGCCTGGTGGCGTTGCCCCTGGTGACCGAGACCGACCTGCGGAGCGTGCGCCTGCGCTCTGTCGGCCTCCCCGAACCCGAGGCCGGCATGGAGGGCGGCTCCCAGGTCATCCCGGAGGAGCAGGACCAGGACCGAGTCCACAGCCCCGTCAGAACCCCAAACCCCAAGCCCAAGCCTCCAATCGCAGCGAAGCCCGCCCTGCCCAAACGACCCCTCAGCCTGGTGCTGAACCCCGCCCCCTTGTCGGAGTCCCCACCTACCTCGCCCAAAGACCAGCCCCGCCCTCAGCCCAAACGGCCCCTGAGCCTGATGCTGAACCCCGCCCCCTCCTCTGAACCCCCGGCCGCATCTCCCGCCACAGCCGCGGACCGTGGGCTGCCCCTGGGTAACATATACAAAGTGCTGAGGAAGCGGAAGTCCAAAAAGGGTCCAGCCCCTTCCCCGCCCAGCCCTGGGGGGGCCCAAGAGTGCGCCCAGCAGCCGCAATCACCCGACCCCCAGCAGAAAGCAGAGCGTCCCTCCTCCCCCGGCAACCCAGAGACACGTGGCAAAAGCAGGACGCTGCCCAGCCGGATTACCATTTCCTGTCTGGCTGAGCTGGACAGGAAGCAGAACAAGGTGCCCCCACCCGTGCCCAGGAAGCCCAGTATCCTCCTCCTGCCCGTCAACGGCGTCCGCGGCGGCGGCGTCAGCGCGGAGCGACCGGCCAAAGCCCACGGCGCGCTGACCCAGCAGGACCCAGCCCAGGCGGAGAGGGTCCCGGCCGGGGACCGGCCGCAGGTGAAAGCGCCTCTGACTTGCGCCGAGGCAGGTGAGAAAAGTGAAGCGCGGCGTGTTCCGGATAGCGAATGAAAATGAGGGTTATTTTCACATTGGCTCACCGTGACTTACGATGACTCGCCACCGACTGACATATTTAGTGCCTCGTTATTGGAGTTTAGGTGGGTCTGCTATTTTCAAACTGACATTAATCAAAATTGATGCTGGAGGCACACTTCTTGCACGCACTGGGGTGAGTAACTGCCACACTGGAACAGTACAACAAGCGGCTCTGTGTGTTTCGCTTTTAGGCGCAAGGTCCTCCGGTGGAAATAGGACACATTTGTTTGACAGTCTTGAGTCAGAAATTATTTCTGGGCATGAGTTCTGAAATAATGAATGATTTTGTTTTGTTTTTATAATGTAATGGGTCCTGGATGGGAGGGCTGTGAACAGATAGTGATACTTGTCAACCCTTGTGTTTGGTTTTGGGTCACATTGACCCATGTGCTTTTACCTGGTTTATTTGACAGATAAAAAATGAAAAATAATTGAGAATATAAATTCAATACATAAATACCAATAATCTGCTAAGTAAAAACCATGTGTCATTTTAATCTAGAGATAAAAATTTCACAGGTAAAAATGATTTATGCCCCCATGCCTTCATTATACTGGATTTGTATTTATAAATCACATCTTTATCACAAGCAAATGACACTTTCATTGTTAAAAATGATCTAGCAGAGGTAATTGGCAACCATTAACCATACATATTTATGTATTTAGATTGTGTTGTTTGGAATTGAGGTAAAGATAATGGGGGGTCTAGGGCCGACTCCTGCATGCTCTAACTAGCTGTGGCTGCTTTTCTCACCGAACAGCCGTAACCGAAAGTTTTTACTCACGCCAGGTCCGCTTGTTCATGGCACCAGTAACTGCTAAATTTATTGAAAATCTTAATGGCAACATTATCATTGGCAGATAGCTAGCCCACACTTTAAGCGGTACACACTACTTCTGTCTTGTTTGCATTTGTCTGCAAACATTTAAATCAGACTGATTGCCATGGGAATGTAATGAGCAGTGGATGTATATGCAAATTAGCGCAAGGATATGACTCAAATATGCAAATTCACATATGGCGTCATCATAGCAACTTCTAGCGACTAATCTGAAGCTCGACGGGTACTTTCTCTGAGAAAGAACAGGCAACGCTGACCACAGTGTTTGTGGTAGATCCTCACCGTGACACTGAGCTCTTTTGTTATTGTGTTGTGCTGGAAGATAGCTGCTCTCTCTCTCTCTCTCTCTCTCTTTCGGCTGTTCCCGTTAGGGGTCGCCACAGCGAATCATCCGATCCGCATATTTGTTTTGGCATATGTTTTACGCCGGATGCCCTTCCTGACTCTCCCATTTATCCGAGCTTGGGACCGGCACTGAGAATGCACTAGTGCTGGAAGATAGCCTGCAGTATAATAGAAAAAAACTGCTTTATTTGAAATCATACACCCAGTGTTTTAGAGCAAATGTATGTGTACAAACATAAATGCATATGTCAAAATAAAAATAGACCAGAAGCATTACACCACTCTTCAGTCTGCTTGTGCTGAACCAGGACTGCACCATGGTTCACATTCGCCTCTTAGGTGCACTCCTTCATTCACTGGAGCTGTAACATGCGCACTTTGTGTTTCTGTGACAGACGTATGTAGGTCACTCACAGGTAGTCCTGGTGTAGCCCTGCCTTTTGTTGTGAGGCACTGTAAATGTTTCATATTAATAATGTGTAGTCCTATTATTATTATTATTATTATTATTGTATTTTCATTCTAATTCTCTATTTTAGGAATAGAACTTTCACAGGATGGTCCAGAGGAGGACTATGATGACGTGTTTGTGAGCAATTCCGCATTACACAGCACAGAAGACCTCTTCACCATAATTCACAGGTAAGGTATTTACAGTATCAGGTACTGCGCTGCCTCATTCACTGATACACTATCTACTGTATCAGGTACTGTACTGCCTCATTCACCGATACACTATCTACTGTATCAGGTACAGTGCTGCCTCATTCACCGATACACTATCTACTGTATCAGGTACAGTGCTGCCTCATTCACGAATACACTATCTACTGTATCAGGTACAGTGCTGCCTCATTCACGGATACAGTATTTACTGTATCAGGTACTGTACTGCCTCATTCAGAGGTACAGTATTTATAGTGCAGTATTTTTAATTAGTTTACAAATATACAAACTTTTTGTTAAAAATTTTATAGAAGCATAATGCAAAATCCCATTCAGTTCAGCCCCAATTTTAAGCTCACCTGCTCCCCCTGTAGGTCATTTGAGAGAGAAAAGCACTGAAGGCATTCAACTGAATGTCATTTTAATGAACTAAAATACTTTGACTGTACAGTTCAGCATATCCAACCCCTGTACATCCGATCATACGACTTCCTTTGAATGTCTACCTACTGTTGAATGGAACTGTACAGTGCACAATGATAATGAAGTGGTGATCTGAAAAATCAGAAATGACTTTCAAATTACTGATCTCTACTTTCCGACTTTCAGTTAATAAACATGACAGTTTGAACACGACTATTCAAAAACAGCATGTGATGGGAGGCACAGGAGCCAAACTTATAACTGCTAACTACAGTGTTTGGTAATGCGAAGCCAGCCTTTAAAGGTGTTTTACTGTAGTTATGCTGCCTCACATGACATTAAATTAACAGATACTCTAATCCAGAGTGACTGATAGTGAAAGAGAACACAAGCGAGTTATGTCAGTGTCAGTGCCGGTCTTGGCAAACAGCAAGCACAACATTATTAAAGTACTAAACAACTTGTGTCGGCCTACAACAGCAATACAAATCATGCATTCATGCGCCCAACATCCTTTTAAATCCATAAACCATTCCACAGCAATCCATAACAATAATTTAATTACATAAAAGAAGGGTGCTTGGGGGTGGACAGAGGAAGGGAGCCAAGATGCAGTCTGAAGTTTTTAGTCTTTCAGTGCAGGATGATGGCCTATGATTCTGATGCCCTGGCCGCTGTGGGCAGTTCATCCCACCACCGGGGGGTGGGGGGGCTCCAGCACAGACTGCATTGTGACTCTGAGATTTTTTAACCATTTGGCTGCTGTTTTGACTTTTTGTTGTAATCAATTATCTGACTTTTCATGTAACACACCATATTTTATAGTTGAATACCTTCTAACAGCAGGTATTAAACAGCAAAAATTACAAACACACCACTACATTAAAAAAACACTGAAGAATTATTACTTTAGTATAAGTGCAGATTACATGCACAGGTCTGTTATGCAGTTACAAAAGGCGATATCATATATTATGTTTGTCTTGATCAGATGCACTCATTTGAATGTTGCTGTCACCAAAGAAACGCCGCCCCCCCCGATGAATCTCTCGTCCTTTGCAGGTCGAAACGGAAGGTTCTGGGCCGCAAAGAGCCATTGGACCTGTTCGGCAGCCGGCAGAGCCTGGCGTCGCCGGGGAAGGCGGAGGCGACGGGCGTGGCGCCCAGATCCAGCGCCCGCAACGACACCTTCATGGCCATGCTGCAGAAGAGGAACGGGCGGAACGGGCCGACGGGCCGACCGTCCGCCGCCGAGATGCTACAGAGCACCAACCCACTGGCCCGTCGGGCCCCCGACGGCCCGCCACCCTACCCGGAGCCGGCGAGCTGCCACAGACCGCCCCAGCAGCATTGACCCCCCCATGACCCCACCGGGCCTCTCCTTCCCCCGCGCTCTGTGTGGCCGTGCTTGATGGTGGTGCTGTGGCCGTCAGCTTCAATGTTCTCATGAGGTTTTTTTAATGTAAAGATCCTCTGTCTCAACGAGTGTATGTTTTCAAATTGTTTTTACTTTCTTTAAAAAAAAAAAGCCTCTTGAACGTGCTTTTCCTAGCTCTCTGAGTGAGTTGGCTCAGGGTGAGGGGGCAGAACTAACTGGGTCTGTGGTCAGCTTAAAGGGAGGGGGGTCAGCATCAGCTCAAATCAGAGATCGGAACACAGGGTTCCTGAATCAGAGCAATGGGCTCCTGAATCAGAACAGCGGGCTCCTGAATCAGAGCACTGGCCTCCTGAATCAGAACAGTGGCCTCCTGAATCAGAACAGCAGGCTCCTGAATCAGAACAGCGGGCTCCTGAATCAGAACACAGGGCTGCTGAATCAGAACAGTGGGCTCCTGAATCAGAACAGCAGGCTCCTGAATCAGAACAGCGGGCTCCTGAATCAGAACACAGGGCTGCTGAATCAGAACACAGGGCTCCTGAATCAGAACAGTGGGCTCCTGAGTCAGAACACAGTGTAGGTGAATTGGAACACAGCTCCTAAATTGGAATTCACAGCAAGCACTGATACTGGAACTCTGACCTGGGTACAGGTGACACACATTTCATACAGGGATACACTGAAGGGAGATGAAAGCTTTTTTTCAGATGTTCAAAAGATCCAGATCCTGACCAGGATTTGACTGAATTTCCCCCACCGCAGTTATTAATCAATAACTTCATAAATAATAAAGGGCAGCTATAATTGAAGGAAAACCTTGAATGGCACTGATAGGGGAGTGCAGATGGATAACTCACAGAGCAGCCCTGCTGTGATGCAGTGGAGCTCTACACTGTCATTGGCTGAATTGACTCAGAAGGATGTCCCTGACTCTTCTGCTGAAACTCTGCAGGAAGGGGAGGGGCTATGGTTGGTCTTCACGTGACAGTGATGCCCTGACAGTCATGTGACAGCGTTGCCCTGATGGAATGTAGTTGTGATTGTAATTTGTTCTTAGATGCTCAGGTGTTTGTTTTTTTTACTCTCAGGTGACCATAAAAGTTTTAGTGTGTGGACCGATTCTCTCAGGATGGTATCGAGCTGATCAATAAAGGACCAGCTTTATTTCCAGGGGCAGTCGGGTGCTCTGTCCAGTGAAAGCCCTCGTTCTCGATGCGACGGCCCCCGTAGTCTGAAATTTAGCGCGTGATTTAGTGGCCGCCGGTTTACACTGGGCATTCCTGTCACCCACGCGGGGAAGGTTTCGGTCAGCTCCAGTCAATACCTACCGGCCCTGTCAGTGGGCTCCGTGCCCACTGTGGGTGAAGGATGCCCCCCTAATACAAAGACTCCAGCACTCTGAGCCAAAAGGGGGAGTTTGTGCTCTCTCCAGTTGATGTCAATCAAATGAATATTGCCAAGCTGGAACTGTACTACAAATATATTTGGAAATCCAAATTGCAAGAAAAAACTAAAATAAGGGTTGTAAATGATTTTTTTAATATAATTATTTTTTATTCATCTAGTACCTTTCTCAAACCCATGGTCACAAAGCACAACAGAGACACTCTGAGTGAACAGATAGTCACCCCTCTGTTTTGAACTTTGATGAAGAGTTATATTGCCATCTCTCTTCGGATGTTCATGAAAGTGGCCATAGACCAAGACTTCAGTGAGACCTCCCGCTATCCAACGCTACTTCATAGACACAGCAGTATGGAGGACAGCAAGACTACAGAGCAGAATATCTGCTTAGTACTGTAAATAGAATATCTTTGACAGGAACCTAAGACCTGGGCATGTCCTTCAGCAAGTGGGAAGTATGTTCAGGGGTATGGAACCCCCTGACCCGGTGTGTGAAAGGGACTCTGTACTCTTCTGCCCTCAGTTCCGAAATCAAATGCCCCGGTGCTGCAGAGTCTGCCTCTGCCCACGGACTCTCCCTCCAGAGGCGTGTTCAACACACGCGTACAACACACGTGTGCAACACGCGTGTACTCTCTCTCTCCAGAGGCGTGTTCAACACACGCGTACAACACACGTGTGCAACACGCGTGTACTCTCTCTCTCCAGAGGACTGCTCTCCAGCCTCCATTCTGGAACTTATAATATCCTAATATGAAGTTTTTTTTTTTTTACAAGTAGCCCAACAGCTCATATTCATATATTCAGAATTAGAAGCTGAGTCAAAGTATAGTACGTGAAGCAGTGTGTGGCTTTTGCTCAAAATATTTAGCAAATTAAACTAAAAGCAGTGTTTGTTTGCCTTGTAACTCTGGTTTATAATGCCTGAATATTCTACTTCCTTAGGAGTTGTTGGTGGGTGTTTTACTGTTAATATTGATTTTATACTGTTCAGACCATATCTGCTCTCCTGTTAACCATGGCCTTTTCTGAGGCCCCTGCAGAGATGTTTGTGTAGGTACAGCTTTATGGATGGAACAGACACAGGGAGGAGCAGCCCCATTATACCCAGTATCTAGGGTCTGTTTCCTGGGTTCAGGCTATTCTTGTTGAAGGAAACATGTTGGCATTTTGTTCAAAAGCCTTTAATATACTGGCAAACGTTTGGGAGAAGTTGAGAAGATAGCAAGACTACACATTCGTATCTTGTTATTGTTAATTGTTAATGATAAAGTTAATGATAAACAGTAGTCTGTTTTAGAGGGTACAGCTTACAGGAGTCTGTTTTAGAGGGTGTACGTCACAGTCAAGGACCACTGGCATCTGTTTTAGAGGGTGCCACGTGCAAGAAGACTAAAAAAAATCGTAAATGGGGAAATACAACCAGAGATGAGTTTACACAGAATGTTAAAGTTAAGCAGACAGGCCAGAGAATTCAGAGCTCAAAGCCCAACACAGCTCACAACCTATAAGGAGCTATTGTATGTCTTGCCGATGTAATGAAATTATATCGTTAAAATAAATTATTTTTCCTGCTTAATTCTCACTTGCTGGCTTTTGTTTTGTGGAGAGATTAATACTTAAAATACCCCTGTATGCATATAATCACTTAAACTCAAATGTGCACATATGAGCTTTCATATATGCACATACAGGCATGTACAAACATATAAACACATACTGTAAACAAAATGTATTCAACTACAGTTAAAGCGTTACAGCAGACACTGGTACCATGGTTATCTTCACCACAAGCTGTTGGTTTTACAGTTTTTCTTACACCCTGGAACTGGTGGTAAGAACCTACTGAGCAAAACTACAAGCTCATTTTTTTTGTTTTCCCACAAATTTCAGTCTCATTTTACACTACTCTAAAAAGGCTTCAAAATGCTGAACTTCAGCCATCATTTAAACACTCAGTTGCTTAAATTTTTCAATGAGCCATTGAAGCTTTGGTACAAATAAAAGACATGATTACATCCTGAATAAAAATGAGGTAGGATGAAGCAAGTGTGCCGCGTATCATTTGAAAGGAACACGGAAAGAGTGAAAAACCACACTATCAATATGTACAAGTACTCTTCTTTTATTATTTGAGTACCTTGTACTGTAATTCAGTATTCATGATATGCCATCGATCTTGTAAAGGGTTATTTGAGTAGTGATTTTACAGTTACTTGTGAAATAAGGTTTTGACGGGTTGATTGCTCTTTGCAGTAATTTCAGAATGCTTTTGCTGCAAACAATAAAATGGGCTTCAGTGAAGCAGTTCATGGCCAAAAATGTACGCACATAAGCCAAAATAAAGGAAACGCTTCAGTAAATTAATGATTTCCCTTTTTTTTTTTTAGAAAGCAGATGTTTTCACTCAGATGTAGGTCCTGAATTAAGCAATTTGCATTCTAGGCTCCAGCCCCCCATGACCCTGACCAAGAGTAAGCGGTTTGGAAAATGGATGAATAGAAGGATGGAAGAGCAGATTTAAAAAATCTGGGAGAGCCCAGTTGCCCATTATTTTGTCCGTAGATAGAAGAAGAGATCTTGGTGACTTCGGAAGAGGAGTGATTGTTAGGCTATGTTTAGCAGGAGCTTCAGTGACAAAGGCTGTTCCACTTGCTGAGGTTTCATGAGGAACAGTGGCTAAGGTGATGTTGGCATGGAAACCCGAGGGAAAAAAACATCAACTGGAGGCAACTGTGGTTGAAAGCGTATAACATGATGCATATGGATGATGTCCATGATGATGAGTGTATGTATGGAATATAGTGTATGTATGGAATATACCAATCAAAATGGAATCTAAACCATCGGATGGTGGTGTTGTATAAAGTTTAAGGAATTGGCCTTGTAGTCTAAAAGTTGCCGGTTTTATTCCCTGGTAGGATGCTGCCATTGTACCCTCGTTCTTAAACTGCATTACTTCAGTGTATATCCAACTCTATAAAAATGGATACTATGTTTAAAAAAAGCAGTGCAAGTATGCTAAATGCCTGTAATGTAAAACCTACATGTCCCATTTCCTATGGTGAACGATTCTGGTGGCTCTTTTATGCTGTGGGGTGCGTTTTCCTGGCACGGATTAGGTCTACTGAACCCCATAGATGCTGAGATGGTAAGTTAAATGGCAATAACAATAAAGCCGCTATGCATGATGACCTTTGGACAGGGCCGGCCCGTGTCATAAACGCTCTATGCGGTTGTGTAGGGCCACAACCGCTGGGGAGGGCCACACAACCACGAGGGGGGGCCACACAATCCAAAGGTAATTAACGTTATTTTCGTAATTACGTTATTCATCCCCTATCGTGGAACTAGCGGTATAAATTTAAAATGGAATGGCAACAGAACATTTAATAACAATGTAATGTAAGAAGGATTTTACCAAGCGACTCCAACAACACCACCCACCCCACCTCCTCACTCGACAGGCTCCAACAAGACACTTTATACCAGTGTTTTTTTTGGCAGTTTCCTGCATATCTATTGTTCACGGTTTGAAGATGTTGCACAGAACTAGTCCTTGTGTGTCTTATGTGCACCCTCTGCTGGTGTGATGATGGCACTTCATCCTGATTATTTACAGGTTGCTGATGGTGCATTACTAATGTGTTTAATTTCACTAGGGGGTATCCGTTTATTTAAACTAGATACAAGCCTCATTCCACATAATTACTTTTTTATAGATGAGGCTGGGTTCAACTTGGCAAAGTGGAGGAGACAAGGAAGGAACTTCATTTGTCACTGTGCCGTTGTATAAGTTCCTGGCCAACATGGGGGAAATATCATTCTCTGTGCAGCCATCAGAAACCAGGTTTTGTGTTTATAGTTTTGGTAAAATGAGTTGCAGCTTAAGGAAGTGTGTAAAAACGATAGAAGTGTGTGATGTAGTGCTGGGCGTGGCCACTGTACCACATGGTGAACAGACAAGATCAATACGAAAAAGGTATTTGATTTACTGACTTTCGCTAGTGTATGAACTGCTTTTAAGCCCTTCTTAAAATAAGAATGAGGAAACTATAAACTAAAGAAACTCCACAGGCTAAGGCAGGGCAAAAACCCCACAACAAAAATCACCTTTACTTACAATAAGACTGACAACATATCACAATGTGCATGTGTAACATGTATGGGAGGAATGGAAACTCCTAATATATGTTTTTGGCTTCAGAGACCCTTTCACGATGGCCTAAAATCCCATTGTGTCTTCCTTGCTCAGGGTAGTGCTGCTCTGTCCTCCAGCCCCACGCTCCACTCTCTGCTTCCTGCATGTCAGGACATGGCTACAGTCATGAGTTCACCACAGCCCTGTTGCCCGCTACCCACTTCCTGTTTCTGAAAGAGCCACACTGTATCGGTGGCAGCCTACATACTCATACACAATACATATATGCTGATGTATCAACTCTCTCTCTTTCTCTCTCTCTCTCTCTCACACACACACACACACACACACACATACACACACACACACAATGGCCAATGCAGACATTGTTCAAAACATGCAGCTAGTAGCCAGTAGCACAGGAAAGTCTATTGTTCCACCAAAGAAGGGCACTCAGAAAACTTAAACAGCAGTTTTAGGCTTAAGTTTGGACTAAAAGAGAGCTAATTGTTATTTTGCAATGCATCCAGCAGATTGATGTTCTTTATAATGAGACCTAAGGATCTTGTTTGCCAGATTTGGAGTTTTGTTTTGTGGTAAGTTGAATATCAAATATAGACACATATTGATAAATAAACATCAATGTAGGAGCAGGAAAAATGTGTGTGTGTGGGTATATATGTGTGTGTGTGTGTGTGTGAGAGTGTGTGAGAGAGAGAGAGAGAGAGAGAGGGCGGGGGGGATAAATAAATATTATTTGTCAGTGTGCATATGTTTCCGTGTGTGTGTGTGTGTGTGTGAGAGAGAGAGAGAGAGAGAGAGAATTCAGTGAGTGTGTGTTTGTGTGTTTCTGCATGTGTGTGTGCAAGTTAGACTGTGTGTTTGTGTGTGTGTGCGTGTGTGTGTGTGTGTGTGTGTGAGAGAGAGAGAAAGAGAGAGAGAGTGTGTATTATCACTCCACCTTTCCCTTTAATTTCTTACAGAAAGTTAACAGACGTAAAGTTCCTTGCTTGAATTATTCCACAGCCTTGAGTGGTGATACATTTTAATCAGGTTAAATTTGTTAAATTTGCTTCAGTAACTGATTTTTTCACTCTTGGCTCCTTTATAGAGTACAATGCCACCAGTGTTTCAGCACTGCATGCCTATCACTTTGTACCCTTTGAGTGTTTGTTCTCCAGTGATTTGAACCTTGTTCATAGTTGGGTGTGTGTCTTCCCTTTTTGCAAAAGCAAAAGATTTAGAAAAAATGAATCCCTGATTTCCTCCTTTCTTTTAACACTCATTTGTTTTCAGGGGCCAGTTCCAATGCTGCTAAATTTGAGAAAACCCACATAAGAACAGCATCTCAACTGAGCTGCATTTACCAACCACCACTTCCCTTCACTTAATACATTACTTTAAAAAATGACCTGATTTTATGTACAACCACATATACAACAAATATGGCACATAGCTAACATTAGGAGCAGTTTAGAATTATTAAAGAGGTATGTTTGTCCACCTCTAAACAGACTGACCAGACAGCCCAAAAACAGACAGGCAGAGCGACAGACAGTTGAACCAATAAGACTAAGCGACAGATCAGGACATAAACGAACATGGGGTGAGATGGGCGGGTGTGAGGATGATTGGTAGTCTTTTATAGGATCCTATTTTTTTATTACATTTATCTCTCTCTCTCTTATCTTATCTCTCTACCTCTTTTGCACTATTACCTCCTCTGTTATTCTGCTCCTGTTACTCATTCAGAATTTAAGATCAGTAATAAATTCCAAGTTTCCTCATATTGGTTCTCCTTCTTCCTTTCCCATGCAAAATTTTTTCTCTCATTTTCTCCCCAAGTTTTCCCCCATTTTGCTATTCTTTGGTGCCGTGCTTGCTTTCCAGTTTTTATAAATAATCTTTTTCATTACTGCTGAGGAAAATATAATTATCTTAGCTTTTTCATTAATTCAGAATTAATCTTAACCTCTGATATATCCAATTGTTTATGAAATGGTTTTCATAAAATCTTCTCCATTTCACACCAGAGTTGACCTATTCTGTCACATACCCAAAATGAGTGCACTAAGGGGTCCTGTACTTTGCATTTCAGACATTTATCTGATAAAGTTTAATAAAATTTGTGAATTCAGTCTCTGATATAGTATATCCAGTTTTTGAGTTTATATTGTATGGGTCTTAAATTTTCCTTTATTATTGCCGGTTTTGGATACATTTTCCCATACTGTTTTTATATCCTTTCTTCCTAAACCGTGATCCCAGTTTCTTATTATTTTATCCAGCAGTATTTTATGGGAATTGACTGTGCAACATTGAGCTTACAAGCCCAGTTCCTCACCCATTACACTACACTGAGCTGAGCTGTAAGGCTGCATCTGCTCTTTCAGAGGAAACACACAGGCAGATTTTCGGTCAGCCTGAGGAGTTGCTCTTTCCCACTTAGACAGGGATAACACAGCAGTGTGAAGCCCAGCCTCACTGCGAGAGCTAAAGCCAATTATGAGCCTTCCTGCTGGTCTCTCAGCCACTGGCACAGTCAGGAGTCTGTACCAGACTATGGGGCAAAGCAGTGCACTAGAAATCAACCGCATATAATAATTTTGCCTTTCCATCGTACATTGGCCTGTTTTTTCATTCACTATTGTCCTTATCGTGCATGCTCCTCATTTTCTATTCACTGCCCTTATCACACACAGGCCTTTTTTATATAAGCTGTGGGATGAGGAACAGGTGTTTTGACAGCGTGGATCAGCCCAGGCATTTTCAGAACGCAGACTCCATGGAGCAACGCTGAAGCGTTTGGGGCAAAGAGGCCACAAATTGGCTGTGGGCAGTCAGGGTGGATGAGGCATGTCCTGTTTAGAGGAAAGAATGGTCCCCAGTGCATGCTTTTCTAAATGCCACTTTCCTGTGTGGATCCTTTGGGAGGGAAGCCGGTGTTGGTGTGAGGAAATAATTTCGTGAGAAAATGTAAGAAGAGATGAACAGGAAATTTAAAAAGTAAACTTCATTTAAACCACCATTTAATATCAGTTTTAGCAGTTCACTTTTGGGCTGATGTCTGGGGAAAAGTACATTGCAGATCTTGCACAAAAAGAGTATTCCTTCCAGGATTTTTAACGCTGTTGCTGTATTTAATTTGTTCGCTCATATAGATGACATGCATGATTGTCACTCTCCATGGTCACCATGGAGACCATTGTGTTGGGCACAAATGGAAATTATTTAGAGACTTGTCACTCTTTTAGTGATGCCTTCTGTGACTATTCCAACCAGAGAGAGAGAAACTGTAAAGCATGTGAGATGAATCATGAACCATTTCTGCTTTTTTTCCTCTGAATTCAGAAGTTTCCTGTCGTGTGGATTGGAAACCAAGGCCTCACCAGACTGTTTACCAGTTTTACTGTGTGTTTCCATGAGCGCCGAACTTTGTGCAGTTAAACTGTACACTATAGCAACGAAGCTACTGTAAACTGTAGTCTACAACAGAGTTTTGAAGAACTTGTGTGTCTTGATTTTGGATAAAACACCATTTGTGTTTATGACACAAGCTGTACTACCGTAAATGTCCTGCTTCAGGCCACAGAGATGCTAGGATAGGAATGTAACGCAGAATTAATGTAAAGTTAATGCAAGCAAAAACCCATGCTCACATGTGCATCATTACAGTGGGAAGGAAAGCAGGCTGTGTCATGCAAAAGCTTAGACAAAGAAGAAACAATGTTTTCCCTTATTATTATTGAAGCAATATCACATGCAGTGAAGAGACTGCAGAGGGCGCCATAGTCAGTGGCCTCCCAGGCTGAGATTTTCATGTAATCCAGTATATACCAGCAATCAGGCATTCTTTTTGTATTTTGACCAAGCTTTTGTTTTCTTGTTTAATTGACTAATGCAAGGTACAAGTCAACGATTCAGGGTAGAGATATCCTCCTGAGATCTGGCAGAAAAAACTTTAAGCATTTTAGTTTTTTTGACATAATACAAGTGTCTTTGATGGCAAAACATGTTGCAGTGAAAATATTTTCAAAAAGAACATAGACTCATGTCCCCTACAGGAGACAGAAATGAATTGTTGGGTCTTAGAGCTGTCCATGTGTGAGGCAGAACGGCCCCTTTCATATTGATTTGGGTCAGGATGTGCAACAGAGGGAAGGATGGAAGTCTGCGTGTTTGGACGTGGTGAGTGTCATCTGTGTCGGAGGACAGCTCTGCACTGAGCACTTCCTTTACCCCTGAGCCCTTTGCAGACCTGGGGCTCTGAATGAGAGATATTTACTTCCTCTCACCAATGAGCCAATGGCGGGAAGCACAGAAATGAGCACGTGGAGTCATTATCCCCAGGCTTCTGCTATGGGAAACATGTGCTAACCCTGAGGTGTGATGGTAAGGGGGTTGTGTGTGTGTGTGTGTGTGTGTGTGTGCGCGTGCGTGCCTGCATGTGTGTATGCCGAGGTACCAGGCTGTTGCAGTGTAGTACCTTGGGTCCAAAGAGGAAAGTACCCACGGAAGCATTGCTTTTGTCCCAGAAATACATAATTACCACTCTCAAATGTTACCTACGGTGTCTGAAGTTTATATCTACTACACTGAGAGAGGATTAAAATGCGTATTGCAGCCAATACGAGGCCAATTAAAGCAGCTTGTGTCTGTGCAACCACTAAATGGTGTCAGGTGGTAATACATTCTGATTGCAAATGTCAGTAATTCATAACCAGAATAGGCAATACACCTGTACAGTACATCCGCATCATCACATGACAGCAGTAACAGGATGCAATGGTGGCTACAGTATCTATAGTCTCATGCAATCACATTTCTCCCTAAATTCTTTTATTACAACTACAATTTCTTCATTATCATTGATCATTTCACTGGCCAGAGTGACCTGTGGTGCAAGTTTATACAACATACTAAAGCATGGCCAGCAAATAAGATGATAATGAGGGTTAGATATCAAAAATGTAATAAAAAGTAAGCAAGACTAAAGGGCTAGATGTGTGAATACAAACACTAAACGTGATTAGAATTCCAAAGGGAAACACAGACAGGAAACAAGCTAACAGTTCAGTATGTTTATATCTCTATTTTCTGAGGGATTTATATTTATTATATATTTTATTATTTTATTATTACCCTTTTCTGCTTCTTGCCTGGCTTGTAAAACCACCAGTCGAGAGATAGAGTAATGATGAACTCGGTCTAAGACTTGGAATTGGTATAAATGTAGTAAAATTAGAACGGCAAGACAGGAGAAGACATGTGAGACGTTGAGCTGGAAGTGTAAAAAGCAGGAAAGCGCACTGGCTGAAGCGTTGCCATGGGAGGGGAGGAGGGGGGAGGGGGGAGGGGGCGGGGTCACTGAGGGACAGCCCGGTTAAAGCGGCCCCTCCCCTCTGCTGAGCTGAGCTGTGCCCGTGCTCAGGGTTCTCCGGGGCAGAGCAGTGAGTGATAGACAGACGGAGGGAGGCCAGCGCTTCAGCCTCTCTCCCGCCGGACACGCTCACCTCCACGCCTGACCCCCAGGTCTCCGCCTCCCACGCCCCACCGTCCGCAGGAACACTCCCAGCGCCGAGGAAGGAGCCGGTTCATCAGGGTGGAATCAGCTTTCCCATGAGGTACCACCGGTTTAGTTGCTGTTTGGTTGCTGTAGGGGACTGTTTGCCATCTGTGGTGGTGACAGGTTGTACGGTTTGTTGCCGTGGGAGCTAGAGACTGGGTTTGCATTGAGGGGAAATGATCAACTGCCTTCCTGAGCTTCCGTCTGAATGGTTCAGTCCTGTACAGTGCACTGCATGTGCTGGTTTATTGTAGCCATGCAAGTAGCCTGAGAAAATACAATTATGTGCTTTTTTCCCCGCTGTATATGTGTGAAAGCTCTGTAGGTGCATTCAATTTTTCTCTTTATTGTTGTTCTTTGAGGGTAATTGGCAAGAATGGGTATCATTTATGGAAGGTATATGGCTCCTCATTTACCAGTAAAATGCATTGTGTGTGTGTGTGTGTGTGTGTGTGTGTGTGTGTGTTTGCGTGTGTGTGTTTGTGTTTGTGTGTGCGTGCGTGAGTGTGCTTCTGTATTTGTGAGTGTGTGTGCATGTGGGTGTGTGTGCATGTATGTGTGTGTTTGCATGGTCACTTAGTGAAATAATGCAGGACAACGCTGACTTTCCCAAGCAACTTCATTACCGTTCTGACATGATATTTACAAATCTAATTAACTCAAATGGCTGTTCTCTAATCAGTTCACTCGAAACAGGCCCACCAGGTTTCCTGTGGACGTTTACTCAAGCCTGATTTGGGTAGTAAGGCAGAATTCTAGATGTAAAATCAGATTAGGGAGGGGCAGTGAGATTCTGAAAAAGTATTAATTGCACAAGTGTTCAGGGACACGAAGGCCTGCGGCATCAGCCTTAGACCCGATAATGTTAAATATCTAAAGGGTGTGCTTACACGTATCCCAACCTCTTGGTTTAGTGCCAGCATTCAGTTCTGTGAAAGTAAATCTTTACAGTGAGATAAGAAAGATGGCATGATGGGACTGTGTAGTGATGAGTTTTTCCTTTTTAATTGTGCTCTGCTTCAGCTATAGCAATTCAGTGTATTGTCATCTTGTTTTTTATGGTCTGTATGTCACATATCAAATGTGTGATATCAACTAAAAATGATTAACAAGGATTGCCTGCTGTACCTATTATGGCCCTCTTACATACTTTAACATACACTGTCCCGTTTTTCATTAGAGGATGACCTGTATACCTAAGTATCCATATTGAAATTTGATTTAAGAATAGCTTAAGTGTGTAGTAATAACTGCCGTTTCACTGGTGCCTTTTGTGAGGGCTGTTCTGTGTTTGATCTGGTCCACCAGGCCTGTTTCTGCAATGAAAGGTCCTTCAGATTTGGGAAAAGAAAACACAGACACACCATCCTACCGAAGATATTGAGGGCTCGAGGATTCATTTATAAATTCTTTAAAGGTCCTCAAAAGTGAAGATACCTAGTTTCTATCTGTATAGAGTATGAGAGTGAAAGAGAATGAGAAGGGGAGTGAGAGAGACAGAGAAAGAGAGAGACAGACAGAGAGAGCGAAAGAGAGAGAGAGATCAAAAAAAGATCACATTTAGGTGCTGCAGAAGGTGCTTTATGAAAGGCCATAAAGTTTCGTGGAGTGGGGTGTTTGTTTTGCTGATAAAGGTTTATCTGGTGACAGAGAGGCATATGTAGGTGTGTATTCTACAGTAGAACAGACAGCTGTAGCTGGTGACATCTTTAGATACACTATATGACAAAAAGTATCTGGACAATCCCTTGGTCTGCAACTGTTTTTCATGGTTTGGTCTAGGCCCCTTAGTTCCAGTGAAGGCAAATCTTAATGCAATGACATTCTATATGATTCTGTGCTTCCAATTTTGTGGCAACAATTTGGGGAAGGCCCTTTCCTGTTTCAACATTACAGTGCCCCAAGGTACACAGTGAGGTCCATATAGAAATGGTTTTGACGAAACTGGTGAGGAAGAACTTGAATGGCCTGCACAGAGCCCTGACCTCATCCCCATCCAACACCTTTGGGATCAATTGGAAAGCCAACTGTGAGCCAGGCCTATTCGCTCAATCAATGCCTGACCTCACTCATGCTCTACTGGCTGAATGTAAGCAAATCTCTCTAGAAATGGTTTAACATCTAATGTAAATCCTTCCTAGAAGGAGGTTGTAATATCAGCAAAGGGTGGACCAACTCTACATTAATACCTATAATTTTAGAAGAGGTTTTGGCTGTCAGGTGTCCACATACTTTCGACCATGTAGTGTACTTTGGAGTAGCAGAGTCTTTCGTCTATTTCCAGACCTTCCATAAAACAATTAAGAGGTGCCCTCTGTGTACTACCACTGTAATTAAAATCTGTTTATTACGGCAAGTGGTCTGAACTTGAATTAATACAAGGAAGTCACAGGCACAGAGCTGTAATCTAGACTCATAGATAAGAGTCTTTTGAGCATGGGAATGACTGTAGCTTTGTGTCTGATAATGGTAAGGTCAGTCTGTGCAGGTGGTGTTAGGATTGTCACAGAACCCAGGTCAGGGATAGTGTACTGGTTGTGCTGGTGGTACCATGTTTTAGCCTTAGTACTGGTAACAAAAGTTTGACCCAGAAAGACTACTCTTCCTCAGCATAACTTTCCTCTCTTTATTCTTCTGTTCACCCTCTTATCACTTATTTATTTATTTGGAAAGCAGTGGGTGGTATTTTCCTGTCTTGTTGGGTAGTTAATATAGTGAGAACATTGCCGTCTCGCATATATCTGATCTGATTATTAGCATTTAATATGGAGTTGATGATTAGAGTTCTGTGATGTTTAACCATAACAACCACTTCAATCTATTGATGCTGCTGGAGGCCTCTTATTTGCCAACCAGGAAGTTTCTGTCACAACTATAGAGCACACTTGTCTGTGCGCAGTAATGACTGTATACTACGGGCAGCTATGTCAAAGTAACTAAACAGGCGGGGACTGCAAAATGAGAAGGAGATTAGGCTATTTGACCAATAAAATCCTAGCTTAACCATTATGATGTCATTGCTCTGAATAGACCAATCAGTGTGAGCTTACCTTCAAAGGTCTTTAGAGACAGCACCCTTCTGAAAAGGAGCCAGAAGTGCACCAGGAGCAGTGTCAGTTCTGTTCACCCCATCAGAATGTCAACACTGGGAGCCTACAGCACTCAAAGGATTCACTGAGACTGTTGTGGCCGTGTGAGCTCACGCCACCAAAAGAGCAAAAATAAGCCTGGGTATTCCCCCCCCCCCCCCCCCCCCCCCCCCCCTCTTTTTTTTTGCAGGATCAGAGCCTCTGTTCTCTCCACTGTTTATCTCAATGGCCACTTGGTGATTTAAGGAAGACAGATACCGATCTGCAAAACTGTTGAACTGTGTGTGCAGTTGTTTTGAGTGTACAGTACTGAAAGATGTGTTCTCCAAAAGCAGCAATACCAGTCACCAAAGCAACTAAAACAGAGGGTGGCATAGGACTCTAAATTTGTGTCAAAGCGTGGAGAGGCTAAGCTTTAGAATGGCAGAAGTGTTATAGCACTGCACATTGAATCGATGACAGATAACAGCGATAATTTAAGACAATGTTATTGTTAGAAGCCAGTGTCTAATATCATGGCCATTGGGCTTTGAGGATTTAAGAACATTATAATCATATATCTATGATCTTACACCTTAAAGGGTTAAACAGCTAGATGTTAAATGGATCAGTTCATATTAAGTTGACCCACGGTCTGAGGCTGCACTGCATTTATAATTTTTAAAATCTTTAAGTGTCCTGACTGAGTATATAGCTAGTCCTTGCTTGAGGTTTGTATCTCATGGTTGTAAGCCAACTTCTTGAACCACCATGTAACACTACTGCTCCAGTTAATACTAATGCATTGGCTGGGAAGTTGAGTACTGCTCCTGGAACATCACCCTGTGCGAAACACCCATACTAACAGACTTGCATGCATTTATCCAGGGAAAGACATGGCTGCGCCAAAGTTATGGCAAGAAACAAAATTTTCAGTTCAGGGTGGGGTTGGAGATCAAATTCAATAAGAATGAGGCTGACGGACGTGTCACCAGTTTGTTGGAAGGTATTCCATGGTTTGTGGCAAATGTTTAACAAATCCTGGCCAACACCTTCCTTTGAGAAGGCATAAAGAGGCCTTTATAATGCTCATTTTGCATAGAAAATTCCCGTTCCAATAACGGGAGTCGAACCCTGGTCACCTGGGTGAAAAACCAAGAATCCTAACCACTAGACCATATGGGAAACCCACAAGAAAAGCTTCACTGTTAAATTAACAAATCTAGGGCTTTATTGCAAAAGGTGCCGTGACCCGAATTCGAACAGGATTTGCTGTGGCCACAACGCAAAGTACTATCCACTATAAGATCACAGCACGACAAGGTTGGGTGAGAGACATGGGCAAGAGTAGTGAAATAACTCCATTCCAGACAATATTGTTCGAACAGACAGTTTCAGGTTACCTGAGTAGCCAGCTGAACAAACTTTGGATGCAGAATAAAATCTTGGATTTGCCAGATGAAAGAAATGGCTTCCAGTTCAGGGTGGGGTTAGAGATCAACTTCAATGAGAACGAGGCTGACGGACGTGTCACCAGTTTGTTGGAAGGCATTCCATGGTATGAGGCAAACGTTTAACAAATCCTGGCAGACACTTTAATCTGAGCTAACATTAGAGGCCTTTCGGATGGTCATTTTGCATAGAAAACTCCCATTCCCATACTGGGAGTCGAACCAGGTGAAAACCAGGAATCCTGACCGCTAGAGCGTATGTGAGAGATACAGAAATTTGCTCTTGGAAAACAAGAAAAGCAACTCTTGTGTAATATTGGGAGAATGTGAGGTTTGAGTATGTATGTCAAAAATACCACAATGCTAAATCTTCACTGTTAAATAAACAAATCTTGGGCTTTATTGCAAAAGCTGCCGTGACCCGGATTCGAACCGGGGTTGCTGCGGCCACAACGCAGAGTACTAACCACTATACGATCACGGCACAACAAAGTTGGGAGATGTTGACATGCTCTGTTTTTTCCTCTATAGCTTTCCTTCTGATAGTCCCCTGGTGATGACTATATATTTTTTCTGATAGTCCTCTAGTAATAACTTTTCTTTCTTCTGATAGTCTCCTAGTAATGACTTTTTTTCAGATAGTCTCCTAGTAATGACTATTTTTTTCTTCTGATAGTCCCCTAGTGATGACTGTTTGACTAAGCTCACTTTTGGTGGGTGCTGTATGGCTCACTCCATTTCCTCCTCTATATCCGGCCTGATGATATTTCTCTATGTCATATCAAACACGGTGATTTGATCATTTTATTAGCAAATTGCAAACATTAACTCTGAAGTTGCTAATGAAAACTCACTACATGGAAACAAATGCAATCTGCCACATTTTCACCATGAAAGCCAACTTCCACGTAAACATCAATGGACTATTAAGAGTTCAATTTTGGCGTGTACTGTAATCACCAATTACACAAGCCAAGATGAACCATTTCAATAGCACGCTAAGAATGACCAACAAATGATTTTGCAGAAACTTCCCATTCGGGAGTCGATCCCAGAATCCTCAGCACTAGAACAAATAGGAAAGACATAAGACTGAGCTCACGGAAAACAAGAAAACCAACTATTGTGAAGAATTGGGAAAATGTGATTTTTGAGTCTGTATGTCAAAAATCCCACAACATTCCACAATAAGTCTTCACAGATAGGTAAACGAATCAAGGCCGTAAACTGTTTTCTATGTTGTAACAGAAGTATTGTTTTGACTGCAGCTTGACTGTTCTCTGTTCTTCCCTTTAGCGTGAACGCCACTAGGCCACCATGTTGGGTCCGGGTGTGAGACTATATCCCGTCCACATCCAGACCCTGTCTGAGCTGGAGCGTGCACGCCTGCAGGAGATAGCACACTGCCACCTGGAGGAGAGAGAGCTGGAATTCAAGATAACCATTCCCCGAGGTAGTGGCTCACCCCCTACCAATAGGCCTTACTTTAACCACCCCACCTCCCCACTGCCTACCAAACAGGTTCAAAGGCAGACTATATACCTGCCCGTCCCCCATATTTCGTCTTCTTCTCCTTCTTTTTCTTCTTTTTCTTCTTCTTCTTCTTCTTCTTATTATTATTATTATCATTGGTATATAATAGCTCTAAAGCTGCTTTTCAGATAATCCCAGCTCCTTCCCCTGAAAGGAAGCCCGTTGGCTGCTGTGCCCCCGCCCTTCTTCCAATCCACCACACACCTCAGGGTCTCTGCTCTTTTACAGAGTACAGAAAGAGGAGGAAGTCTCTGCGGAAGAGGTTCGATTCCTTCTCAAAGGAGAAGAAAGAAAGAGGTAAAAACCAATGCTGTCTCACATTCAGCCTGTCACTTACTCATTCAACATGTGACATTCAACCTGATTCCTGGTCTTAGAATGAAGCACATTTGTGGCAAAAGTGTTTTACACATCTAAAGTGTGTCTCCCCCAGGGACACAGGGTGGTATAAATAGCTATAATAAATTTAATTTTGACATTACTTCAGATTCTGTCATGTTCACACCATGTTGGTAATAAATGAATGCAATCAGCTTTGGGGGTTCACTATGAGGGCCAATTGATTATGTGAGGCCAGAGAGAGGCTGAACTGTTTTATCTGATTTATTGGACATTTATCATGCAAATTTGCCATTTCCTAGCTATAGTTTCCTGTAGCAATCCCGGTCCATTGCCGCCCTGCCGCTCTCTGTTTTCCTGTCCTGGCACTCCTCCATAGCTCCAATGCGGCCTGATCCAAAGCTGAATAACGTGTGATTAACAGAGCCGCATGTGACCAGGAGATGTTCCCTAGCCTGCAAACGCCCAGGTTAATGAGTTCCCTGGGTTCTTCCAAGTCTGTGCAAATCTCATTGGCTACCTGTAAGAAAAGGGGGCTAAGTCCTCTTTATCTAGTAGATCATTGGAGATCTTGGCTGGGCCATTGACTTCTCTCACCCCATCAGTGAAAAATTATTCTGCCCTTATATTCTCACCTGTCTCTCAGCTGTCTTTATATGCACAAGCACTTATCTGACCTCTGTTTTAAATTATTGTGGGTCAATTACTGGCTGAGAAGTTGGAATACTTTTTCCAGAAGACACATTAATTCTACCCTCTCTTTCTGTCTGTTTAATGTTCAGAAGTGTGTGGTAAATATTATGGCACTGTGGCTTCCTGCTTCAATATGTGTGGAGCTCACATGGTCCCATTGAGCAAGGCACATAACTTGAATGCTTAACTGAGCCTCCAGCCCTACAGATGGACAATGTATGAAAACCATACAAATCATGCTAGACAAGGACATTTGCCAGTCAAGTTTTGACCCACTAAATAAAATCACATTTGTTTCATGGTACACGCAAGCTAGTCGAAACAACTTTCGAGGGGCCTCAAGCAATGTAGGCCTTTGACTGTGTGAGATTAGGAGTTACAGTGGGCTGGGGATCAAAGCTCCAGGTTCATGATCATGCCTGGGCCGGTACAGTTCATCTCCAATGGGCCTCTGTCCCCTATGCTGTTCATCTGAGGCTGAGCCCAGCAAGGCTGATCGCAGGGACAGAGAACACAGGGATCGGCGATCAGTGTGCCACAGTCTGCGCATTTTGCACTGGTCTGGCTGGCAGGACAATGTAAAATACAGCTGTTCTGTGAGTTACTCTGGATAGTGGTGTCTGCTAAATGGCTGTAATTTAATGCAATGATAGCATTTGTCTACGGCCAGTGTCGTGGCCTTTGCCATTTTTAGTGATGGTGGTTTGGATACATTTGGGGGTGAGGGCCTAGCCTGGTCGTCTCAGACGTAATAACAATAAGATGTATGCTTTAAGTGTGCTTTAAGAGGCTTTGTCTTGTACCAGTGGATGACTAATGGGATGAGTCTTTAACTCTTTAACCTCCGTCCTTCTCTCCTGGCCAACTCTAAAATGAGACTGAACATGGGTATGAGCTGTGGGTGTGGGACAGATACGAGCCCAGACATCTCAGATGTCAGCTCCGGATTAATCAGCCACTCAACGAGAGAAAGTGGGTGCATGGTCACAAACCTGTCTGGGCCCAACATCACTTTATCAAGTCAGGCCATTCTGTGCGTATATACAACCAACTGATCAAGCAACCAAGCAATAAACCAAGCAAGCAATCACCCGAAAAACCATTAACAAAAGATAACAAAGGATGGGAACTTGTATCATCTGTTTAATTAACAGCTGTCTCTGGAGGGGCGTCTAAAAACGCTTAAACCGTGCCATTCAAGACCATAATTTACAGGGGGGATAGGGTAGATACAACCCCCCCCCAACCCCTAATATTACACAACAGGCCAAATAACCCAACCACTCCATTTCCCACTTCATTCTTCGCTCATCCCCTCTCTTCTTCTCTCTGCCCCATTTTTCACCAGAAAAGACACCCAAGGCTTTCGGGATTCCCCTGTCCCAGGTGATTGCTAACGACCGGGCGCACAAGCAGAAGCAGGATGCCCTGAAGGAGAGCCGGAGAGACTGCCTGGACCTGGAGGCCAGTGTGCTGAGTTTCCGCGCCCAGCAACTGCAGCTTAGCAACAGCCTGGCCACCTCCCTCCCACCTACGCCTCAGCAGGAACCCAGCACCTGCCCCCGCTCATCCACCCCCCTCTCTAAGCCCTTGCGCTCACGTCGCAGGGTGAGTTCTCCGCCCACTGAAGTTGACACACCCCAAATTTACGAGTCTCCCCATTTATGACTGCATTAATTATATGTAATAGTGAACTTTGT
The DNA here is from genome assembly GCF_013347855.1 of Anguilla anguilla. Taxonomy (NCBI): domain Eukaryota; kingdom Metazoa; phylum Chordata; class Actinopteri; order Anguilliformes; family Anguillidae; genus Anguilla; species Anguilla anguilla. The sequence goes on from NC_049209.1 coordinate 29,687,196, forward strand.
TTTTATGGAATGTCAGCTATCTGAAAAAGTGCTGAATTAAATTCACGATTGCATGTTTGGAATCACAAAAGTAAACCTGCAATGAGCCAATGGAAATGTTATATTTGGATGATGTTCGCATTTTTTATTCTCCTGCCCAACCGAAATGCATGTAGAGATGCTTGACTGAAAGGCACTATATGAGTCCAACGTTTAGCCTGTCCCCCGCTGCAGGGAGGGCTGTCCGTGGACTGCATCTCTGACCTTGTAGAGAGTCAGTCCCGCCTGCTGGAGGCGCTGCAGCTCTCTCACCCCTATGAGTTGGATGGGAAGAAGGCGGCGGACCGCGCCCAGGCCAAGCTCAGCCTCAACCCCATCTACTGCCAAGTGCCGCGTGTGTTAGAGCAGTGCTGCCGCCACATCGAGGCCCACGGTGAGCTTTGAATGACCTGCCACTGCTACAGTAAATACAGATATCCTCCAGCTGCATAAACGGATGTGTAAATATCCAGCATATTAATGGCTAATGTAATTTTGTAAGGTTAAACAAATGAATCAAATTGTCTTAAGTGAATTAATGAAACGGATTTTCACCAGTTTGTAGATAAGGTAGACAAGCACTTATAACCAACTTCCAGGGTTGTTACTGCTAGCTAGCTAATTACTTTCAATGTAAATAATTTAAAGCCTGTTCACACGCTACTTCACTGTGTTCAAAACTGCTAACATTAGCTGCTGAATGTAGCTATTTATCTCACAGTTGATTAAGACAGACTGCTGACAGTTAAACTCAGAATGGGTGTGGATTCTGTTCCACCCGCGCTCTCAACTACAGTACGCACAGTAGCTGGAGAAAGAGAAACTTAGATGAATGCAAGTGACATGCCGCACATGTTACTCAGCATTACAAGGGCTTGGAGGACCTGCTGGATTGTGGCGCACAGAGCTAATTGATTAACAGTCTAATAATTAAGAGCTTAGACTGAACAAAAATAGAAGCATCTGTGCCACTCCAGGTCCTGGGTCACAGACCACTGCTGTGATGTAATACAGTCTGGGCATGAGTGGTGGAGAAAGAAGGGGGTTAGAGGAGGAAAGAGAGAGAGGGAAAATGGAAGTGACTCTTGACATGTAGTTTTTAATAATCATATACCATGACTTGTGTGTGTGTGTGTTTGTGTGTGAGCATGCATGTTTAGGTCTGACTGGTTTGCTGTCTTCTCTAGGTCTGCAGACTTTAGGGATTTTTCGTGTTGGGAGCTCCAAAAAGAGAATCAGACAGGTGACATTCTAACTCTTAATCTGAGAATTTTAATAGTTGAACCTTTCCATTTTTCCAGGACAATTGTTATTAAATGATTATATCATTATTTTTGTGTCTGTCTGTATATGTGTGTGCATGTGTGTGCGTGTATGTGTGCTTGTGTGTGTGTGTGTGTGTATGCATGCATGTGTGTGTGCGTGCGTGCGTGCATGAGAATCGGTGGGTGTGTATTTATGCGTGTATGTGTGTGTGTGTGCATCCGTGTGCTTGTGTGTGTGTGTGATATAGCTACGGGAGCACTTTGACCTGGGCGTGGATGTGGTCCTGGATGAGGAGCACAGTGTGCATGACATCGCAGCCCTGCTGAAGGAGTTCCTGCGGGACATGCCCGATCCCCTGCTCCCCCGAGAACTCTACCCCGCCTTCCTGCACACCAACAGTACTTCAGTTTACCGTTCCCCTCCTGCGCCCAGTCAGGACCACTGCCAGCTCACTGACTCATTTCCACATTACATCCACTTTACAGAGTCTTCTTATCACAATCGTCGTGTAAACAGTTAACGGTGTCTGTGGTCGAGACGCGGTGTATGGTGGTGCTTGGAACAAAGTTTTAAAACAGTGTTGACACCGTGCCCCTGAATACTGGCGTGCTTTGGTTGACACTTTGCACAGCACAGTTGTGACAACACAGTCGGCATACTTTAGTAGGAAGTAGTTTTCTACGGAACCGTGCTAAACAAGGTCTGGATGTTGTTAAGTAACCGTGACATTATATTTGGAAAGAGACATTGCTGTTCAGCTTTTCAAACGTAAATTTTTGGTTCTTCGACTGCCACAAACCATTGTATCAGCATAAGCTGCAGTGGATGCCTAGAAAACTCGTCAAATCTCAGCTATGTAATGCCCTTGAGCGTAAAAACCCTGTGTAAGCCTGAAGTAATCAATAAAGGAGGGAAAGAGTGGCCATATCATATCCTCTGGAGGTCAGACCCCCAACGCAGGGTGGATTTTGGGTTGTGTGCCATTCTGCTCTCTGTGTGGTACAGGTCTGAGGGGGGCGGATCAGCTGTCCTACCTGCAGCACCTACTCTACCTGCTGCCCCCCTGCAACTGCGACACTTTGCTGCGGCTGCTGACGCTCCTGCACACCGTACAGCGCCACGCCCAGGACTCTGTCGGCCCTGACAACCAGAAGGTCAGACCAGGGGTCAGACACACCCATTGAAACTGTGACACAACGTCAAGGTGATAAGACTCCATAGAAAACCTGCATGGAAACGTGCACACAAACAGATGTGTGTGTGTGACATGTTCATATATGAATATAATTTTAATCAATACCCCAGTTTAAAATTAGGCAGTCTATGAAAATATTTTGTAAATTTTTTTATGCAGTGAATGTACCCAACCAATATGCTATATAAGACCACATATGCCTGGCCTCTCCTCCATTGTCCATAAATGAGTCACTACGTTTACATGCACAGTTTCAATCGAGCTATATTAATAGCTCAATTTGGCCAAAGATGAGATTTAATTGGATTATTGTCGTTGTCCCAATATACATGACTCGGAAAGAATCAAATTATTGACTGAGGTGTGTCTGATTAAGGCTTCTTATATATCCTGCTTCCTCCAATTTTGTTACAACTTTTTTGAATAGTTTGTCATTCCGCGTTTTTCTTCCATCCATGTATTTTAGGATATTTAACTCCTTTAGTTGCGATAGCATGAAGTTGGTCTCCTTGTCTGTCTGTGTTTTTTTGGCCATGATACTAGGGAGGGCAAAACGGAGCTTTAGAATGTCACCAGCAGTGTATGCGCATGAGCTCGACAATGCATTTCTCACAGAAAATGTAGTTTGTCGCCTTTTTTTAGTTCATTACACTGGTGATAGAAGTGACAATAATTAACTGGTACTGTGCTGTTAGCCTTTATTGATCGCCGTACAAGGTTAATGTGAAGTACAATCGGACAACACTAACCCATAAAAATGTACTTTGAATGGCAGGCTACTTGCTCAATCGAACGGTAAATGTGAAAAACATTCGATTATAGTCAGCGGCACCAAAATTTTCAGTCACACCCTCAATAAACGCAAAAGTCCCAGTAGAACGTTGAATTAAATCTTTTAAAGTTACATATTTTCTGAAACGTTATCGATTCCACTTGGCCACCGTGAGCGTAAAGTTGCCATGTAAATTATGGAACGTGCGCAGAATGCCTAGGCCACTTGTAGTCCGATTGAAGCGTATACATGCCATAGTAAATCGACCCCGAACCGCATTATCTAGGTATGTTAGTCCGACTTTGAAAAATTCGACTTTGTACGATTTCAGTCGGACTACGATGTTTACATGATTTTTAAAAGTCCAGTTTTAGCCGGACTAATACAATAAATCGACTTTTTTAAACATCATGTAAACCCACTGACTGGTCGCGTTTTTGGGCCTCTATCCCCATGAACCACACACTCAGTGTGTACCGCCCCCTCCCACCTGCCCCCCACAGATCCCAGGGAATAAGATGACGGCCATGAACTTGGCGGTAATCTTCGGGCCGAACCTGCTGCAGCGTGAACGCGGCTCGGAGAGGGAGCTGCGCGCCACGACCGCCGAAGACAGCGCCACCATCATCGCCGTCACCCTGTTACTCCTACAGAAGCACAGACTGCTGTTCATGGTGAGAGAGAGAAGGTTCAGGAGGGAGAGAGAAGGAGAGAGACACAGACAAGAGGGGTAGAGGTTGAGTGGCTGAGAGAGAAGGAGAGGCTATCTTGATGCTCTGTTATTTACCAACGAAGAAGTAAATTCACTTCAATGAGATGTGATGCTTAGAGTAGCCACAGACAAATAGAAAACATTGTCACAGTTAATTTTAATGGCGGAGAGACAACTCTCACACTCTCATTTTGTTGAACATATTTGAAAGCGCTCCTCATCAGCCACACAAACTGCACCCCAAGAATACCATGCTCTACAGAACATTTCCAGGTTGTTGATTTGTCTGGAGAGAGAGACAGGGTGAAGGGGGAGAGAAAGGGGGACAGGGAAAAAGTGAGATGGGGATTCATGGTTATCATTATGGTCCTGTGCTTCTGTAGGTTTCTGCAGCTCTACAGCAGGAAGTACTGCTGAGCCTCTTACAAACAGATCCTGACATCATCAATTACCTCCTGCGCAGGAAACTCAGGTGGGGAGTTAAGGAGTCAAGGCCTTTTATTTGAGGCATGAAAGCCCCAACCCCACCCATTGTGTAAGTAAACCCCACCCACTAATCTCAGCCCCCGTCCCCCCTCCACCTCCAGTGGTTGTTACCAGAGAGTGGAGACGGAGGCCAGTAGGAGAGGGGTCCCCAGGGCCTCGCTGGACTCTGTGGAGCTGGCCAGCGGCGAGCAGTCGCCTCTGGATTCCCCAACCCCGTTCTTCCCTGATTCCCAGGCTGATGACTGCTTCAGCAGCACGGTCTTCCTCAGGGTGCTGCAGGTCAACCAGAGCAGGAAACGTGAGTGACTGAAACAGGGTGTGGCCCATGAATAAGGGCATGTGACTGGATGGGTGGCAGGGGGGGATGGGGTCTGGTCTATGACTAAGGGTGTATGATTGGGTGGGGGGGAGTGGTCTATGAATAAGGGCACATGCTTGTGTGTGTGGGGGGGTGTGGTCTATGAATATGGGCACATGGTTGAGTGGGGGTTGTGGTCTATGAATAAGGGCACATGCTTGTGTGTGTGGGGGGGTGTGGTCTATGAATAAGGGCACATGGTTGAGTGGGGGGTGTAGTCTATGAAAACGGGCACATGATTGGTTGGGGGGTGTGGTCTATGAATAAGGGCACATGCTTGTGTGTGGGGGGGCAGGGGTGTGGTCTATGAATAAGGGCTCAGGGTTGAGTGGGGGGGTGTGGTCTATGAATAAGGGCACATGGTTGAATGGGGGGGTGTGGTCTATGAATAAGGGTACATGATTGGATGGGGGGTGTGGTCTATGAATAAGACCACATGATTGCGTGGGGGGTGTGGCCTCTGTGGAGTTTGATGTCACCGTTTTCTTTTAATCCTTCTTCATAAGGCTCTACAGAGGACAGGTCCCAGCGGTCCATCGCCCAAATAAGGCAGTTCCACTCCCACCACAACCTGATGAGCTTGGCCCGGCCCGTGCCACCCGGCAATGACGACGCCCAGAAAGGCAGCTCAGGGGAGGGGGAGTCGCCCTGTGAGGGTGGGGCTATGGGCGGAGCCTTCTCCCCTGCTGAGAGGACTGTTCTTTTCAGCCTAGGTCTGGACCCCGACAATTCCCCCCTCCCTTTCAGCCCAAGGGAAAAATCCCAGCCCACACACTTCTGGGACTTTTTCAGCCGGAAGTCTTCTAGCTCTGAGAACACTGTATGACCCATACTCACACGCATGCGCACACCCTCACACACACAAACACACACTCACTCATACATATGCACACACCCTCATACTCTCACACACACATATGCACATACATGAACACACATTTGTGTATGCACTTGCACATCCATACATGCAGTGTGCATACACACTTATCCACAGAGGTATTGGAGCGTTGTCTGTTGGTTTTTTGGTTTTTGCCAACGTCACTGTTGATTACGGACAAAAATGAATACCCAGCGAAGCCTGGTATTTTTATTTATGATTTTATATCCCATATAATCTGGAGGAAGATCGTTGGGGTGAAGTTTTTGTGCTGTTCATTTTTCTTGTAAGTGGACTGCTTAGCTTGGAGAGGACACTGTAACTGCAGACACAGCACAGAAACACTCTCAGCACTGAGCAACTGCCACGGATTTATCCAGGAAGTAGAACTTCATGACTGCTCCTTTTTTATTCAGAATTCCATATTATTTGTTGCCAAAACGAATCACCATGTAAGTATCGGCCAATCAGAGATTGTTTCCCATGCGTATCTTTCTTCTGGTCATTGTGCAATAAAGATAAAAATGTATTCTGCTATTGTTGCTTTTCCAGCTCTTTCCACACTCATCATAGTGTGTGTGTGTGCGTGTGCGTGTGCGTGTGCGTGTGCGTGTGCGAGCGTGCGTGATTACACAGTCGATCTTATTTTGTGTGTGGGTGAAAGTATGACTTTCTGCTGCTGGATCTAATCAAGGCTGGGCAAATTTCATATGCGAGTACTCTAAAATGGAAATAACATTTTAAAAACCCCATAAAGTGAACTGTCCCTTTGAGAGGCTGCATATCTCCGATTTCCGTAAATCTGGGATAAATCTCAGGACTGATTAATAGTGTTAATAGCATCCTTACCCTGCATTTCATGTGCAATCTCTTTTATGATGTGAAATAAAAATCAAATACCAAAGCCCTCTTTTGAAATGGTTCAGCATAAAAGGACTTACGTTTACAGTTTATGAAGTGTAATGTTTTGTTTAGTTCACAAGAGGGAGACAAATCACACTAGGTTATGAGTTGCTCACAAAACCAATTTCAAGAGCAAAAGTATAAATTAAATTATTATTATTATTATTATTATTATTATTTCTTTGCTTCAGACACAATCTGGTATATTGTTACAGAGTATCACACCTATATCAGCTTGATTTGGAAATGCTTTTGCATTTTGCAATGCAGTGCTGTATGAATTTATAAAGCATGTTGGTATGTTTAATGAGAGGGCATTAAAAGGGAAGTCTGTAAGACTGGCCACAATATTAGCTGCACAGTTGCTATACATTCTCGTTGAACTATCATGGTTACTTAAGCTCCCACCAAATAATAATTTTTAAAAGAGTGCGTGTATGCCAGGAAGTTATTTGCCAGATTAACGGTTGAGCAGAACATGTCCTCACAAGACCTAGCAGAAAAAATATTGAAGTGTTTTAATTTTTAATGTTTAAATAATGGTGATTAACAAGACATGTCAATATTAGTTTTAACATAATTTGAAAGCTCTCTTCTTTATTTAAGAGTTAATGCAACTTTTTCATAGAATTTGCACACTTCCTACATTTAGGGGAAATCGCCCACTTAGGACTGTAATGAATTGAAAGTCCATCAGCTCCCCCTACTGGTGAGCTCCGACTCTGCACCTTCCCACAGAAACGCTCTTGACCAGGATTCGAACTGGGTGTCTTCTTGCTGAGGCGACAGCACCTTACTGCACCACATTGCTGTCCATTTCTGCATTCTTCTTCTTCTTCTTCTTTGTCTTCTTCTTCTTATTATTATTATTATTATTTTGTGTAGTAATGGTAGTTATGGTAGCATTATTTTCTATCATTAAAGAAGCTTAAGTAAAAATTAAAAGACTTAATTTGAAACATGCTCTAATTCATCAGAGCAAAGCCGATACATCGACCATGCAGAAATGCAGCTGAATTCAATGCGGCACCACGTGGCATTTCAAAATAAGAGTTGGGTGTTTCGAGAGCCAGTGAACTCTAGGGTTTTTCAAAACCATTTAAAAGGGGTGCCTCTTTAAACTGTTAAATCTTTAATTTGGGTACAGTTTAGTTGCAGCAGCGTGCATGGGACGTGATTCAAACTAACATGAGTGACAGGGATTGTCGCTTTTACCTAAAGGCGAGAGTAACATTTCTTTGTAACATTTGCTTTAGTGACCCATGACAATGAAGCACCTTTAAATTGAAAATTGAATTGAAAGATTTCAAGACCTTCCCTTTCGTCCTTTACTGAAACCTCAAAGTCAATTCAACCAAAAGCAGAAGCATGGTACATAGCTACACCAAAAAAAAAACAAGTAAACAAACACGGACACAAGGCGCCTGAAAAAAAGAAACACCAAATTCTACAAAAACATTCGAATGTTGTTGGTGAATTGGTAGGAAGCAGGCACTCTAAGACTCAGACACAACCCCCTAAAATACTGACTACATATGTTTGCCCCAGTTAGGAGTTTTGTTTATCCCGCTGAGCTAGATTAGATGTTGTCTTGCCACACAAATCTTATTTTTTTAAAATTGAAAATAAACCTTATACCTGTGTTGGAAGGAAAACTGAGTGCCCAAATACTTTATATAATTTACTATAATTTTTTTATAATCCCAGATGTAAATTTCACCCTCACCCTTAGGAATACCTTCTCAAAAAATGTTTTTTCAGGTGGTAGGAAAGTGCCTCTTCCCACAGCAAATGCTGACAGGGAAGCAAGCATCAGTGTTATGGGCCCGTAAGTAGACCCCCAAGTGATAAGACCACCTTTTTATGCCACAAGGCTGATGGCACAAAGTTGTTGAGGATAAGCACTGGTCCATGGTATGAGGCTGGACAAAATCCAGCTTCACTTGAACGAGATAGCACACTGACTCCACTGCTATCTCACCTCGGTGTGTGTGTGAGTGTGTGTGTGAGAGAGAGAGAGAGAGAGAGAGAGAGAGAGAGAGAGGGAGGGGGGGGGGGGGGGTGGAAAGCCAGTGTTACGCTGCACTAGTACCTCCTCTTCTCGGTCCCCGGGCGCACCTCTTGTTGATGGTACTGTGGGAAGCCAGATTCATTCGCTGTTTCATCAGTTAATTGGTTTGTGGACGTGTCTAGTACGACGGTGTTTCTGCTGAAAAGAAATACGTTTACAAACAAACATTTCACCTAGATACGTGGGATTTCCGCGCAATATTCTTCACTGAAATCTTCTTTTATTTACCAAGCAGAAAACAGCTGCTCGAAGTCATCGCCGCAGCAATAAGAGCACAGAGGACACCGTTAACATTTGTAAACAGATGCTTTGAATGATGGTGAAGCACATGCTGTGACCTCTACTCGGGAACACATTTCCAGCGGTTGTAAAGCATAGTTCAATTATTTTCTTCAACTACTGAGAAATGAGCTCTGAATCTACCAACTGTCTGCTAGTTCCTATACCGGAGTGTCCCGCTCTGGACTGCGTGCCCAATAAGAATGTGAAAATTGTGGTTCTAGGTGCCAGGAACGTCGGAAAAACAGGTAACGATCTTCTTTGGAAGTTTGTTTTTTAATGAGCAAATATTAGCCGATATGATTTGCAACCTCACCCTCACTATAATGGCCCCTCTCACTATAATCCAATCAATTCAGGATCACTGTCCATAAAGTATGATAATCATAGCGAAGTCAGACTGAATTTCCACCAGACGAATAATTTATGTTACATTTCAATATAGGCATCTGTAAAATTACGTCGTCCAATTGCTTAAAACCCCACAACAAGCGATCAGGAATTCCAAATGCGTATCAATTTAAATTATTTGTAAATCCCAGGTGTAGTTACTTGCACCAAGTGTTCTTTAAAAGATAATGGCACCTATCGCACTGCCATTTGTGCTTTGCTTTGTAATCTATATTGCCCTCTGGACTAGAGAAAGATTGTGGAAGGCAGGCCACGCACGTGGAAATCGCTAGTTATTCACAGCCCTCTTTCACTACACAACTAGCGCTGTACGGTACGGCTTTCCCATGGTATTTTCATCACACAGACAGACGCCAGCCTCGCGCTCTTGCAAGCAGGCAATTGTTTCCTAATGAAATTCATATTAATATGTCTACTTATGGACAGCCACCCACACACCACACTTTCTGGACTTTCTGAGACCGCCCATGTTTTTGTTTAAATTGAGTTTTTTTAATCAACAATCTGAACACCTATCAGTGTCTGCCAATGTTTTTTGGCCTTGATGCCTTCATGTTGAATTGGATTTTGCCCTTAATGGCATCTGATTAGGCAATAGTGCCCTATGAAAATTTTGGCCAAAGTAGCCTTGCCTTAAAAATGATTAAATTCAATATCCTAATGCATTTGATTTTATTTTAACCAAAATTAGCAGGGCTATTTTGCCTGGAGGGAACATACGACTGGATCCAAAATGGTGGTTCCTTTGTCGGGAAATCTAAAGACCCACGTACAGGTCATTCCATCTATCTACAGTATTTGTGTGTCTGCAAGCAGACAAATGAATAATTTCTATTTTAATTTTCCAGCCTTGATTGTGAGATTCCTCACCAGGAGATTCATTGGAGATTATGAAGCAAACACAGGTAGATGTTCTCTCTCTCTCCGTCACTGATGGGAAGTGGTACTTTATCCACACCCCAACTGAAATGGTGTCTATTGCAATATATTGTAAATATGTGGACGTTTTAATTAACGTTACCCATCTACCCATTACGGTAAATTCATTTTCAATAAGGGTGTGGATATTTCCCAGCAATGTTTCAATATCTTGATATTATATATTTTATCACAATGCATCTTCTTTCAGTGTATTTCTATTACGTCTGGTCAGTCACTCATTTTGTATTATGTGCTCTCTCAGGGGCCTTATATTCAAGAAGAATCAGTCTTGATGGAGAACAAGTTTTTTTGCAAGTGCAGGATACGCCCTGTGTTTCTCTACAGGTACGCCATATCTGTATAATGTTTGCACCATATACTGCCACTTTCATGCCAAGCAACAATCTGACCTCTCACCAAAAGCTTGTGTTTGATATCTGTTATTTCCCTCAGTGCTGTATGTTTTTTTTTAAATATCACCACCATATCACCACATATAAATGCAGTCGATTTACCATTTACCAATGTTCGGTTTGTTGAATCTCTCTGGAGGGTCTAATGACAGAGGAACACAGCATGCTAAATCAAACCCAGCAATGGAATCAAATGAGGGAACGGATAATCAAACCATTATGAATCTGGAAATGGAAATACAATTTTGTACATTCTCAATGCTGTTCAAAGGAATCTTTAAACTGTAAGTAGGGTGGTTTATGTAAAAAAAATCCCTGAAAAAAAGTGTTTTTTGTGACATTTCCAGCATTTAGATAATCCTTGGAGCAGTCTTGAACTTCATCCACCACACAAAGCATTTTTTCTGCAGTTCAAAGCATTTTTTTTACACCCTTTAAGGCTTTCTGGAATACATGACCTTTACGTCAAGCTCCAAATAGACACACATGATAACATCATAATTGTCTGCTAAGCAGCTGATAGTTTTTTTATAGACTGTCCCTTGGTGCCATTGAAGAGCATGCCCCTGTGAGTGCTGTATTAACACTGAATGCCAGCAGACTGTTAGGACGCTTTCGCAGCGCTGTATTGTTTAAATGAAGGAGCACATTTTCCATGTCTCTCCCTATGGCAGGACGACGCCGAGGGGCTGCAGTGCCAAGAACAGATTAACCGTTCCATCTACTGGGCGGACGGCTACGCGCTGGTTTTCTCCGTCATGGACCCCGGCAGCTTCCGCACCGTCTTCCCGCTCTACCAGCATGTGCGACACATCCACCCCCGGGGCAGCATCCCCCTCATCGTCGTGGGCAACAAGAGCGACCTGCCGAGGGCGCGGGTGGTGTCGTCGGCCGAGGGGGAGGCGCTTGCCGCCGAGCTGGGCGCGGCCTACTTCGAGGCATCCGCCCGCGAGGACGGGGAGGGGGTGCACGCCACCTTCCTGCACCTGTGCCAGGAGGTCAGCCGGGCCCTAGCGGCCGGGGTCGGGGAGAAACGGCGGGGGGGCCTCCACCTGGCGCGCCCCAAGTCCCCCAACATGCAGGAGCTGAAGAGGAGGTTCCGCCAGGCGCTCTCCGCCAGGGTCAGGGCAGCCACCGCCCTATGATGTCATCGCTGGGGACTGGCCCGTCCCTGTGCCAGCAGAAGGCAGGCTATGGGGTGATGTGCTGGACACGTTCACTGGACATGGACCCCCAGGGGAGCGCGGGAACCAGACTGAGGGTCACACTATTGTTCTGTGTGGCTTATCTTGAAATTTGTTTATTTGTTACAGAAACATATTTGCAGTGCTTATGACACGGTTTTATTGATCAGTTGGATCCCTCATCAGAAACTGACACAGAAAGTGTCGGTTTAAAAAAAAAAAGTTGCTCTAAGATTCTGTAATGGGAGAAGCAGTGATCTACAGTGACCTTCTAGGAGTGCACATCAGGGACATACAAACATAAAACAGTGTCATATGATTTCATTTGTAACATTTGACTTTATTAAATTTGTCTTTTGTGTTTATTAAATAAATAAATAAATAAATAAATAAATAAAATACTGCTCAACAAGGGGTTTTTGTGAACAAAAATGTGAACAAATAATTGTACATTATATATGTATTTGTATGCCACTGCGGACTGTGTACTGAAAGCTGTATATCCCAGAACCTGTAGTCATGATTGAACTGGTCTGGACACGATTCATTCACACTGCATAGATTCACTGCCCACTATTACATCTATTCATTACAAGGTTTCCAGCCTTGGTCACTTCACTGGAGTGATATTTTCAATTTGAGATCGTCTCACTGGAACGCATTCACGCGAACACGCACTTACATTAATTACGCATATATTTTCTTACCTTAGCTTAGAAAATAAGAGCCTAATTTTTCAAAATTTTCAATTAATTCATTGATGTACAATAACTCACAAAGGTTTTCAGTGAATCAACCATCAACTCAGTTGGCATCACATAGATTATTCAAATCAAAGAAAACATGCAAGTAAATCAGAAATAAATATAAGACCTTGAAATATGTGCCTTGGAAAGTCAAGTCAACCTGTCCAGTGATCTGTGAACAATTTCTTTTTCAAATCTGTAAATACACCTGGTGGTGGGATCATTACCACATTATCTCATTACACCCAGTTGGCCTTGAGATGGGGGAGGGCTTCATGAAAGCATGCAGCGAGAGAGCCAACGTCCTTTAAGAGCAAGTCCAGCGTTATCATCTGCTAAAGCGGAACACAACACACTCCATGCGGTCCCTTCAATGATTTGTACAATGCGTTTGTAATGCCTGCTTTTGAGAGACTGAGAGGAGTGTGTGTTTTTGTGTGTATTTATAGTAACCTTGAGCCTCTTCTTGGAAGAGTTTTAGCTGTGGAGTGAACATCCACGTCTGCATTCTTCACTCAAGGATTCCCGGGAAAGCCAGCCCCCTGAAAGGCTGAACGGAGCATTCTGTCCAAACGGCTGCACTGGGAACTCTTCCACTTTCCACACTGACAGACTGCCGGTCTCCAGAAGGAAGCCATCAGCTTGTCGTCCCCTTTACAAAAGCCCATCTCCCATCTAATAGGACATGTTTAACTTTCCTTCCACCCCTAGTATCACTAATTTGCAGAGCACAGGGCAAAATGTTGTGTGTGTATATATACATATATATATATATATATATACAGCTTACATGCTTGCTGATGCGATTGCGTCTTACTCACCCAGTTTTCTCACAGCTACGCCCTGCTCACTCATGACTCCCTGTCTGACCACAGCCCCACCCCATTTCAATAATTAAAGTTCTTATAAATCAATCATTAAGCAGAGACTTTCAGCCAAGGTGACTTACAAAAGTTTTGCATGGTAAGCAAACAATAAGAGCTAGAGATAGTTACAGTTGTAATCATATACAGTGTAGTTCGTAAGTATTTGGACAGTGACACGGCTGTTTCGGCTCTGTACTCCAGCACATTGGATTTGAAATGAAACTATGAAGGTTAAAGTGCAGATTGTGCACATGTGCAGATTGTGCACATGATCACTTGATATGGATGTTAATACCCACAAATTAAACCTGACAGTCTGAACTTTAACCTCATATTCATTGTTTCATTTCAAATCCAATAAGCACAGAGGCAAAACAACAAAAATTGTGTCACTGTCCAAATACTTATGGACTGTACTGTAAGTGCCACCTTCAAGGTCATTGCCTCAAGAGCTGTGAAACAAAAGATGAGAAGGGTTAGCTCATTTTTTTAAAGATAAAAACATTTAAGTTAAATAGAAACATTGAGGCGTAATCTGACATGGTGAGCTTTCAAATGTTTGCAAAAGACAGTTGGCAAATCTGCAAGGGTTTGCACAGCCATGAGTCGCCATGAAGCTTTGTGTGGGGAACTGGCAGATTCTCCTAATGTTGTTAGAGTCTACTGATAACCCAGAGCAGCACGCCTTATTCCACACTGTTAGCTTACATCAGCCTGGAAAAATTAATTTAATACCCTTGAACACACATACACACGCACACACGCACACATGCAATAATCTGCTTTTGATCTGAATGTGGTAAGCAGCAGTGTGTGGAATATATTTATCTGTCCTGGGTAGGCCAGCCGCCAGGGTGAGGGAAGGAGGTTCATGCTTTCACCTCACAGAACAGGCCGTTAAAAATGGGGCAGATACGCCAGGTGTGGCCTGCAGAAGTGGCAGCCCTCTCTTCTCATCCACATACTGTTGCAAGAAAAAAAAATCAGATCACATTTAATGCATAATTAATGCAGAAATCCAAATAATTTCAACGGGTTCACAAACTTTTTCGTGCAGCTGTATGTGGAGATCTACACCTCCTCTTCCCTCTGGGTTCAGCGGACTTTCCAAACTTTGGCAGCCAAGACAGGCATGTGTGGAATGTAGCTGGGAGAGATATAACTGGCCTGCTCCTCGCCTTTAAATACAGCAGCCGCAATTACTGATGTTATTAATAGCGTTTGTTGACTTTCCATATGGCTTTATCCCAAGTGCCCTGCATAGATCACATTCTATACCTCATTCATTGATATAACTGCTTATTTTATGCAGCAAACTGTCTTCAAGTGATGGGCTTTCATTTATCTAGCTTGAACTCTTTCAAACTTATGGGCTGTGCTGGAGAAAGTTCCTCCCTTTGAATTAATGTGCTCTTCGCTGACTATGTCAGATTTGCACACTCCTCATTGGCTTGATGAGACAAAGGTGCTCCTCATTGGCTGGATCAAACTCATTTTCTCTTGATTGGCTGGGTCAGATTTATTGTGCTCCTGAATTGCTGGATCAGAAGTCTGTTATAGCCTCTACTACAGAATTGAGTCTATAAAGGATGGTGGAGGAAATTGACAAGATACACATGTTATTATGGAAGTCAATGGAAAATTGTGCTTGAGAGTTGTAGCCAGGCTGTAGTTCATGGAGGAACTTAACAGAAATGCTGTAGCCCTACCCGAGAAGTGCTTGACTACCTGGATTCGTTTTCAGAGTGTTCAGAGCCAAATGGCAATGCCAGGTCCTGCTCATCCTCCCCCTTCCCCTCCCTTTCTAACAATCCAGCAGAGTCCTTGAGTGAATCTCCCAGCTTCCAACTCAAAAAAAGAAGGAAACAGCAACAGAAAGGAAACAGGTTATCCCAAGTAGTGTAAAAAAAAGGCAAAGAACCATTCTTTACTGTTTTTCACCACAGACAAGGTGCTCAGTTGCAAGGATAAGTGACTCCGTGCTTGGAGAGTGCACTGGGAAGCCATGCCAGCCCTGATGTAAAGACTGTCGTATGAATTGCATTCAGGCCTCTAGGACGTTTCCACCGCTGACAAGAGGCCAAAGGACATGCCACACTCCATGTTTGGTCTCTGCGGCTCCCAAGAAGATATTATCCAAAATACTTGACTGATTGGCAATGCACAAGACCAAGCAATCTGTATATATAAATATTTATATGACTATTCAAGCAGAATGTTCACATAACATTCATAACCACACTGGGAGTGTCTCTTGACTATGCCTCTAGTTTTGCAGTTCTAGTTTTTGCTATTCTGGCTTGAAGTCTCCTCAGGGGCTCACCAGTACTTGACTACATGCTGGTACGAGCATGAATATTCCTAACTTACCTTAATTCTAAAGATATAGGGAAAAAAATCAAGCACTATACAGGCGTGACATAGCTCAGGAGATAAGAGCGGTTGTCTTGCAATTGGAGGATTCCCAGTTCGATCCCCCGCCCTGGGTGTATCAAAGTGTCCCTGAGCAAGACACCTAACCCTTAATTGCTCCCAACAAGCTGATTGGTACCTTGCATGGCAGCCTTTCACTGTTGGTGGGTGAATGAAAGGATTTTTTGGAAAAAAGCGCTATATAAATGCAGTCCATTTACCATTTACCATACTACACTGTAGATGTTTTAAATATGCTTGAGTTATCTTTGATTACTGGCTGGATGGCCCCCAGCGAAATAGCTTGCTAGGAAAACAGCCTTATGCATTTGCCAAACAATGAGTGCCAAATATACAAATCTTCTTCACACATGCTAAAATAATTTGAGCACCATGTGTGACCAAGCCAATAATAAAGGAGGAGCAGGGAACTGCTCTCAATCCATAGGCTGAGGGACACCAGGGGGTGCTCCATCAAACTCACACCAGGGTTGTGTGATTGATACGTTGTTGGCTCATTTTTGATTAAATGAATAATGTCAAAGTAAACTTTTTATGTGTGTTATGGGTCACTTGAGGTTAGTTTTTATTGCTGTTAGGACTCAGTGAGGACTAGATGAGAGTTAGTTATGTCCTAATATGAAAAATCATTGAACTGAAAGAGGATGTACTTTCTGTTTTTGCATTACTGTATGCATTTTGCAATTCAACAGGGCAGGTTTCCAAACGTAGTTTTAGCCAGACGAGCTTAAACCAATTGTTTCCCCCTGCTTTTACAAATTACATCATGAACAAAATTTTTGTCAAATAACCTCTCTGGGATTTGAACTTTTTTGAAGGTTTTATGCTGAAACCAACCCACAGCGTGCGAAAGGGAAAATGGTATTGAGATTCCACATTAATTATTATTATTAACCTATTTGGTAAAATCTTCTAAAGTTTTGTAGACCATACACAAGAGCCTGGCCTCTCCATTTTGCTATTCCTAGGAATCTAACCTGTCACGGTTTCTGTGCAGGTAGATCATTTTTCTGTGCCTGCACCGGCTCAGTGGTTAGCATTCCGATTAGCCACTCGGCTAATCGTTATTTTGGTGTGTGGGGACGATTAGTTTGAGCTTGCAGATTGGCCACTCGGCTAATCGTTATTTTTGGTTCCTGTGGGAGGATTGTTCCTGCTTGAACATTCCATGCATTCCTGCAGGGTTACCTCTGATCTGTTTCACCTGTGGGTTGCTCACATCTTCCGCTGATTACCAGCCACACCTGTGGCTGGGTATTTAAAGCGTCAGTAGGCAGTGGAACGGTGCTTGAGTGTAACGTGTTTTGCTCTAGCCAGTTCCCTGTCGTATTTCTGAGAAAGGTGTAAGGAATTTAAGAACAAAGAAATTTAAAAAGAATTCTGACTTCAGTTTGTTTGTTTTTTTGGGAAAAAGGTATTAGGACGGTATATGTCCAGATTCTGAGGCCGGCGGTTTTAAGGGGTTATTGTGTCACCGTTGGGGCACAAACCTTTCTGCCCTTTACTAACCAGTTTTCCCCCCTGGTTTTAGTTGGCCTCAGAACATCTGTTTGTTTATTTTTGAAAGGACATTTTCTTTTTCTCTGCTTCGGGTCGAAGTAGTTTTTTCTTCTTTTCTTTTCCCTGTTCCTTTATCTTCTTTATATACTCCTTCTTCCTCAGTTACCCGTTTAGGGGTTTATTCATTTTTTTTGGGATACGTCCCTTAGGAGTATAGCACCCCCTTCTCATTTCGTCTCTCACGAGACTCAGTGGTTACTGGAGTGCCCCTTTGGTAACTTATAGATCCCCTGTTTGGTCGCGTCTGGTCTTCACACTTCCCCCTCCCTCACATAACCGCACTCACTTTTATGCTCTTAAAATATCTTTGGGGCTGCTGGGTAGTTTGTCCAGCTAATATTTTAACTATCATTAGCACTTTTACAAGATTAAGTCTGCCTAATAAATTGAACAAAGAGTGTGCTACCTTCAAAATTAATTGCAAACATAACTGAGGAAAACCTAGTTAAATGAGTGCCAAGTAATGCTGTGAACATTTTACAAGCAATGGCCAGTTTTACACCACCTAAGATCAATACATAATCCCTGTTCACAAATCTACGGTTGCTCCATCCTTGTTTCTGATTATTATTTGACTTTTGAGACATACATTTTTTCCCACCCCTTTGTTTTTTATTTTGTATTTTTAAATAACCCAAAGGGGTCCGTGGTTAGTTTCTGTTGCATGCCGCTGTATGGGTAGGCATCTGTTGTCAGGAGAATTCGCTCAGCACTTACAACCTCAGTCCAGCACCAGTTGATTAGATACAGTAGATGCCTTTCCTGAATGACCCCCCTCACTTCATTTTCCACATTGCCAGTTAACCCCCACAGGGAGAAAAAAATGTTGGGTCAATTGAAGCATACCTTCCATTTCCTGCAATACAAAATTGTATTAAGGGGATGGTTTTAATGCTGTCAGGCCATTCATAAACACATAACCAGGACCAATATAATGCATGAGTCCAGAGTGGTCGACTCTCAAACCATACACTGATAGCTGAGTCCCCCTCAATGGGGGTTCAAAGCCCAAGAGAGGGCGGGCTGCCTGCTCCCCTTAAAAATAAAAACATTAAAAATTAAAAATAAAAACGTGAATCCTGAAGAAACCATGTTTAACATTTAAAAGCAAAAAATAAGAACAAACAGCACTGCTAAATGTGCAAAATGCCAAATACTTCACAAAATGGCAATTTAAAAAATGTAAAAATCTCTAAATGTGCATATTGTACAGACATACCCAAATATTTCAGTGTGAGAGAAAAGAAAGAATAGAAACAGAAATGGGTACTGTCATCTAGAGCTGGAAAGAGGAACTACATGCACAAGTTTAATTTTTACTTACGCAAAGCCAAAAAGAACCACAATGAGCCCGGCCATGGAGAACATTCCCTCTGTCAGCCAATTCAGAATGAGCAGGTTAAAAAGCCTCCTCTCCCACATTTTATAGAGCTCCATTGCAGATGGCAAATGCAGCCTCAGCCTGAAAAGTAACTTGGGCAGAGCTTTGTGTGAATAACAATTACTGTTGTTTTTACAACAGTAATTTTTTTAAATGACTATTTTCTTTGAAGTCTGCTGATTTAATTCTGTACAATTACCCCCAAGAGTCAATTGTTTTTTGTGCTTTAATGTATGTGTTATATTGCCCAGATTATGCCGGGCTTTATCTCATCTTGAGTGCTTGTTTTTTTTTTTTTTTTTTTTTGTTCCAGCTGCAATTGAAACCATTGAATTGTTCTTAACTGCAAATTGTCCTTTATTATAATTTCAGTGTCTATTGAAGTAATATTTACACTCCTATGCCCACGTTATGTCAGAAAAGCTATTCATGCTACAAAGAATAAATGTCTCATATTCCCATCCCAGGATTTGTAATTGTTTAATTCTCTGCATAATGTTCTATATGGTGGATGGGTCCTTCAGCAATAGTTACATTAAACAATAAAACATTAAACAAAACAGATTAAACAATACATTTATAGGTGAAACTGGGTTCAAATTTTGTTAACATAGAAAAATGTGGACGAGATCTGCTGAAACAAAATCCATCATCAGAGTGGTGCATGCTCAAGCCTGAGAACCTTAGATCTAAACTGTGCGATTTTGCGGCACAATGACCTAAAGCAGGACTCAACGAAAACCTAATTATAAACCCCAAACATTAATATGTGAAAAATAATAATGATTAAAATAAAGATATGCATCTAGGGTAGTAGTACACACACTGAGGGCTGCATAACGTTTGTTCATTTGTTCAGATAAAATAATTTCAAAATTATGTTGACTATATTGTGATTGATTACTGTTGTTGGTATGGATTCAATGAAACTGAATTATTACATGAAATGTTGAGCTAAAATTTGAAAGGACAATTATTTGTTTTCTTTTCAGGTGCCAGTGTGTAGGACAAAACAAAAAGGAAGAACTACCAATCACTACCAAATGTTTTATTGAGCGGGTTGCTAATTAATAATATACCGCATATTAATGTAGCAATTTAAAGCGGATTTTGTTGTCATCTCCGCACTGACCTTCGGCAAACACTTTGCGCAACATGTTGGCCTAACCATGTGGTGCTCACGCGGGCCATTTCTTGCCAAGGGCCGTGCACGCATTTCCCCCCCATAAAGACTCCGTTGTGATATGGTGTTGTAGATGGGATTTAGTATAATCTTCAGGACACTCGTCCTAGGTCGGTAGAGCCGTCATACACCTGATACAGTATGACTTTGAAGAGATTATGCGCGTCACAGAAAGTGGCTCCCACTCCGACCCGCCTTGGAAACGCTGGAAACGTCGCGCCAGCACTTTCACCCGCTTTTCATTCAGCTGCGTATTAGTTCTATTTCTGAATGTTTATGCCTTTATTGATAACTATTTATAATAGAACTTAATGTTGAAACACCGCGACAACCGTTTCCGTGTCAACGTGACATTGATTGAAATACTACAGTATACAATTACACCAAAAGAAGGAAAGAAAGGCGTGGTGTACCTCTTTTCAAGGCACATGGTAGGTAAGTCAACATTGCTTTTTTGCTGCACGTCGGGTAGTATCAGGTGGTCTACATTTATGACACGCAGAATGTCAACCACGTAGTTTTGCGGGCCAGGCATGTCCTTTAAGATGATTAAATAAGTGTGCAATAGCCTATTCAGAAAAAAATGCATCGACTTTATCACGGTTATTAGTTTATTCCGAGTTATATCTGCCATTTTATCCTGGGTTAATGCTGAATTGCTCTAGATAGTACATGTGTCCAGTTATTTTTTCCCGCCTGGGTTAAGGGCGCTTAACCAACTCGTTTATTTTACAAATTGTTACCAGTTACGGCGCACTGGTAACCATAATTCGTTGGAATGGATAGTACTTTTTAAGTTCGACATTTCAATAGATCTAGTTCTCAAACTATATTACAATACAATCGTACAGCCATATTTAAATAATCCTATCCTAGATTATTAGTTATAATATCTAAACGGTGACTAGCCTGCGTCAAGATGAATGTTCTTGTAATGTTAAACCAGCCAAACATTTTTTTCGGTATTTGTTTGATGGGGGCTTAATCGATATTTAAATGAAAATCAAGTGGATTAAAAAAAATATATTATTAAAAAATTTGAAGGATTAAGACAATGATCCTGCAGAGCTAGCTGGAAAGCGTTCTGAAATATTCCACCTTCACGATTTAGGAGGAAATAATATTTCATTAATTTAGAAAAGTTTTAATTGTTGCTCTGTTTGGCAAACTCACTGAGATCTAAGATGAAGATGACCTTCAATTTATATATCCACCAAAACCCCTGTTTGTGTTAATACTGTGTGGTGAAGCCCTTGTCTACATCCGTATGGGCCCAGCAGTGTGCCTAGTAGGCATTATAAGGCCTCAGGTGCATGAGTGTTCACATGAAGGCCATCAGCAAGGCTATGGCTGTTAGAAGGCTAAGTGCTGCAAGCCATTTCTCATGATGGGAGCATGATGGGAGTTGAAGTCATGAGCTTACGCGTTCGTGTCATTTATGACAAGGTCTACACTCCCCTGATCAGCACCACCCAAAAATAATCGGCAAAAACAGTGTGCTGTGTTCCGCGTGCCATATGTCCATGAATGACTGCATGGGGTTCAAGCCTTCGGCTCTAGCGTCTATAGGGACTGAGTGTGTGACCCAGAGTTCCTTGCGATATGGTATTAACTCCAGTCCCTGCATGCAGTATTATATTAGCAGTGGTATTGTTGCTATCACAGTATGCACAGGGTGAGGGTTCTCAAATACAGACTTGGAGGCTGTTTTTTGTGCGATGATGGACACATTTTAAATATTTTGAGAAGTTTCTGAAAGCATGTACAGTAGGCCGGGCTGCCCAATCCTGATCCTGGCAATCTACCATCGTTTAAGTTTTCACTCCAGCCCTAACAAAGCAAACCCAACAGCTAGAGATCTGGTTGAGCTGCTAGTTGGTAGAATCAGGGGTGCCAAATTGTGGTTGAAATGAAAACCTTCAGGATGGTAGGTCTCCAGGAACAAGGTTGGACAACCCTGAACTAGGCTTTAGGATGGCATTCAGTGGTTCCTGGTCTAAAGCAATGGTTCTCAACCATGATCCTGACAGGCTTCAGTGTCTGCTGTATGTCATTGCTACTCAGCACTTGATTGGTCAATAAAAGCAGCTGTTTACAGAGTTAACTCACCTCTCCTGGTTTCTTGGGTCTGCACTGGTATTGATTTCAAGGTCAAAAAGAAAACCGAAAGACACTGTGGCCACTCAAGATTGGGAACCACTGGTCTAAAGTAAATCACTGTGATATTATGTTTTCAGGGGATGTACATGTGAATAGGTTCATTTTATGCTGTTTATTCTTCATTTTACAAATAAACCTCAGTTTTTATATAGTTCCAGTACTTCTTCCCTTGAGTACAGTGGTCTAGCATTCCATGCCCCATAGGAAGTTGTTCCATCTGACAATAATATTAAACTGAATTTTTAAAAGAATAATCCAGTAATATACAAACCCATGACCGCTGGAGGCATAATTTTTCTGTAGAAGCTGCTTTGGAGTTGACACTTGAGGCGTATTTTCTTGCTTTAGACCAGGGATACTCAAATCTGGCTCTCAAGACCAGTAGTACTGCTGGTATTCTTTTCTACCTGGTAGTTAATTGATGGATGAATGCCACTGATTGGACAGAGATTTAACTCACCTGGTGTCCCATGTTTAAATCAGTCCTGATTAGAGGGGAAGAATAAAAACCTACATAGGTTGCTCTGTAGAGAGACAATGTCACATTTCTAACCTAATGTCTGTATGAAGATTACATGATTCCTCTAATCACCATTGCTCTGTGTCATGCCTCGAACCTAAATCTGTATTGAAGTTCTATGCACCTTTCGCTTCTGATTTCTGCCATTGCCAACACATACACGGGTGTTTTTGTGCACAAACAAAATAGGGAGGTGTTCTCTGTATTTGACATGTTTGTGTTGTCGAAACCTGACACCTGCATCAGTAAACTTGTCCCCCTGCAATAAGCTTCCCAGTCCCGGGCAGGTTTGGGTGGGTGGGGGGGGGGGGGGGGGGGGGGTTGGGGGCGTGGGCAGGATTTGAGGGGGATAAATGGATGATGCTGTGCACGGCCTACCACTGAAGACTGAGCAAAACAGCGATTGAAACAATAAAACAGCATTTCTGGGGATTTAATCATGCAGGAGCATTACTTTATTATTCTGTGTCAAATCCCTCCTCCAGCCAGGTTCTGTGATCTCTCCATCATTGATATTTCCTGAGTGAGACAGTCATCCTGGTGCGGGATTACTGCTCCCCTCATATAAACTGCCTTTTCTCCATTGTTTGCATTTTTTCTGCTTTGCAGGAGTTTGCAGCAGGAAGCAGGAAGACGTCGGTTGAGGAGGAGTGAGCCGTGTGTGCGTGTGTGTGTGTGTGTGTGTGTGTGTGAGCGAGCGTGCCAGTGCGTGCGTCGGGGGGGGCACGTCTGGCGATGCGACGGCAGCTCTGTCCGGCCCATGGTTTATCGCGGGAATGGAGTCGGAGAAGACCAGGCGTTTCTGACACGGAGCGATCGCAAACCCGCCCTCTTCTCCGCCATGCCGGGGTCCTCTGCCTGCTGCTGCTCGCCCTCTGCCTGCCCGTCAACAGCCACGCCACCGTCTTCAAGGTGGGCGTGGTGGGACCGTGGTCATGTGACCCTCTCTTCGGCAAGGCCATGCCCGACATGGCGGCGCGTTTGGCGGTGAACAGGATCAACCGGGACGCCTCTCTGTCGCTGGGCTCCACCTTTGACTACGTGCTTTTGGAGGAGGACTGCCAGACCTCCGGGGCCCTGCAGGGGTTCCTGGGGTACAACACCCGTGCCTCCGCCTTTGTGGGACCCGCCAACCCAGGCTACTGCGACGCCGCCGCCCTGCTGGCCAGGAGCTGGAATAAAGCGCTGTTCTCCTGGGCCTGCGTTGGCCACGAGCTGGACGACGTACACAGATACCCCAACTTCGCCCGCACCTTGCCCACGCCCACCTGGGTGCTGCTCACCTTGCTGCACCACTTCCGCTGGGCACATGTGGGCGTGGTGTCCTCTGCAGAGGACGCCTGGGTTGAGACGGCCAGCGCGGTGGCCAGCACCCTGCGCAGCCATGGCCTCCCCGTGGAACTGGTGACCTCCACGGGCTCCGACCCCGCCAGCCTGCGCCACGCCCTGGCCAAGATCAGAAGGATGGAGCACCTGCGAAGTAAGTGTTCTCACTGAGGTCACAGATCATCCACAGCAACCAGATTAGAAGCTGCTGCCTTCCTTCTGAGAATCTTTTAATGTTAAGAATATGGAGCTGACCATCCTTACTTCTATAGAATTTCTGTATCCACTGTCAGCCTGCTGTGTATAGACATTTCATTAGATTATCCCCTTTGGGAGAATTCTGAACCATTCTGGGCATTTCAGTAAGGTTCTCAACTGTTCTTTTTCAGGTTGCCATCTGGTTTATAATTAAATTTTTCTTGAAATTTAGTGAGTGTTTTTCAGGCCCACATAGGTTAAAAGTCATGGTTCTAGAATCTTTGCTTACAGTTACAATTAGTGATTGTTACATCAGCATTAGAATGTGTAGTTAAGAACTTTGTAATTACACACCCTCTCCTCCAGTGGTGATCCTCTGCATGCACTCCGTGCTGATTGGAGGGGAGACACAGAGGCGGTTCCTGGAGACTGCCTACGACATGCGTCTGACGGACGGCTCTGTGGTGTTTGTGCCGTACGACACGCTCCTGTACAGTTTGCCGTACCGCGATGTGCACTATCCCGCCCTGCGGAACAACAGCAAGCTCCGCCGCGCCTACGACGCCGTGCTCACAGTAACGCTGGAGTCGCCCGGCCCCTCCTTCTACCAGGCCTACCAGGACGCAGTGGAACACGGCGAGCTGCCAAAAAACCTCAAACCCCATCAGGTACATCATCTGCTGCAGAGTGATTGGTTGGTGTTGTGGCTTGAAGAGCAGTGTGGTGTAGTGGTTAGAGCAGCAGTGTGGTGTAGTGGTTAGAGCAGCGGTTTGGTGTAGTGGTTAGAGCAGCAGTTTGGTGTAGTGGTCAGAGCAGCAGTGTGGTGTAGTGGTTCAAGCAGCAGTTTTGTGTAGTGGTTCGAGTAGCAGTGTGGTGTAGTGGTCTGAGCAGCAGTGTGGTGCAGTGGTTAGAGTAGCAGTGTGGTGTAGTGGTCAGAGCAGCAGCGTGGTGCAGTGGTCAGAGCAGCAGTTTGGTGTAGTGGTCAGAGCAGCAGTTTGGTGTAGTGGTCAGAGCAGCAGCGTGGTGTAGTGGTCAGCAGCAGCGTGGTGTAGTGGTCAGCAGCAGTGTGGTGTAGTGGACAGCAGCAGCGTGGTGTAGTGGTCAGCGGCAGTGTGGTGTAGTGGTCAGAGCAGCAGTGTGGTGTAGTGGTCAGCAGCAGTGTGGTGTAGTGGTCACAGCAGCAGTTTGGTGTAGTGTTCAGAGCAGCAGTGTGGTGTAGTGGTTAGAGCAGCAGTTTGGTGTAGTGGTTAGAGCAGCAGTTTGGTGTAGTGGTCACAGCAGCAGTTTGGTGTAGTGTTCAGAGCAGCAGTGTGGTGTAGTGGTTAGAGCAGCAGTTTGGTGTAGTGGTTAGAGCAGCAGTTTGGTGTAGTGGTCACAGCAGCAGTTTGGTGTAGTGTTCAGAGCAGCAGTGTGGTGTAGTGGTTAGAGCAGCAGTTTGGTGTAGTGGTTAGAGCAGCAGTTTGGTGTAGTGGTCACAGCAGCAGTGTGATGTAGTGGTCAGAGCAGCAGTGTGGTGTAGTGGTTAGAGCAGCAGTTTGGTGAGCAATGTGGTGAGAGCTGCTGGCTGGTTCATTTGGTTAAGGCACCATGCTCCAAGGTCTTGAATCACATCCAGACCGTGCCGTTGCCAACTGTGGCTGGTAGCCCCACAGGGTGATGTTCAATTGGTGATTGCATCGCCCAGGGTATGGGAGGGTTTAATTAGTTAGGGGTCTGTGTTTTATCACTGTCTAGCGACCCCTGCTGGTCAATCAGGCGCAGGCATGCGACACCACTTGTCTCGAAGGAGGACCGTAGCTGCTGACAGCTGGCCATTCTAAATTAGGGTGGGAATTGGATTTGCTTAGATCCACGTTGGGTGCCAGATTTTTTTTTTTTTTTAAACGAGTTGTGTGATGTAGTCAGTGGTGAAAGTTATTTTTAACCGGTAAAGCTAATCCACAGGAAGAAAATAGGGTGTCATTCATTTTTTGACCTACGTTTAACTTTTAATCAACTACTATGTAGGTACTAGACTAAAACACTGTGAAATATAAGATTAATTTTACCTTATAGATTCACCACACATCTATTGCCCCTCTATACTTTTTCAAACGCATTGTAAAAGACTTCAGCTGAATATTTGTTTTTAGAGCTCAAATGACTGTGTGGAAGTGACATCTTCTTTCTGTTTTTCTGTCACATTTCTTTGTTAAGCCAGACATTTCGATTGTTTGCTTGATTGTTCACTAAAATATTTCCTTGATTATTAAATGGATGTAGGAACTAATGTAATTTTCAGAGTCTGTAAAAAACTTTACTGCAAAGCCTAGTTTTCATGGTAAGCTGTTTAAATGATTTGGTAAGTATTGTATGTTTCTGGTTAGCTGCCTAGCCGTCTTTACATTACAGACGAAATAACAGCTGTCAAGCTGGCTGAGACAAGCTAGATAGACTAACATACCAATTTTTAGTGGTTTGGTGTTAAAATTAGTCCTTCTTTTGTATTTTGAGGTAGACTATGATAATATATACGATTATATTAGAAAAACGACTTTATTATCCACACATGTGGAGATTTGCCTTTGACTACACATAGCATATGAAACACATTACCCACAATACTTGAATATTTATTGCACTAAAATAATAATAATAATAATACAAAAAGAATGTGGACCCTAGAACAGATTTCTGTATTGAGAGAGAGGTGAGGCATAGTTATTATACAAGCAAACCCCAGGAGGAGATAATGTGCTGTAATATCATGTAAGTTTCATCTCTTTGTTACCAGCATTCTGTGGCAGGCTGCTCTAGTTTACTTTCAGCAGAGGGTGTAATGACTAGAGGGGCAGTGTGGTGTGAGAATAATCCATTCAGTTGGATTGTGCTATCCATTATCCTATAATCTGCGCTTCCTCTTAATCTTTTTAATCAGTTTGGTCACAGCTAATTTTACCTGTATATTTAAGAAGGATATTCTATACACATGTACACGCCGTGGATAATATATTTAAAGGTTTCAATTTAATTGCAGGCGAAAGGATCTCACTGAATGTGTCTGGAAACCTGTATTTATTTATGTTTCTGGGTTTGTATATTTGCCTGTATACATGACTGGTTGTCTATATGTGTGTGTGTGCGTGTGTATGTGTGTGTGCGTGTGCGTGTGTGTGTGTGTGTGTGTGCGTGCGTGTGTGTGTTTGTGTGTGTGTGTGTGTGTGTGCACGTGTGTGTGTTCCTCTGTTGCAGGTGTCTCCTCTGTTCAGTACCCTGTACAGCTCTGTGCTGATGGTTCCTCTGTTGCAGGTGTCTCCTCTGTTCGGCACCCTGTACAGTTCTGTGCTGATGGTTCCTCTGTTGCAGGTGTCTCCTCTGTTCGGTACCCTGTACAGCTCTGTGCTGATGGTTCCTCTGTTGCAGGTGTCTCCTCTGTTCGGTACCCTGTACAGCTCTGTGCTGATGGTTCCTCTGTTGCAGGTGTCTCCTCTGCTCGGTACCCTGTACAGCTCTGTGCTGATGGTTCCTCTGTTGCAGGTGTCTCCTCTGTTCGGCACCCTGTACAGCTCTGTGCTGATGGTTCCTCTGTTGCAGGTGTCTCCTCTGCTCGGTACCCTGTACAGCTCTGTGCTGATGGTTCCTCTGTTGCAGGTGTCTCCTCTGTTCGGCACCCTGTACAGTTCTGTGCTGATGGTTCCTCTGTTGCAGGTGTCTCCTCTGTTCGGTACCCTGTACAGTTCTGTGCTGATGGTGGCCCACGCCCTGCGGGGTGTGCGGGACTCGGGGGAGTGGCTGTCGGGGGCAAGCTTGGCCCGGCACACCCGCAGCCTCGCCTTCGCCGGCTTCTCCCAGCGCGTCCGCACCAACAGCTCCGGCGCCTGCCTGCTGGACTACGCCGTGCTGGACACGGACGGGCAGTCCTGCGCGCTGCACCCCACGCACCGCGTCGACACGGAGACCGGCGCGGTGCGCTTCCTGGGCCGCCACATCCACTTCCCCCACGGCTCCGCCCCCAAAGCCGACTCCAGCTGCTGGTTCACCCGCGGCAAGCTCTGCACCGGAGGTGAGGAAGGGAGGGAGAGAAAAGAGAGAGACTGAGAGAAAGAGAAAGAAAGTGCCAGATGGAGATTGGTGTGGCAGAAGAGGACAGTGGGGTCTTAGACAAGAAAAGCATCAGAAGAATTATGTTATAAATACCGTGCCCTCTAAAAGTGTGGGAACAGTAGAGTGAAATCTGTTATTTTTACTGTATGCACAAGGCATTTTGATATGAGATCAAAACATGAATATTCGACAGAAGTACAGACAATTTGTTTCTTTTTCATGGTATATACTGCATATGCTTGTATGTTTTACCATTTTACAGAAACGATACAGTACAGTGTTATAAAAACAGTATATATACATATATATATATATATATATATATATATAATAAAATACCTATATATATATATATATATATATATATATATATGTATCATGAAACTTTCTGTGTTTGATCTTTTGTGTTTCTGCATTTGTTTGGTACTCCAGGGGTGGATCCATTCTTTGCGCTGAGCATCTTCCTGTCTGTCTTTCTGCTGATTTTGATCCTGATGGGGACCTCATTCTTCATAAGGTATGGCATCGTGGCACAGCATTTTACTATTATATTATATTTACCCTGGTTTTTTGTAGAGAGCGAGAAAGGGCCACAGAGTCTCCCCCTAAACCCTCTGTGCCCCTACATGTCCCAGGCGACGCATCAGCAAGATCAGGATGGTCCGTGGACCAAACAAGATCCTTCTGACCCTGGCAGATGTCACATTCATCAACCCATCACTAAGCAGCAAGGTCAGAGCCTTGGAACACCATAGAATGTACCAGAAAGTTCATAGGTCAAATGAAATATGGGTTGTTTCATGTTATGTTATAAACACACTCATTGCCATTTTGAAAAAGTGAGATATTACTGAGAGCACAGCTGTTTATTATGGTATCTATATTCTTGTAATAAAATATAAAAATGTCTGATCAGCACTTAATCTGTGTGCAGAAGCTGAGCATAAGCGAAAGCAAAAGCAGCGATATGGGGCGGAGTCCATCTGATGCGGACCACAGCCTTAAATCCCCATACTCCTCCTCCAGCCTGGCCCCTGCCACATACGAGAACTCCAACGTGGTCATCTATGAGGTGAGGAGGCGGGGCTGGGAGGTGGGGCCGGGCGGACTAGGTTAGCGCAAGGATTGAAGAGCGAGGCTCAGAATGTCATCGCTGCTTACCTGCTAGTCACTGCCTTGAACTGATTCAGTAAGTCAGTTATAATGCTTTGTTGCGGTGGCATGGAGTCGTTTTATTGGGTCATGACAGTCAGTGATTGACATGGGCCAATGACTGGTGGTAGGTCCACCCCAGATGGTGTCCATGAAACCTCACTCTGCCATTTTAACGTGTCGCATGGCAGGAATGTGTAGAAATGAGGAGACATTTCTGTGCCATTGCCATGGGCTTCAACTATGGATTTTTACATAAATTAGCAACAACATGTAGGTCATCTGCCTTTAAATTCCATGAGCAGGTATCACCCTGAAAATTCTTATTATTGTTTCTTCTGTGCTTATTTTCTCTCAGTCTAGAATGGGCAATCACAAACTTTCTTTTCCAGGGAGATTGGGCATGGCTGAAAAAGCTCCCGTCTGGAAATTTTGGAGCCATCAACCCGAAAACCAGCGACATTTTTGAAATGGTTGGTTTGTAGGTCATGCACGAGGATGCCAGTTAACATTGTTTGTGAGGCACTTGCAGTGGCAAGGGTGATGTGTGACTGGAACATTTCGCCCACTTTTTCAGCTGAAGGACATGCGGCACGAGAACGTTAATCCCTTCCTGGGGTTCTTCCATGACTGTGACATGCTGGCCATTGTGACAGAGTTCTGCTCCCGAGGTAGCCTGCGGGACCTGCTGCACAACGAGGACGTCAAACTGGACTGGATGTTCAAGTCCTCGCTGCTGCTGGACCTCATCAAGGTGACCCCACCACACCCTGCATCAGTAGCCATCCTAGGCACAGGCAACATTGGCAATTGCTTAGGGTGGCACAGCTTGTAACGGCATTCTCTCCTTGTTTGGTGTGTGTCCATTGTCCATTCTCCTCTGTTGCATTTGCTTTAGTTTTGTATGTGTTTTTGAATTTGCAGCACATTTCCTTTTTGAATTTGCTTTGGCATTATGCAGTATTTCTTCTCTTGAAGCACATTTCCTATGTTGTGTTTGCTTTAGCTTTTTTGTTTGCGTTCTGAATTTTGAAATAGTTTCTGGATCTGTCGCTCAGTCGTCCTTGTGGGCATATATCGAGATTGTAAAGATAACTAATTCAACATCGACAGGAAAAGGTGAAAGCCACCTGGTGCCAAATTTAGGAGGAAAAGAAAAGAGCACAACCTAAAAAAATAGGACCTTAACGGTACCCCGTAAACTAAACTAAACCAAACCAACTCGTAAAATCCTGTGACCCACTTCACAAGGGTTCACTCTGTTCCCTCTGCAAAATATACCCTTACAAATCAAAGCAGCACAAAATAAAACTAAATCAGATTGTTCCTCTCAGTGAGGTTCAAATTGTCTGCAGCCAGCTTCTACTGGGCACGTTCAATGCTTCCCCTGGAAATGAACTGAGCATGCTCACTGCATATTTGTGGCAGTGCACTGAGCGTTCCCACAGTATCTCTCTCTGGCGGTGAACGAAGCACAGTAATTGCACCTCCCTTTGTCAGGGAACTGTGAGTGCTCACCGTCTTTCTCTTGGACAGGGCATGAAGTACCTGCACCACAGGGATCTGTGCCACGGCCGGCTAAAGTCACGAAACTGTGTGGTGGACGGACGATTTGTGCTCAAGATCAGTGACTATGGCTACAAGGAGGTTCTGGAGGCTCAGAAGTTTCCTTATGTTCACCCACCCCCTGAGGGTGAGTGGAGTCTGCAGCACACTGGAATAGTAGTCTGAATCACTCACAGGGATCGTAGTTTCTGTTCGTCTCTGTCACTCACAGGGATCATAGTTTGTGTTGGTCTCTATCACTCACAGGGATTGGCATAGGTATAGGCAAAGATCTGTAAACTAGAAATGAAATAAAAACACAGAGGAGTTTCATTTCCAATTAAACTAAATAAATTGGAAATGAAAATGAAAATAGTATAGACCTAAAAAAAAAAATTACTTTTACAAAACTATAATTACCTTGCTGAAAATGACATGTGAGTGTGTGTGTGTATGTGTGTATGTGCATATATGTGTGTGTGTATGTGAATGTGTGTGTGTGTGTGTGTTTATGTCTGTTTGTATATGTGTGTGTGTGTGTGTATGTGCATATATGTGTGTGTGTGTGTGTTTATGTCTGTTTGTATATGTGTGTGTGTGTGTGTGCATGTGAGTGTGTGTGTGTGTGTGTTTATGTCTGTTTGTATATGTGTGTGTGTGTGTGTGCATGTGCGTGTGTGTGTGTGTGTCTCAGAGCTGCTGTGGACGGCCCCTGAGCTACTGAGGGCCCCGAAACCAGGCCTCAATGGCTCCCTGCCGGGTGACGTGTACAGCTTCTCCATCATCATGCAGGAGGTGGTGATCCGAGGCCCGCCGTTCTGCATGCTGGGCCTGCCAGCCGAAGGTAGGGCAGGGAGGCCGTGCTGACTAATATGGGGTCAGCCCCGACCACATTGTGAACTGGTCTGGAATTAGCATTATTCATATAGAAACTGATCTGGGGGTCAACTGTTGGTGGGTAAAATTTTCTGGAGATCTACTGTCCTGGTGGTTTTCATTCCAACACTAGCAAAGCACATATCACTCAACAACTACAGATCTTGTCAAGCTGCTATTTAGTAGAATCAGAAGCGTAAAATGAGGGTTTAAATTAAAACCTATAGGTTGTTTGGTCTCCAGGAACAGGGGTGGGCAGCCCTGGTGTAAATAATATTAGTGTGTGGATAATCTCTTGACATGGAAAGTGATTTGGCGTGATGGTTCTGGTTGTGGTTCTTGGAGAGCTCATTCTGGTTCTGATTCTGGTTCTGGTTCTTGCAGAGGCAGAGCTCATTCTGGTTCTGGTTCTGGTTATGGTTTTGGGTCTTGCAGAGGCAGAGCTCATTCTGGTTCTGGTTCTGGTTTTGGTTCTTGCAGAGGCAGAGCTCATTCTGGTTCTGGTTCTGGTTTTGGTTCTTGCAGAGGCAGAGCTAATTCTGGTTCTGGTTCTTGTAGAGGCAGAGCTCATTCTGGGTCTGGTTCTGGTTCTGGCAGAGATCATTCAGAAGCTGCAGAAGCCGCCTCCCCTGTGCCGGCCAGTGGTGTCTCCAGACCACGCCCCCCTGGAGTGCATTCAGCTGATGAAGCAGTGCTGGAACGAGCAACCCGAAAAACGACCAGCTTTCGACGAGATCTTTGACCAGGTAATGTCGTCGCCGCAAATTTCTGAACCGTATTAGGACCACGCATTCCTGATTTGCAGGCTCACTCAGCGCGTACTCCTTCCCTCAGTTTAAAAACGTCAATAAGGGGAAGAAGACGAACATCATCGACTCCATGCTGCGCATGTTGGAGCAGTACTCCAGCAACCTGGAGGAGCTGATCCGGGAGAGGACCGAGGAGCTGGAGATCGAGAAACAGAAGACTGAGAAACTGCTCACGCAGATGCTCCCCCCGTAAGTCACACTTACTGCATATACACACGGTAATGCACACACATATGCATGTATGAACACACTTTCACACTATCCTCCTGAAACCCGTCAATTTATTTTCAGCAATGACGCTCCGGTAGTAATGTCAAGAACTAGATATTCTACTGAAACCTACTCTACAAGGAACATTCAATAAAAATAAATAATATTTTAACTGGACCATGTTTTTGTCATCCAAAACACAATTACTATATGTGAAAAAATTTTAAAACCAAAACATTTTTTTCTGCTGGGTCTTAGGAGAATATCCAGACAGTAACATAATGTACACACAAATAATTACTGAAAACGATCAAACGTACACACACACATGGGCACATCCATAAAGACTTACGTGCACACACTCTTTCAGTGATCTGTACTCATGTGTACCCCATTCCTCAGGTCTGTTGCAGAGGCACTGAAAATGGGGTGCACTGTGGAGCCAGAACACTTTGAAGGTGTGACGCTGTACTTCAGTGACATTGTGGGGTTCACCACCATCTCTGCAAACAGCGAGCCCATCGAAGTGGTCGACCTCCTTAACGACCTCTACACTTTATTTGATGCCATCATCGGAAACCACGACGTCTACAAGGTCTACTATTCCTTTTTCCTCCTGGTGCAATAGGCTGCAATTCACAGTAAAGTGTCACCATATGTTTTTTTGTAAAACAAAGTAAAGTATCCCATATATTTCTTTGTGCTGCACGGTAAAATGTTCCCAAATGTTTCTTTTTACAGCACAGTAAAGTGTCCCCATATGTTTCTTTGTGCAGCACAGTAAAGTGTCCCCACATGTTTCTTTGTGCAGCACAGTAAAGTGTCCCCATGTTTCTTAGTGCAGCACAGTAAAGTGTCCCCGTATGTTTCTTTGTGCAGCACAGTAAAGTGTCCCCATGTGTTTCTTTGTGCAGCACAGTAAAGTGTCCCCATGTTTCTTAGTGCAGCACAGTAAAGTGTCCCCACATGTTTCTTTGTGCAGCACAGTAAAGTGTCCCCATGTTTCTTAGTGCAGCACAGTAAAGTGTCCCCGTATGTTTCTTTGTGCAGCACAGTAAAGTGTCCCCATGTGTTTCTTTGTGCAGCACAGTAAAGTGTCCCCATGTTTCTTAGTGCAGCACAGTAAAGTGTCCCCGTATGTTTCTTTGTGCAGCACAGTAAAGTGTCCCCATATGTTTCTTAGTGCACCACAGTAAAGTGTCTCCATATGTTTCTTTATTCAGTATAGTAAAGTGTCCCCATGTATTTCCTGCAGGTGGAGACCATTGGCGATGCGTACATGGTAGCGTCGGGACTTCCTGTTCCAAACGGGGATCGGCATGCGGCTGAGATCGCCAACATGTCCCTGGACATCCTCAGCGCCGTCGGCACCTTCAAGATGCGGCACATGCCCGACGTGCCAGTGCGCATCCGTATTGGCCTGCACACGGGTGGGCACAGGGAGAGAGAGAGAGTGGTGGCTTCCTAAGCCCCTCAGCGTGTTATCACAATGCGGAGAGCAGAGTCTTCATTTGGTCCAAAAATGCCAGTGACTCTCATGCAGCCTGTGTTCCGGTATCCTGGCTGTGCCAGTACTGGCTGTGTACAAAGCATGCTATTTTATATGGTAGTTATTTACAAAATATATATACAAAAATCAGGGTAAGCACAGTACCCTTCCCCACGCAACTGTTTATAAGCTTCCATCCCCACCGTGTGAAGAGATATTTCCAGTTCCCTGACAGAATGACGGTGTCTAACCCAGTATGTCTGTGTGTTTTGGTTCTGGTTCTGGTTCCAGGCCCATGTGTGGCTGGAGTGGTGGGTCTCACCATGCCCAGGTACTGCCTGTTTGGAGACACAGTGAACACTGCCTCTCGAATGGAGTCCACGGGGATGCGTGAGTCTGATCCACAGCTCTGGCCAATACAGAGCAACTCCAGGACATTATGTCCAGGGTTCCTTGTGTGTTTTACACTGTAACCCTATGAATATGAAATATAAAGGCCTGGGACATACATTACACGTCTGATACATCAAATGTATAATTAAGATGTTGACATTGACCCCATTTGCTGAATGTTAATTTTGGCAGCTTACCGCATCCATGTGAGTGACAGCACTGTGAAGGTTCTGCTGGAACTGAAGGAGGGCTACAAGGTGCAGCGAAGAGGAAGGACAGAACTTGAGGTGAGAGAGATCAGTGCGTATAATGTATAGTGTCCTAGTAGGGGCCTGCCATCTGTCTGTGGGGCTTCTTAAATATTATATTTCCCCACTGAAACAGTATCAGTACTCTCTCACATACTCTCATTCTGTTAATCTCTCTAACACACTCTCTCTCTCTCTCTCTCTCTCTCTCTCTCTCTCTCTCGTCCTGCTTCACAGGGCAAAGGAATGGAGGAGACTTACTGGCTCACTGGTAAGGAAGGCTTCGCCAAACCACTGCCCATCCCACCAGAGCTCAAGCCAGGGTAAGGGGCATGTTTTCTCTCAACTCATGTCAGTGTGTCCATTGTGTGTAGTTGTGTGTGAGGTAGTGGGCGGTAGTGTGCAGTTGTGTCTTTGTGTGCAGTTGTGGGCGGCAGTGTGCGGTTGTGTGGGTTTGTGTGTGGTCGTGTGCGTGTCTGTCTTGTTTAGGTGTTTCCTTCTGTATCTTACAGGCAGAAAGCTCATGGGCTCCAGATGGAGGAAATAGCTCAGTACAAGCGGCGAAAAGCAGAGCAACAGCTTGCCGGCAGGAAGAACTGAGGTAATGCTAGTGCAGAAGTGGAGTGACTGGGCTGTACTGCACCACACAGTGGTATAATATTAATAAATATTAAATAATATTTACATTCAACATGTGCAACATGCTTTGACCCATTACCTTTATAAAAGATTTCTGTGTTATAAGAAGTAGATTCAAACGTTTCCATTTTTGCATGAACAGCGAAATGTGCTAGACTGTGCTGGACTGCTGTAGACTGTACAAGAATGCACTGGACTGCGCTAGACTGTGCTGCTTGGCTCTGATGACTGGTTTTCTCTTGCTGTGCAGACCAGGGAAGTTGGGAGCCTGCTGAAGCTGCTTCTGCAGTGGGGCTTTAAAGAAGATCTGCTACGTGCAGCTAGTCTCACAGCTGAGCACGGCGGGCCACAGCGAAGGACACGGCCAGACAGACAGCAGTGTGCCCACAGACGTGGCACCACACACCCACCTGCACCAAGCCAACTGTGGCAGCAGTGAACTCACCTGGAGAGGCCTCCCGCTTTGAGCCCAGAGGGGATTTTTTGTTCTTTTTGTTTTTTTTCATTCTTTATGAGGAAGCAGGGACCAGTTTTATAGAGAGACTCTACTCGAGTACTGCGAGAGACAGAGAAATAGAGACAGAGAGATGAGAGAGAGAAGAAAGATGACAGGAGAGAGAGAGAGAATAGAGAGAAAGAGCAAGAGAGAGAGAGAGAGAGAGGGACAGAGAGAAGGACAACTGCAGCCCTGTGTCAGAATGGAATATTTGTGAAAGAACTAAAGTTCAAATCAAGAGCTCCGCTGGCTGCCAGGTTAGGGCGGGGTCGGAGGGTGAAAAGGAAGCTGCAGATACAGTCTACTGGCCGTGGAGAGATCAGTGGCCTTGTCTCATTGTGCAGCACCTCGCGACACGTGTTCCCCTCTGGAGTTATAAATATCCGGCAGACTTCATGGCTGAGCTGGAAGAGGATCGGATCCCTGGCCCTCACACCCCCGCTCTGTGCTTCTGCTCCAGTGAGAGGAAACCTTGCAGGGTCTGTAGCAGGTGCAGTGGGCTGCATGCTCAACCCCTTGCTCTGCGCTTTAGGTCATGTGATCCTTTGCTTTTCTGTGTGATTTTGTTTGTTTTGCGCTCTTCTTGTCGCCCCTGCTACAAAATAGCCTGTCTGTCTGGCTTGGGGGGGGAACACTTCCCTGAGGAAGATTTTTACGATCACTGCCTCTCTTACACAGAAATGAGGCTATAGGACTGCCCCATAACTACTGTTGAAATTGTGGATACTCTAAATACCCCTGAAATACATCTGAAATAGTAGAGACCTTAAATACCCATAACTACAGACAAAACAGTACAGACGCTGAATACCCCACAACTACAGACAAAACAGTACAGATGCTAAATACCCCATAACTATAGATTAAATATTACAGACGCCAAATAGCCCATAACTATAGATGAAGGTTTACAGACGCTAAATAACCGTTATGTAGAGACTAAATAAAAACCCAGTATCTGCAGACTCTAAATAAGCCAAAACTACAGGTTATATATTACAGATGATAAATACCCTGTAACTCAATTAAATATTACAGTCAGTAAATACCCCTTAACTACAGACTAAATACCCATTAGTGTCAGACACTAACTAACCCTTAACTACAGACTAAATACCCATTAGTGTCAGACACTAACTACCCCTTAACTACAGACTGAATACCCATTAGTGACAGACACTAACTACCCCATAACTACAGACTGAATACCCCATAACTACAGTCACTAAATATCCCATTGCTCCAGACTATCATCCCAACATCCTATAATGGTAGAAGAACTAAGGGTTGGGTTATATGGTGCCATGTTACCTGGAAACAGTATATATTCCTTTCAGTTTTGTTTGGAACAGACACTGTAATTAGTAGCAGCTGCATAAGGGGATTTGTAGATTATTTTACCATTCAGCAACAAAGTGAATGGTCTCCAACCTACATGCTCACCTGGACCAACCTGTAAATTCTCTTTAATGTTCATCTGTGTGCTCACCTGTAAATGCACATGTACTGTATGTTTACTTGTTTACTTACATGTATGTTCACCTGTGTTCAACTGTAAACTCTCATGTACAATCACCTGTGCATATGTAGTTTTATGAATTCTCAGCATTTTAAGCAACATATGTTCAAAAATGTATTAATTGATGTATGTAACTATGGAATTTGCACTGTATGCATTTAATTTACTTCAATTACTGTATGGATTCTATATGTCTCGTATGTTTTTTGTTTGTTTTTGCAAGACCTGTCAATATTGTAACAAACATATTTTGTTTAAATTTGTATTGTTTTGTAGATATCTCTCAAGTAGAAAATTTTGCTGGCACATCATTTGTTGTCTTGTGAATTGTAGTCTATATATGTGGCATTGTTATTGTCATATACTTATTATATGGCTTCAGATCAGCTCTAAAATAAATATTCTGGGATTTGATAAATCATATATAGTTAAAAATTCATAAAATCACCTAATCTGGATTCTTCAAATAATTTATACTCTGACATTTTTTACTAAAAACAAAAGCATCAGTTTCGAGAAAGTATGTATTCATGAGTATGGAAGCTATTGATTCAGAGATAGAATGTAATAAATGGTGAAAATACCTGATCATATGCATTTTACATTATTCTGCATACAGTGCATCTCAGTAATGATTTCAGCTATGGGCTGCAGGGCAGGTGAGTCTTTTGTATTATGCAACATCTGGAACAAGTACAAAAACGGAAAGAAAGAAAAAGGAATGGAATACTAAAATATCATTTGACAGCCTGCCAGAAAGTGCTCTTATTGATATTTGAGAATGCAGTTCAGAATTGATTACCATACTTCAGCCAATCATCAATATGTTTGTTTCATAAAACTGTTTCATGTGGTATCCATTTGCTAAGGGCTATTATTTGAAGCAGGAGAAATAAAAACTGAAGTGATTGTGGTGGTTATTTGGGGTAAGGGGTGATTTATCATTTTGAACGTGTATATATTTGCCTGAAGACAGGATATCGATTGGTTCTGCTTCGCACCCACAGCACCGCCCTGTGGAGGAGATTGGAATAGCAGGAGATGAAGCGACCTGAATGCCGGCTGGATTATCCAGCATGCAGCCTAACCAGGACACACAGGGGAGGTCATTGATAACGAGATTAAACTCTAAAACCCACTCATTAAGCAAAAAGATTAACTCTAGCTGTGTGTGTGAGTGGGTGTGGGGGGGGGGGGGGGGGAAGGGGGTGTTAACATTGTCGTCGTCACCATTGTAATAATCGTCAACGAAATAAGTCACACCAGAAGCATCCAGCTGTGACGAAGGGTGGAACCCGACACACAGTGACCCACTTCTACTAAATCATCCCATCCTAAAACAAACTGCAGAACAAAGAACTTGTGCTGTTTTCACAGCCATATTTTTTCTGGTGAAAGACAGATTGAAAGGGTTCACATGGGGGCATGCTCTGTAAAGGGTTATGAAGCTGGCCGGCCACAGTTTCTCAGTAGGTCTAGGTTGGAATTGGACCTGTCCAGATCATGTTATTTTACGAAGAATTACACCTGCTATTTTAGAGAGTGAGGGAACCTCAATGGAGCACAGTGACTTGCTGATAATGTGTTTGATGGATGGGCTGAGAGCAGTAGTGCATGATTTGACGAGAGAGGTGGGGACAGTGTCAAGCACACAAGTGGTGCTCTCCACAGGCTTCTCCTGGGAGAAATAACACACTGAGATTTATTTCGCTGAAAGTAAACGGAGTTCACAATTGATAGAGGAGTGCGGTGCTACGTGTGAAGCTCAGCTTTTCATCAGAATGTTGCTGTTCAAAACCCTAGCTTGGCTCTGTAACCTAACAGCTCTGGTCAATATGAATGTGTAAATGTGCAAAATGGAAATGTCAACGAGGGGAATCATCCTGGGGAAGGGAGTCCGCGAAGGAAAGTCATAATAACGGTGCGGTGTGCAGAGATGCGTTCGCCACAAGAGGGCGCCCTAGTTCATTTCTTTCTGGCTTGTATCGTGAAATCCGTTACGTTGCGATAAACTGAAAAATGCAATCGTTAAATATAATTGGCTGCCATTTACAAGTTGTTTTATGTGTATTTCGCTTATGTAATACACTTCCTTGTGTAATATTTGTCAGTGAGCTGCCATCCATGATTTGTCGCTCGACTAGGGACTCATAAGTTTCAGCAGTTAAAGCCTTCTAATAATAATAATAATAATAATAATAATAATAATAATAATAGTAATAATGATAATAATAATAATGTTTAATTTAGTAGTTGGTAAGTTTCACACCATACAAACAAATACGAATATACCAAACGCGTTCCATATTTATTTATTACGTCAACTATCGCGAATGTTGTTTATATATGCACAATTTATACACGCTAGAAACGAGTCAATAAAGACATTTTCAGTTTGCCTAAAACGAAGACAAGACGTTTTTGGCTGGGGGTCTCCACTGGAAAGCTATACAAAGTCATAAGACAAATGTTGGCATCAAGTTTAATTTCTATTAGATAGCAATTTCCGCAAATGCCAACTTATTTCTTAAAAGCTTTAAAAATCTAACTCCATTGGATGTTTCACAGGGTCAGGCAGCGACGTACCTCAGGTTCGACTAGGTCGCTACATCTAGTTCATCTTTGTTTACACTGGAAATGCACTTTGCTCGCACAGTAATACGGGTTACTAACCCTACGCGCAACAAGACCAGACCATCTACAAAACAGGGAGTGGGTACCATCAATGTCAATCAAGAACGTTGGCTATTGATCAGTGACAGACTTGCAACGCCTACTTTACAGCGGATTACTATTGGATAAAATATTGTCATAGAACGTCTTCACTTTTTTTTAAAATATAAAACTAAACTCGAAATTCGATAGTTGGTGTTGCCGTAGTTGGCCAATTGTCCACAATGATTGGTTTATAGCAATGTCAATCATCTTGGACATGCCAGTTCATCCAATTAAAATGGAGGAATTCTGTATTTTTTTCCTCCCACTCAGGACAGACGTGGGTCACGTGTTGTTTTTGCTGGTCCGTAGAGATGTGTACTGTGAGAGGGGGAGAGGTAGATAGGCAGCAGGCTTGCGAGATTGATAATAGAAACGGGCAAATGCTGTATGCTAGCCACGTAGCAGTTGTTTCGTGGAGCGAGTGCTGGTGATAACCTGCAAAATACAAGAATAATAATTAGAAGGGCGGACGGAGACTCTGTTTGGAAGGAAGATATCGTGCTGCAGCTGCACATTTCCAGCCCAGAATGGGGTGTGCGTCGATAACGGTCGTTAAGCTATAGTGACCTTTAGTAGGGTGTTTAATTGCGCTATCTCATGGAAAATTTGACAAATTATCAAGGAAGCAGTGGCGGTATGTTGATGCTGGAGACTCAGCAGCGTGGAATTGGGACAAAAACAACCACAGTTACGGTAAGCGACACCTCAGCCGGGGAACCCCCATTGCCTTTAATTAATATCGGCGGCGCTCGCTTGCAGCACCAGCACTCATCACACTCCTCCGTCCATCACCCCGGACTGCAACCGAAGGATCAGCATCATCACCGCCAGCCCCACCATTTACCGGAGGAGAATTTTCAGGAAGATGCTGTCAGAAAGCGGTCTACATCTTCGGTAAATCTGAGTCACGAAGACGCCGTCGCCGCCGGGCATTCACTTGCTTCCACGGCAGACTCGGCGTTCACCCCCGCCGCTGTTTTTACGGATGGGGTGGAGGCTGATATCTGGAAGTGCGGGTATCTGAGGAAGCAAAAGCACGGCCACAAGAGGTTCTTCGTGCTGAGGGGCCAGAGTCATGCAGGGCCCAGCCGCTTGGAGTATTATGACAGCGAGAAGAAATTTCGGAATAGCCTCCGCTCCGCCGCCGGGGCTGCAAGCGCTGCTCTCACGCCGAAGAGGGTGATTTATCTGTACCAGTGTTTCACTGTTAACAAGAGGGCAGATGCTAAACACAAGTATCTCATTGCTCTGTA
This sequence comes from Anguilla anguilla, assembly GCF_013347855.1. NCBI lineage: Eukaryota > Metazoa > Chordata > Actinopteri > Anguilliformes > Anguillidae > Anguilla > Anguilla anguilla. The sequence continues at coordinate 29,728,865 of NC_049209.1, forward strand.
CACTAAGGATGAATACTTTGCCATGGTCGCTGAGAATGAGCAGGAGCAGACAGACTGGTATCTGGCCTTGAGCGACCTGATGAATGAAGGTAAAAAGCGTCCAGTTGACCCCGACGAACTGGACGACGGCTACGGTGTCGTCCCTCCCAGCGCTGGTTTTAAGGAGGTGTGGCAGGTGAGCGTGAAACCCAAAGGGTTGGGCCATACAAAGAACCTAACGGGAGTTTACCGCCTGTGCCTGTCTGCAAAGAGCATGCACCTGGTCAAGCTGAATTCCGAGATGCCGTGCGTGAACCTGCAGCTGATGAACATCCGCCGCTGCGGCCACTCCGAAAGCTTCTTCTTCATCGAGGTGGGGCGGTCTTCCTCCACCGGGCCCGGGGAGATCTGGATGCAGGTGGAGGACTCGGTGGTGGCGCAGAACATGCACGAGACCATCCTGGAGACCATGAAGGCACTGAAGGCCTTTGCCGAGTTCCGGCCGCGCAGCAAGAGCCAGTCCTCGGGCTCCAACCCCATGGCCTTCATCACCACGCGCCGTCACCTGGGCAACCTCCCGCCCAGCCAGACGGGGCTGCAGCGGCGCTCGCGCACGGAGGCCGCGGCGGGGACCCCGCCCACCAGCAAGAGCGGCGCGGGCAGCGCCTACCGCTTCCGCACGTCCAGCGAGGGGGAGGGCACCATGAGGCGCCCCTTCCGCTCCGCCACCGGGAGCCTGGCTCACGTGGGCTCCGCCCGCGCCGGCCCGGGCCGGCAGGAGGGCAGCGGGGGGCGGTACCCCCGGACGCACCCCGGCCCCTCCTACCACATGCGCTCCGCCTCCCTCCCCGTCTCCCACTTCCCCTCCACCACCAGCCCGGTGAGCGTGTCCAGCAGCAGCGGGCACGGCTCGGCCTCCGACACGCTCACGCGGCCCTCCAGCTCCTCCGTCTGCGGCTCCCCCAGCGACGGCGGCTTCAACTCCTCCGACGAGTACGGCTCCAGCCCCTGCGACTTCCGCTACTTCCGCGTGAGGAGCAACACCCCCGAATCCCTGGGCAACACCCCTCCCATCCAGGAGGAGCACTGCCTGAGCGACTACATGGCTATGGACAGGTACAGCGGCTCGCACCCCGACGTGGGAGCCAATGAGGAGAGGCCCTCGTACTGCCAGGCGTTCCCCTCTCGGCCAGCAGGGGGCAGCAGCCTGGCTGCGGTGCAGCAGAAGATGACCCAGACTGCTTCTTTGGATGAGGGCGTTGCAGAGGCCGGCTCTGCCCTCTCGTCCTCCTCGAGGCCGGGCTGCGGGTCATACTCCGACGCGTACTGCCAGGCGGAGCTCCCTGCCGTCTCCCAGAACCACCGCGGCCCTGCCAAGGACGACGGCTACATGCCCATGATGCCAGGGGTGGTGCCTTCACGGGAAGCCGATTACATGCCCATGCTGCCGTCCTCCTCCTCCTCCCCCGCCCGTCCCGGCGGGCATCCCCCTCAGTCGGACTCCCCGGGCTACATGATGATGCTGCCCCCCGGCCGTGCCTCCCCAGCGTGGAGCAGCCCCCGGGAGGGCAGGACCCTGCCCGAAAGCGACGAGTACATGGACATGTCGCGCGGCGGTCCGGCCGACAGCCCCGGCTCCCCCAGCGCATACTTCTCCCTCCCGCGCTCTTACAGGGCCCCGGTGCGCCAGGGTGCACAGCTCCCCGCGAGCTCCCCAGCCCCGCCCTCGCTTCCGCAAGACTCGCCTGTGCAGCGCCCCACGCGCCTCTCTCTGGGCGGGCAGGGGGGCGAAGCAGCACCCGAACCCCCACCCGAGCCCCCCTCCAGCCCGGGCGAGTACATCAACATTGAGTATCGAGCCCGGCCCTCGAATGCACCTCGCGCCCCGCCCACAGAGGCTCCGCCTTCTCCGAGCCCCCACCGCCGCTCGCCCCTACAGGAGGACTACCTGAGCCTGGACACCAAGGCTCGCGCCCCCCGCCTTTCCCTTGTCGCCCCATGGAACCCCCCCAGCTACACCCGTCCCATCGCATGCACCCCAGCCCTTGGTAGCAGCGGGCGGGCAGAGTGCTGTGAAGAGGCGGACGGGTCAGACAGCGCCCCCCAGGCCGAGCCGAAGTTGGTGCGCGCCACTCCTCAGGGCAGGAGGAGACACAGGTCCGAGACCTTCACTTCCTCTGTGGGTGGAGCCAGCCCCCCAGCCCCGCCCCTGGACCCCGCCCCCTCCACCACGCCAGACGCCGCCAGCCCCCGCCAGGCAGAGGGCGCCAGGTGGCGCAGCTCCGCCTCCTTCGACAGTGTCTGGCTGCGCATGGAGGGCGTGGCCTCCCCCAGTGACCCCGACGGGGCCTGTGGCACGGAAAGCCGAAACGGCCTCAACTACATCGCCCTGGACCTGCGGGACACCCCCACTCCGGACCCCCCTTCGCCATCTGTGCTCGCCCCCCCGGAGAACGGGGTGTACGCCAGCATAGACTTCTCCAGGTCCGATCACCTGACCACGGCGACCTCCAAAGGTTTGTTATGCTTCTGTCTCCCGTTTTGCTGTAAGCCCAATCAGAGAGAGCAAGAGGGACCCAGTGACCTCTGACCCCAGCACCCCACTTACTGAACCCTCGAGCAGCTTACAGTGCCGAGATTTAGATGCTAAGAGGGTTATAAAGGTGGAAGCACTTGCACTTTGCAGACATGTTGAGTTGGCATGTTGAGCTGGATCATGGTTGTATTTATGTTGAAGTGCTGACATCACTTGCTGTGTAGGGTTTTTTTTTGTGGAGTGTTACCTCTATGCACCTTGCTTTGGGTGATTTATTTGTGCTCCCTGCATTCATGCTGTCAAAGGGTTATACTCCAGCACCCTTCACTAGATAATCATCACTTCATCATTCCCTCCCCATTTATCATGTACCCTATTACTTGCTGGAACTGTAATTGAATGCAGTTTTCTGGAAGAAGTTGGAAGTTTATGTATTCACAGCGTAACTGTGTGGTTGGCCATAGCATGAAACTCCGAAGCTCTGAGCAGAATGAGTTATGATGGTTGCTTGGTGCTTCCAAGAAAGCACATTGCTCTCGTCTTGTCTGTCTTTAGAGCGTTAACGACTGGGGTACCCCTGTTTGGGCGTTACTGTCTTTTCTGCAGGAAGTCAAATAAAAATCCTGTTGGCTGTTTCTGTTCTGCAGTGCACCTGTGGCCTTAGTCTGTTCGGTGTGTTTAAAGCAGGGTAGATGTTGCAGTGAACATCATTTGTCTTTTTAAGATTATTTTTATGAATGGATGTCTTTATTTTCTGCGATACTGCTAGACGATGCTAGATGAATGATCAACAGGGCAGTTTCACTGCAGAATGCTGTTTTTTAAAACTGGTTTGAGAAATTCAGTGTACGCTGCATTAGTTTGATTTGCATGTTGACATACATGTGTGCACCGTATGTGTGTGCGTGCGTATGTGTGCCTACGCGTGAGTGCGCATGCATGGATGCGTCTGCACACGTGTGTGTGTGCGTGCGCTTGCGCTGTCTGTTTGGGGACACGATGGTGACGTCTTGTCAGTGATTGCACGGCTGTTGTTGCACATATGGGTGTCATGGCTGCCTCTGGCGGTCTTGTTTTTATGTTTCTGTTCCATCACTGATGGGAGTGTGGAGTCTTCTGTGTTGTGGATGTGAGGGAGGTAAAATCACAGGTGGTCAGTCACGATTATGCGTCTAATCACCAGCATATTTACAAATGTATTTCTCCATCCGTACAGTTCCTTGTTCCACAAGGGGGGAAAAAACAACTTTTTTCCCATTTTGTTATTTTGAAATGGGAAATAATACTGGCAGTATAGGCTAAGGCCATCAATGCAAGTGCAGCATAAGCTCAACCTGCATTAGACTATGTAAACAAGACAAGAAAGAAATTAATCATTAATTTGAACTAAAAATGGTCAGTTCTTGAAAGAATGGTAGTTTCACTTCAAAGTGTCTATTCTGGTTCCAGGTTTAGACACTGACCACTGCAGCACTGTATTCTTAACTTTGTGTCTGGAATTGAAGCGAGTGCATCGATTAAAGATAAGCAGTTAGACGTTGACCAAGGAAACCCAGAGAAAGATAACATGGGGCGAAGCGTGTGTTCAGAGCGAATCGGAGAGGGTGGATTTTCTGTGTATTCAGCGAGGGACCATTGAAAGGCCAGGCGCACCTGACTACCCACCTCAAATTAAATGGCCGCTAGCAGTGTAAGGGCTTCCTGCAGAGTATTCAGCCCAGGAGGACCACAGGGCTAAATTGCCCCTCCACCTAGCCTATACTTCACCCCTATCAACAAAGGCCACACGTGGAGACAAATGTTAGGCTATAGTAACTTAAAATTTAGCATATAAAAAACTTGAACTGAAAGTGAGAAAAGCACCATACCAAAAGTAATTTTAGCAATTAGGCTAATAATAACCCACCCTTGTCAAATTCTGAACAAAGTGAAGGAGGGAAGTGTAAGATGGACATTGTTAACAAGCTGACACTGCTAGCAGGGACACCAACTGGGAGTTGAGCTGCACATTCTCCACATTTACGGGGTTAACTAAACCCAAGAAAATTTTAGTACGCTTTCAGGTGGTAAAAAAAAACGTTTTTCTTGAATTTTTCCTCTTAGAAGTAAGGCGTGATTTTGTGGACACCTGTGGTTGTTCATTTGTCACAGTTTTTGTTGCTGTGCTCCGTAACACTGGTGGACTAGCTTCTCGTGCAGTAAAACATACTGCACTAAAACTTCCGAGTTGGCCTTCAAAAAGACGCCATCACTGTAACACTGTTGGTGGGGGCATTTTGTGCTGGGCGGGGTGGAATAGTTGAGGACAGTTTGTGCTGGGTCAGGTGATATTGTTTGGGGCAGTTTGTGTTGGGCAAGATGGAATAGTTGGGGCTAGTTTGTGCTGGGTGGGATGGAATAGTGGGGGGCAGTTTGTGCTGGGTGAGGTGGAATAGTTGGGGCAGACAGTGAGGCAGAGAGCTTTTGCCATAGAGGTACTTTACAGAGGCACTCCTGACAGGGAGTGTAGTATCTGATTATTTCTTCATTATTGACCGATCATGTGTGTTTGTTTGGCATGGTCCCAGGCTTTGCATCACCAACAGTACTCATACAGGAAGAATACGAAAGATCAAAGAATGCCATAGCTCCAACATCACCACTCGCTAACACACAGAATTTCACTACCAGCCTCTTCTCAGGTCAGACAGATCATTCGACAGGTCAAAGTTCAATCGCTGCAGTGCTCGACAGAGGCTCCTGAGAGCCAAAAAGAGCAGTGAAGGATCACCCGGATCAGTTAGCCATGTCCTGGCCAAGAGTCTGTAAAACAGTGTGTTTTTTTAAAACAGTGATGCTGTGTATTAAAGTCCTTCTTAAGAACATTCCTTGAGTTTGTTTGGATTCCAGCCATGGTTGCCTTCTGTGAACGAAGGTAGACTTTATGTATGATAAGCACATTATTATTATTATTATTATTATTAGTATTGTTATTATGATGTTATTATATAGGAATGAGATAGTGTTTTGACCATTAGCTTACTATGGGAGCTCCATGGTAAAACCAGTAGCAATGCTTTTCATGGACACTGCATGGACCGTGAATCTGTGGCTCCTGGAACAACCCTGCAGGTAAACCTGGGGGCTTACAGCAGACCATCAGCTGCTGCACCTGTCCTGCCCTGACCCTCAACCTTTGACCCCTAACCTCTGACCCAGCATCACTTGAGCCCTGTGTCCAGCAAATGAATATGGCGGACACTGCTGTGCAGGAAATAGGCTGCTCGCTTGGGGTCCCAACTAACTCATGCAAGAAATTGAAACATGCACAAATCCTAGTCCTGACCACAGAGTAAAACCTGTGGCACTTTAAAGGGATATTTCACATTTTTATAACATAATTCAGTTTGTGGAGCCTACCAATTGTATTTGCGTAGCATGAATACTAGCAACATCTGCTGAATTCAGCTATTCTTCAAATTAGCTAATATTTTTAAAGCACAAACTAACATGGAGGATAATAGATCCATGAAAGAGAGCTCTAGCATCAAGAGTTTTCTGTTTGTTTTGATATTTTATGTATTTTCATTGTTTTATTACCTTATAAAAGAAACAGTTCCAGCAAAAAAGTTTTATTTTACCAAAATCCTGCACATGATATTCACTTGAGCACATGCTATTTTTTCTACAGTTTGTGATTTAAATGCATCAAACTACTTGCTGTATTTCTGCACTGTTGTCGGTCTGAATATAGTTCCTCACTTCATAGCTAACCTAAACCTGAAAACAGCTTACGAACAAAAAGTAAAATAAAATATTGCATTGATCTAATATCCTCAGTAATTACTTTGTGCTTTAAAACTATTAGCCTAATTTTGGTGAGGTCCAAAAAATGAATGGGCATGAATTGGGAGCCTGACACCCAGGAGGAACGACGATGCGGTCAACAGAAGCATCTGATGTTACTAGTATTCATTCATTGTAAATACAATGGGATAGGTTCTACAAAATTGCTTGTTATGAAAGTGTGAAATATCCCTTTAAAGGTGGTTAATCCCTGTAATAAAGTGAGGAGAGCATGACTATAATGGTTTGCAAGAATAAAAAACTGCCAACTGTTGATTGCTATCCTTGTTTGACTGGCGTTTCCATTAAGACCATACAGTGGTAATATGAAACACGTAAGGCCTCACAATATGAAAGCAGAGCCACCCTTGTAGTTCACCTTATTTACATGTCCATCCAGGTATAATTAATTGGATGCTTATTATTATTAGCAACACCTGCTCATGCATACTTCGCTAATATCGTTTCCAGTTTGAACATGACCCAACACTGGAGTTCCAACTTGGATTCAAGCTTGCAGCATTCAGGTTTTGGGTTCCATACCCACAGGGCCAGGATTTTATGAATGGCATGGAATGAGTACATTGCATTGGTGGGATGGGTTTGGAATTCAGGTTATTTTATATACATATTGTGGAATAAAGAGAAAATATGGGTGTAAGGAACAGTTAAAAATGTGAGCTGTCTCTTTAAAGGCATCCTGTGTACTGAGTACTCTGTTGTTATCAGGTCAGTCAAATTGCGTCTGAACATCTGTGCATCACCCTAGAGCCCCACAATGCATTGCTGTTGCAGGAAGTGAGAGATGTGACTTGTGTGAATGCTGTAAATTTCCTAGACCTAAGCCAGGCCCATTCTACACCTCCCTGGACAGGCATGTTAGCACGGGAAGATGGACAGCACCACATAGCCAGATGAAATCCCTCCTGTCTGCTGACATTTCCTCTGAAAGCCTGCTTTACTGGAAATAGTTATTCAGATTTAATCTCTCAGCTTTGCAGCAGCCAGAGGTCATGGAATTCCGCCGTTTTACTGGACTTAAGAAGTAGTGATAAAATCTGACAATTCATTGTAATTCTGATTTGCATATTGCGCTTTTGGCATTAGTGCTCATGTTGGCAGTTTTGACCATATGCAGTGTAGACTACAGTAAAAACAGGTTTTCTACTGTAGTGATTTGGACCACACAGATCTGAGCTGTCCTGGTCTTGGTCTCCATTTGATTAACGTTGTACTGGTCGTTGTACAGATTAACAATATCTCTCTCCCCCTCTCTCTCCCTCTTTTTCTTTCTTTCTCTGTCTCTGTCTCTCTCTCTCTCTCTCTCTCTCTCTCTCTCTCTCTTTCTCTCTCTCTCTGCAGACTGAAGAAGGAGTTTCCTGGGAAGTGGGTTCCTCCGCATTGGGGGGGGGGGGGTCAGATTCCCACTCCATTTTCAGCACCTTGTTACCCTGAGCAAGGGGTCATCGGGGGTCACGACGACGAGTGTGGGCTGGGTGTCAGGTGACCCAATCCCATCTTGTGCAAATTTCCCGCTCTAAGATTACTACACTCCATACCTCCCATCTGAACAAAAAAATCCACCAAAATTCAACCTGATAACTGACACCTCACACAGATAGAATCAGTCCCGCGTACGAAACTGGCTGAACTGACCTTACCCGTGTTCCAGGCCTTGGGGCTTAGGTAGGGAGGATTTACTACACACATCACATATCAGGCTGCATTACTGTGGGTTTCTGCTGGGAAGGATCTGGAGGGCTTTAGTTTTTACTTAGACTGATCTCTTTTGCTAGGGGGCACAAACTTGCATTCAGTGTTCTTCAAAATAAGTATCGGGTGAATATGTTTGAAGGCAGCGCCACCCCTTGAGGGAAACCAGCCTTTGGGATTTGTGTTGTGCCGGTAGTGAACAAAGAAATGGAAATGCTCCTTTGCCCCAACATTGAAAGGTTCTGGTGGTTCTCTCATTTTTAGTGTTGGGTGACCTGAGGCAAGGCCAGTGTCAGTCACTCCTGATGACCCAAGTGTTTTTGTAACCACCTCCTTCCTTCAGTGGGAGGTGTCCTTCAAGTTCTCCATGCCCCTCTTCACAGAAGGCGAGTAGTCTCCAAGTGGTTTGAGAAGCATAGCACTTATTTTATCCATATGATTCACACGTGACTAGTTCAACCCCAGGACGTCCTGTAATGGTGTTTGTATGAATTGAGGGTAACTGCAGTGGAGCATTCTTATTGGGTAAAACGATCCCTGCTTTTCCACCCCAGTCACTGAGATGTTTAGTCCAACGTTTGGTGGCCACCTGTGTCTCTGGCTTCTTCTAATGGGTCAGTTGTCAGGCATGGCTGTAGCCTTTCCCCTGGTAGGACATGGATGCAACTCTTTTTTTTTCTCCCCTCCATATTTGGTAAAGTCGCACGCAGATTCGGAACACTTGTGACTTCTGAGAACCATGGAACATAACTGATGCTGGTTGGTTAAACCAGGGTGTGGATGATCGACCAACAGCTAACCAAGGCCTTTATGTCCTATCATATAGATAGCCGGTGATTAGCAGGAATTCCTGCTTTTTGGACACAACATTCCCATTGATTTCTAATGGAGATTAATATAACATAGGCCTATAGCAAGCAGTCTTAAGAAATGCAGGTACACTTATCAATCAATCAATCTATCAATCTCATGTATTTGCGATTTTTTCCTCTTCTGAGTGCTTTGATTTTTTTTCCTTCTGTAAACTGGTCTCCATGCTCAAGTTATTGAGTTTATATTATTTCGAAAACAACCATATCTCTTCTGCAGAGTCTCCACAACAGCCTCCATATTACCAACAAGAAGAAATTAGCGCCAAAATTCTGGTGAACAAACTTGCGTTTACGAAAAAATGTCTGTTCATATGGGATTAATACATTCTAAGGTACTGAGTTTGACTGAAAAACAGTAGGTAGTTTGGGCTGGAATTTTTATTGTCCCGATTTGTAAAAATTATGAACACGGACGATTGATACAGGATTAAAGTCACTGGAGCAAGAGGTAATAATTACAGTTTCAGGATGTCCTGGGGTAAAACTAGTCTCTTGTGAATAGAATAGTCCCCCTCCAGAATTTCAGCAACACTGTTAGATGCCACAGTGTGTACAGGCCATTCTAGACATACACCCTATTTAGCCTCTTTACATTAGCTTTTCCATTTTTTTGTTTCCATTTATTGTATACTTGTTTCGTTTAGTAAGATGCTTTGAAGCCGCACTTAAAGGATGAATTTATTGTACATTTTTACACTCAGTCTGTAATATGTGATATTAGCATCTGTGTCAGGAGAATGTTTTTAGAGGGATGTTGCTGCAGATCAGCACACCTTTCTCCAGGTGTAGCTTGAACAGCCAGCTTGAACAAGCACATTTCCTGTGTCATTCGACCAAAACTACATACTACATGCATGTCTTTTTCACACAAACTGCCACATGCAACCAAGAGTGCAACCAGGTCCACTGTCACCACCTGTCAGATAAAAGACATGGGGGTGGGCGGGTGGGGAGGGAGGTGTTAGCTGTTTACTGATAACTGCTGCTGAAAACCAAACTGGTATTTTTTTTCTGTGTTTCATGCAAACTGTGCCATTCTGTTGTTTCCCACCTGTCTGGGAGGACTGTCTTCTGTCAAGTGTGTCAGTCAGCCTTTCTGTGGTGAGCCTGCTGAAGTGGCTCTCCCTCATGAAGGAGACGTCTATGGTACTTCCTGTTCAGCCACCTGCCTGCATGGTACGATACCCAACTGCCTCTTGTTGTGCGGTTGTTCTATTTATTTTTTTATTTCTTTTTATCTAATAAGGAAGCTTGAAACTTCTTAGGAAATGTAATTTTTTTCCCCAGTATGTGGGGTTCCAGTACGTCAGCAGTGAAGGTACCTGTGATAACACAGTCAATGGTACAGAGAGAAAAAGTTTTTTTTCTCCACTGTGAATCCTTGTCTTTTTCCCACGTCTGAGTATTGTTTTCCTGTAATTAAGGGCTGTGGTCTTGTGTCAGCAGACAGATATCGGATCACTGCCTCATTTGTTCAGTCAATGTATTGTATATTTAAAAGAATTTGGCCAGGATACCTGTTTTATATCTATTTTGTTAACCTTCTACCTTTAAAGATAGTGTTATGATTTAAAATTACAGCACTGATGAAAAGTAATGGTAAATAAAAGTTTATAACAACAACCTCATAATATAGATCCGGAGGCTCGCTGGTACTGCATAAATATTTATGCAACTTCTGTTTTTGACTTTTTATTATGTCCGTAGTTTACAGAGGAGAGATATTCTCAGTCATTAGGCATTGTGTCGGTTTGCTCTATCTTAAGGAAAGAGAATACAGTTACAGGCACTGGGTCAATTTTCTTCGCAGATGAGAAAAAGGGAGGGTTTACTTTGAGAAAGAGACATTTTGCAGTTTTGTACACTTCCTGTGCGCTGTTTTATAACTCCCACAATGCATTGGCTGGCCTGAAGTATAAATGAGAATGAGTGCTGTTGTTTCCAATGGTATTTGATTGGAGGGAGGACTGCTATGTAAATGGAAATGTGGAAACGTGCTCTGTATGTTCGAAGAAAATGAAATTAATAATAATAATTATAATTATTATTATTCTAACTGTTCTTGGCTGTGTCTTCCACTGTAAATAACTCTCGCTGTTCTTTCTTGTCAATTGCGGCATGTGCCTCTCTATATTTTTCCCCAGAGAGATGGTGGATTGCAGCCAAGGAATTCTGAGCATTGTACATAGAGTTTATATTTATCTGATTTTATTTTTTGTTTTCTTTTTTTGCTTTCAATAGAGCTATTGCAATAAAATGTGTAATGTATCAGAAGATTTTTAAGGCCTGTTTGTCTGGTTTGTGGTGACCTTTAACTCTCTTAATGATGTTCCCCCCACACACCCCTTAAAACAAAGGAACTGACCATTCACCTGACTCTTTCAGAGGATCAATTCACAATGTGTTTGGCAGTGCTGAGCACACTAGTCAGTCTGTCCTAGCTCTGCTTTAATAACCCTGGCTATGTCCCTCATAAGATGGTGGTACTACTTCTACACCCTGAGAGCTTAATGAACTGCCTAGTACTTTTTATATCTATGGTATACGTCTATAAGTCTGGCTGTGAGTCTGATATTTAATTTGACTATTTTGATGAGATCACAGCGTGTTGCAGCCCTTCTCACAGAGGCTGGAGTTTTCTTCATCTTCTCTGTGTTATTTTGAGCAGTCTGTTAGTCATTTTATAAAAGAACATTCAGACAAAAGTGTGAAACAAATATAACACTTGCAGTTACAGACATGTCAAAAGAAATGGGCAAAAGAAAAAAGGAGAGAAGACCTAAAAATGCAGCGATTGACTCACGCAGATTTGTGCTAGCTCCAGGTAAATACTAGATTGCACACTAGAATCGGATGAATCCAGCACACAACCCTACAGACAATCCAACATGCTGGATTCAAAACTGCCACCACCAGATGTCCAGTTAGCCTTCTCAAATACCTGCTCTCTTTTCGGTAATGCCCTTTCATCAAATTTGGGACAAGGTCACGTCCTTTATCCCATTTTGGGTTGGAGGTGCTTGTGTGTTGTTATGGCATTCAGAAAACAAGTATGTGTGTTTGTGTGAGAAAGGTGAGTTAGCATAGGTGGAAGTATATAAATGGCACAGGTGTGTAAGATCAAGTAAAGGTGGGTGTGAATGGTACAGGTATGTAAACTCAGGTGAGTGTGGGTGTGAATGGTACAGGTGTGTAAACTCCGGTGCGTGTGGGTGTGAATGGTACAGGTGTGTAAACTCAGGTGAGTGTGGGTGTGAATGGTACAGGTGTGTAAACTCAGGTGAGTGTGGGTGTGAATGGTACAGGTGTGTAAACTCAGGTGAGTGTGGGTGTGAATGGTACAGGTGTGTAAGCTCAGGTGAGTGTGGGTGTGAATGGTACAGGTATGTAAGCTCAGGTGAGTGTGGGTGTGAATGGTACAGGTATGTAAGCTCAGGTGAGTGTGGGTGTGAATGGTACAGGTATGTAAGCTCAGGTGAGTGTGGGTGTGAATGGTACAGGTATGTAAGCTCAGGTGAGTGTGGAAATGGTATGTGTATGTATGTAGAGCCATAGTCACACATTTTTTCAGGCTAACATACAGTAATTTTTCCAGAAAGTGTTATGCGATGTTCAGCAGAATGGACGGCACTCTACCCCTTTATGTGTTCGCAACTATTCCACATGGTATATGAAAGTATTATCTGCAACGCTAGACCATTTTCAACTTTTATTTTTATTTCCACCTTTAAAAGTCAACAACTGGGTAATAAACATGAAGAAAACAGATTTTTTAAAAGAATACATATATGACCCTAGATCACTTTCGAAAGGTTTCAACTGTCAACACAAATGGTTTGCTGTTATTGTTCTTGCTGTCCATGTTCATACTATGTACAGAGATAGGGACAGCAAGACAATGGCAAGCAAACATACACATTCTAACATGTATGGGTTTATATTATGACCATGGTCACTTTTTCATTGAAATGAGATCGAACCCCCTTAAAATCACATTAATAAAACAGAAAAAAATATTTTAAAATGCGGATCAGATCCTTACTGTGGCATTTTGTTGACAAAAGGCGATCAGACACCTTTTTATACCACAAAATGGTAAATAAAAAAATCTAAATGTGTGACAATGTCTCCGATTTCTTGAAAAAAAAAGTTTCATTTGTATACCCTTTGTTTATACAGTATGTATGTGTGTGTGTGTGTGTGTGTGTGTGTGTGTGTGCATACGTGTGTTAGAAGATTTTAAGTAAATATGTAGCAACAATTAAAACAGTAAAATGTGTTTCATGTTCTGCACTATAAAAACCATTTTACACAATATACAGATTTCATTAATTACAAAACAGAAAGGAAATGCTTGTATGTGAGAGCGCAGCAGTGTTGATGCCATGAGAAAACAAAGCTATAAAGAAATTAAACAAAAACTCTGAAGTACAAGAATAAAAAAGCAGTCACACTAGTCTTTTCAGTGCATGTCCTCTCTCTGGTGTCATAACTCAAAGTGCCATGTTGGAGACAAGTCCTCTCCTATCAACAGCACCTTGTAAAATGTGTACAAACATCAAAATAAAAAGAAAAAAAAAGTATATTGAAAAGGGAAAAAAAACGCCCCCAGAAAGAGAACAGAAAAATGCACCTTTATCAGACATCAACGGCACCTTTTTTGAGGTAATTAATTTCATAAAATGGTTCCGCTCGTTTTCAGCTTTATTGGTTTGTTGCCGCGTTGTACAGTAGCACCATTCAGTTGGGATCCAGACGTCACCGTGGCGATGCCGGAACCGCGCCCACCGTCCGAATATTGGTCCTCATGGCTGTTTGCGTTTGTGCCCAGTGGATGGCGCTCTGGCGTTACGTCCTCTTCATACACACCACGCAGCGGCTGACGCGCGTGCGCAGGTTCCCTTCCTTTAGCGTCTCCGAGGGCGGTTTCCTACAGCGGCCCGCGGAGACGAGAGAGAGGAGGGGTGAGGAAAGAGAGAGAGACAGGGAAAATGGGGAGAGAAAGAGAGGAAAGGGGGTTGAGGAGAAGGGAGAAAGGACAGGGAGAAACCAGAAGAGGAGAGATATTTAAGTACCTAAAATGTCTTTCAGAGCACTACAGTCTGTCTGGGTCAATTGAAAAACCAAAATCATTTTTTTATAATTCCATAAAGTGAACTATCCCTTTAAAACCATTTCTGAAAGAAAAGTATGAGAGATTTAAATCAATGTAAAAAGATCTAAAGAGCTTCCAGTCTGTTCCACAGGTTATTAAACACGTGAACAATCAATGTGCTTAGATGACAAAATTATCTCGTTCTGGATATAGTTCCTATCAGACCAGGCAGATTGTTCAAAATTATATTGTTTCTCAAATCCAATATTGGGACCACAATTATAAGACCAACAGTCTGCAGCTCAGATTTCATGCAGACATCAAATATAATCACCATTTAACATATGGTATTTCACCAGATATGGTAACAAAAAGCAGTGGAGCCATGTGATTTCCTACCTGAACATGTCATTAATATCCACAGTGGCAAGCCAGAAGCTGTAGGAGTTGCCATAGTAATTGCAGGTGCCACGTCCATGACACTCAATGAAGGGGGCGGAGCGGAACTCCTCCAGACAGGATCCAGGAGACGCCAGGGCCTGACCTGACCCCTCCGCCCCAGCACTTGTGTGCTGTGGGGTCCACAGAGAGACAGCGGTTACCATGGTAGCACAGAATAATGACAGCGATCAGTGCCCAAGCCATTACAATGGCGCACGTGTACGCGTGTGTGTGAGGATGCCGGTGGCCACTGTACCATCATGAATGAGTATCCGATCCACAGTGGCTCCCAGTTTCGTGGACAGGAAGGAAGCTGGACCGTTTGGCTGTGCACAGCGATCACCATTGCAGGAGCCTCACACACCGCACACCTGGACAGAGCGGACACGCGCGCACACAGACACACACACACACATACGTACACACACACACACACACACACATATGCACACATACACACACACACACACACGAGAACACACACACACACACACACACACAAAAGCACACATGCATAGGACAAACACCAGTAAGTGAGCAGTGAGTGAATATAGTCAAACAACTGAGGCTAAAGGGTTAGCATCTCCTTTGCAGTTTCTTTATTTAGCTTTTCCTATTTAGGCAGCAGTTTATTATAAAGTGTAAGGAACAGGTCTTGTAACCTAAAGGTCACAGGTTTGATTCCCAGGTACTTAACCTGCATTGCTTCAGTATATGTCCAGCTGTATAAATGGATGTGAAGGCTATGTAAAAATGTTGTGTAAGTTGCTCTGGTTTGCTAAATGCCTGTAACGTAATTTAGCAATACAGAAGTTCACAAATACCTAATTTTCTCCTCCTTCTCCCTCAACCTGCGCACCGTACCCCATCTACGCCCTAATTCCCCCGCCCTCTCTCACCTGCTGATGAAGGGTTTGATGGTGTCACCGGTGATGGGCGCCATGTTCATGGGCATGGGCTGGGGTGTGGACAGCCAATAGGAGTAGTCATTGCGGGAGGCGAAGTTGCAGACATTGTTGATGTTGCAGAACATGAAGGGCATGGTGCTGAACCTGCGCAGACAGCTGCCAGCCGTTCCTGGTGGAGGAAAGGGGGGGGGGGTAGATTTGGGTGGCGCACATTTACAAGGCAGAGTTAACAAGGCAGGGGCGGGGCTAGTCGGCCATACGTATGGGTGCGAGACACGGCGAGAAATAGAGCGTCACACTTGCATGACGCAAAGGAAAAGCGAGTCCATTCTAAAGATACATTTCGAAGTCAACTAATTTACACACATGCATTAGTTCTTTTAATGCAAATGATAAAGTGTTACTTTCCAGCATTCATTGAACAATGTTTTTCAGGAATTAGGCATAAGTTAGTGTCTACGTTTACGCCCCCCATGTCTGCTCATATTGTTGCACTGCACCCGAGGCACCCCTGTTAATTCCACTTCTGCAACGGGGAAAATCCGTATTCTTAGGGTACCGAAGTCAGACTTACCCAAGTCCTGCCCATGGGCCCTCTCGTTGCCCTGCACGTACAGCAGTGAGTAGCCATCGTATATCAGGCTGGTGCCATCCGGGCAGAAAGGAACGTCCGTGGACTGACTGTGTCGGGTGACTAGGAAACCATGAGCCCCAGTGGACGATCCGGGCAGGCCTGGGGGCCCCTGGGTCCCATCTGGGCCTGGAGGGCCTGGGAACCCAGGCTGACCTGAGAGAAGGAGAGAGGGATAGAGAGGTTTCAGCACACTGGTTCTGTTGGCAAGCCGTGCCAGTACTAAGTCCTGTGTTAGGTGGAAAGCCTGTGTGTCTGTGTCTGAGTGTGTGTCTGAGTGTGTGTGGCGAAGGCGTGTACACGTCATTACCTGGTTCTCCAGCTGGCCCTGTGTCTCCTTTGCGTCCTGAGGGGCCATTGAACCCTGGAGGGCCATCTGGACCCGGGTCACCAGGGCTTCCTGGTGATCCTGCCCCAGAAAACAAAACCATCTTAAGAGGACAAATCCACTGTAAGAACACAAACCACCTTCAGAACATAAATCAACACTAATCTACCAACCAGCACAAACCCCTCCAACACTGCTTCTACTAACCCGACAGCCCGTTTAACCCTGGGGGTCCGGGAGGCCCTCGTCCGCCTGGGATCCCAGAACCCCCGGGGGGACCGCGCTCCCCTTTCAGGACGATGGGTGCTGAGACCGGGCCAGGGTCACCGGGCAACCCTGTGAAGGGGGAGGGGGTTAGACACTAGAACATGTGCCACACTTGGTATTCAGTATATGAAAACAGCTTAAAGAGCAGATCACAAACAGAAATGACATGCAGCCATAAACAGATATGATCATCATTTCACACAGAAACCAGAAAATGCATCTTCAACAAATAGTTACTTATGAACTGAGACCTGTAGCACAGTCTGAACATAACACTGTGATAAGAGGGACTAACCTGGAAGACCAGAATCTCCGGGTTCTCCTGGGGTACCTGACGATCCAGGGATACCAGACTGTCCCTTCACACCTGTGACACAGAGAGTAGTGATTAGTAGTGATCAGCAGTGATTGTTACATCAGCATTAGAATGTTCAGGTAAGATCATTCTAATCACATCTCTGTGATCTTACACCTTAAAAGGTTAATGTCCTCTCCAAGCCCCTGAGTGATGCATTGACTAACCTGGGAATCCAGGGACTCCAGGGAGCCCCACGTCACCTTTCAGGCCTGCAGGTCCGGGAAGGCCAGGTGAGCCCTGGTCACAAAAGAGGGACAAGGTCAGAGGTCAGCATAAGAGATAGCAGGACCAGGGTTCAATAATAAATAAATAAATAAAATGTGGTACCATCATCCTTGCATTAGAAATGTGAAACTTAACGTGTCCCAGCGGCAATAGCAGGGTTCACATGTACTAAAGAAGCCACTGTAAACAGCCTTTATAAAATGGAAAAAAAGCCCAATCAACATACTGTCAGTCTATCACCATGGAAACATTGACAGCATTGCGTAACTTTTATGACTGAGCCCTGCAGTATTCCACTATGAAGAGAAAGGTCTTTGATCGGTTTGCGTGCCATCTACTCACCGAAAACCCAGGGGCTCCTCGCTCTCCTTTAGCTCCAGGGAAGCCAGATGTGCCAGGTGCTCCAAGTGCCCCCTTCTCTCCTCTATACCCTCCAGGACCTGGGGGCCCCTGGGGGCCTACAGGACCCGGGCCACCTAAGGTTGTATAGAGGGTACACATGGGTAATGGCAGCAGCACGCCAGAGAATCTCAAAAAACATTACCCTCAACTCAGGCTAGCCAAACACCAGCCCACACATGACTCCCACCTACAGAAAAACTGTTAGGCATTACAAGTGCCACACATACAGCACTGAATTATTACTTCACTCTACAGATATGATAGTGTTACTATTAGGTGTTGGGTATAGGAAACTACCTGTGTGTGCCATGATGGGGGATGGTACAGATATAAATACACATTTTTATATGACCTATCTTACAGTAAATTACCAAATGTTAGCTAGCTGCCTGCTAAATGTAAATAACCTTACCCCAGTACCTATTTGCATGGTGCCTAACTAGTCAGCTTTTTACTTTTTTTTTTACTTTTTAAAACCCAGCACAAAAGTCATATGTACAGTTCACATTGGCTAGAGTTGTCATTTCATTTCAAGTTTCATACACACCACAAACTACTTGCAGTAATGCAATTCACATAAAGAATATAAGGACTGATCGAGATTTTAACTTGCATGGACCGCAATCAAAGTGGCCGTTAAACGTGAATGTGAACTCTAATAAGATTGCAGTGCAGGTCTATTGACACGACAGCATTGCCAGGCTCAATTACCCCAATTAGGTAGTAGTTTTCCCTGTTAACACATAGGTCTTCTATACAGAAAAATTCTGTGTTGAGTCTGTTCACACATGACTGTTCCGGATAGAGTTGGTAAGGCAGGATGTTACGTATAATGCTGGATATCATACCAGTTCTCATAATGTTACTACTATACAACAGAAATTCACTTATTGAATCCCCTTATACTGACTATTGGCTTGGAAAGAAAACTGTGTAAGCTAGAAAGGCCACACAACTAGGTGTTATGTGAAGAACAACATTTTGCGTGCATCACCCAGGAATGTTTCTGCTTTTGATCACACTGCAGCCATGGCAGAACATTTCCATAAGTCTTACTTGGTCCTGACCCGAAAAATAGGAGGAACACCTTACATGGAAAATCGACTCCTGCTCTTGTTCCCACATGATGCTGGCACGGAAAATGACTTACTTATGGGCTGAAATGCATGCATGAAAGGGGCTTTTGTCTTGGCAGAACATCAACCAATCAACGGGCTCTGAATGGATGATATGAGAAAATCAGAAAACAGTTTGTAGGTTGAGGAGGTACTTACCAGCCTTTCCTGGAAAGCCCGGGGCCCCTGGGTTACCTTTGGGTCCCACGTGGGCCAGACCGGGGGGCCCAGGGGGGCCAAGGCTACCTGGCGTACCAGGCAGGCCTGGGAGCCCTGCATCTCCCTTTGCCCCAGGATAGCCAGGGGATCCAGGATTTCCAGCTGGTCCAAGATCTCCCTTTGGACCTGAGGGGGAACACAGTCACAGAGCTGTATATCACTCAATAATTTTCTCCACCACTGTTTAATCACTGATTAGTTCAGTTACACTGAATTTGGGCTGGGTGATATGGACTAGAACTGTTACCACAGTATACTTTTCATTTCAGTTGATAACGGTAATTATTGTGATAAAAGTCAAATAATGCTGAAGAGAATCAATGTAAGACAAGTCAGATGAAGCCTGACGAAATCAGAGGGTTCACTGGTGGCTTAAATAAAAAATTATTTCTGATCAACATTATCTTGAACAGAACTAACAGGTGTGCAGCAGGTCAGCAGGTTGTGAAAAGGAGGCGTAGAAAAGTTACCCGGTAGTCCAGGAAGGCCAGGGGCTCCAGGATGTCCACCGCCAGGCAGACCTACAGGAATACAGGGCAGGATTAATTATGATCAAGAAATTTCATTCAGGTGATCTCTGAGCCCATCCAAAGCTGGCCTGTCTGTCTGTCTGACCTGGGTCTCCCTTCAGTCCTGCAGGTCCTGGGATGCCATCTCGCCCGGGTTGGCCCTTCTCTCCTGGGGCTCCAGGGCCCCCGGGGCGCCCCGGCTCTCCTGGTCGACCAGGGCCTCCATCCAGCCCTGGGGCACCTGGACCTCCATCAATTCCCTTCGTACCTGGAGCTCCCGGTCCACCTGAAACCAAACACAGGCATAACATTAACAGCCATGGAAACAATGTTTATGGGTGAAATGGCTGAGGTGCACAGACTGTACCTTGAAGTCCGGGAAAGCCAGGGTCACCCTTGACTCCAGGTCCACCAGGCAGTCCGGGCAGACCTGAGCTACCAGCCTCTCCTTTAGGTCCTGGACCCCCTGGAAATCCAGGCTGACCTGGGTCACCCTGGGAGATGCAGAAGCAAAAGCACATTAGTGTATAAATACTCAACACAGAGTGCACATACCGCACAACTATACTACTGCAACACAGAGTATAACTACACCACAACTATACTACTGCAACACAGAGTGCAACTACATCACAACTATACTACTTCAACACAGAATATAATTACACCACAGCTATACTACTGCAACACAGAGTGTAACTACACTACAACTATATAGCATCACAGACTATAACTGCTCCATAATGAATGGATGGACTGCATTTATATAGCGCTTTTATCCAAAGCGCTTTACAATTGATGCCTTTCATTTGCCAGAGCAGTTAGGGGTTAGGGGTTAGGTGTCTTGCTCAAGGACACTTCGACACGCCCAGGGCGGGGTTTGAACCGGCAACCCTCCGACTGCCAGACAATCGGTCTTACCTCCTGAGCTATGTCGCCCCTACATAACTACACTACTGCAGCACAAAGTATGACGACACTACAACTATATTACTATAATACTAAACCCAGAGACACACAGCAATATGTAATTCATGCTAGTTATAAATTAGCCCTCATCACAAATTGAACTGAAATGAATATGGAACATCCCATCTGTGTGTCTGTGTACAGACACACACACTTCCTTTGCCAGGGCCTGTAGATGGACTTGGGTAGACTATAGTGCGTTTTTGGTAAACACAAGGGGGTGTTGTGTTGACACCTTGATACCGGGACTTCCTGGAGCTCCAAACCCAGGAGCGCCGGCATCACCCTTAGCACCGGGGAATCCGGGGGACCCAGGCCCTCCGGGCAAACCCGAGCCACCGGGCAATCCTGAGTCACCCTTCACACCAGCGGGACCTGAGGAAGGGTGAGAGGCTGTCATTCTTCATGAACTCCATGGGACACTCTACACTTACTTACTTTTGAAACCCTGTTTTCAACAGCCATTCGTTTTCATTTTTAGTTTTAAATTTCTATTTATTCTAGTCTATTCACCTTAAATCTCTCTTCTAGAATCCATTCTTAAGAGCAGAAAGACAAAAGATCCAAGAAACACATTCAAATATTGTGACCCCACCCCTGGTGAAGGTGCAAGGGGAATAACAGGACTATCAGGGCGTCTCTGGAAAGGGACTGTTACTGAACAGACACAGGTCACCGTGTACTCCTGCCTCTCCACCTCCGTGGCAAAGCTTCTGCAACAGTCCCATAGTGAGCCTGGACAGGCCCCCCCCCCCCCTCGACGGAATCCACCCCCCCATTTATCAAGTCCACAAATTTACTGATGAAGTTCCACTTCATACATTTAACCGTAGTGAGAGAGGGTTAGAGAGAGTCAGAGCTGAAGAGGTACGAGACTCACCTGGGTATCCTGGATCTCCGGCGTTGCCTTTCGCTCCAGGTGCTCCGGGGGACCCTGGCAGACCTGGAGCTCCAGGATCTCCTTTAATGCCTGAGCACAGAGTAGGAGAAGAGTTTCTTCGTCACCTGAACACCATACTGCACCTGAACATCTGGGCTATAGTAAATCTAGACAGCATGTCATTTAAAAAAAAAACTTTCAGCGTTTGAAGTTATTACTTTCTTTGTCTTGAC
Source organism: Anguilla anguilla (assembly GCF_013347855.1). Taxonomy (NCBI): domain Eukaryota; kingdom Metazoa; phylum Chordata; class Actinopteri; order Anguilliformes; family Anguillidae; genus Anguilla; species Anguilla anguilla. The sequence goes on from NC_049209.1 coordinate 29,750,370, forward strand.
TTCGCTGTTCAATCCCTTAATGAAATGTGACAGTACTTATAATATGGGGGGGAATCATGTGGGTGAGGATCGTACCTGCAGGTCCTGGTAAACCTGGCTGGCCATCCAACCCTGGATTTCCGGCATCACCTGGGGGACCAAGGGCACCTTTCTGTCCTGGCAATCCTCCCGCACCTTCAGGGGTACACAAACAGACCTGTGAGCCTACTGATCAATCACACACTATCAGCATGCGCTCTGTACTGTACAGTCACTGTCCTTTACCTGTACGGTCACTGTCCTTTTCCTGTACCATCAAGGTCTTTTACCTGTATAGTCAAGTTCTTTACCTCTACAGACCCTGTCCTTTTCCTGTACGGTCAATGTCTTGTAACTGTACGGGCACTGTCCTTAGCTATATGCACAATGTGCTTGCCTGTACGGACAGAAGCTTACCTGGACCACCTGGATCTCCCTTAGCTCCCTTCACTTCTATAGGTTGTATGGTTGGGCCAGGGGCGCCAGGCTGACCAGGAGAACCCCTTTCTCCCTTATGCCCAGGACCACCTGGGCCTCCCGAAAGCCCAGGAAAGCCGTTGTCACCTGTGTAGCAAAAGCGCTCTTTCAGTCTGTGTGCGATAAGGCAGGGGCACACTAATCATGGGGTAGGGGAAGGTGGGTAAGGACAGGCACCTTTTCCACCAGGGAATCCTGGACCTCCGCTGGGTCCTGGGGCTCCTTGAGGGCCAGGTGGTCCAATTGGCCCCGGGTCTCCTTTGGCACCTGGGGAAAAAGGGCCAGACACTTGAACATTAGTGAACCACTACATCCCTCAAAATGCATACAGACACATGAACACATGCACACACAAGCACATGCATGCATGCACGCACGCACGCACGCACACAAGCACGCACACACACACACACACACACATACACAGGGAGAATTGAACAGACGAGGCCACTCACCAGGAAATCCAGGCAGCCCATCTCGGCCTAACCCTGCTGAAGGTCCAGGTGGGCCCACAGGTCCTGGGGATCCAGGGATACCAGGACTACCTCTGTCTCCTGGCAGCCCTGGGATGTCCAGTCCTGGGGCTCCAGGGTCACCTTTCGCACCAGGTCCCCCAGAGTATCCTGCAGTGGTGGGACAGGGAAGGTCAATTTTCCAATTAGATGAAAGATCCTTCTGAGTGATGCATACCAAGCAATGTAAAAGTAAGCACAGCAGACCACAAGGCTACTATAGGCGATTGGCATGACACCTTGAAGTTCATAGTCCTGGAAAAAAATCTCATTCTCACCAAGAGATGGAGATGTTAAAAATTATTGCTACAAAGAGGCTTTTTGTATCTTTATTACAAAAACAGAGTGGATCCTCATGGTTTAAATAAAACATTTGATTTGAGTTCATATCCGATCAGTGAGAACTGGCTCCTGGATCTCCATCAAACCAAACTGAAGGAGACTGTGTTGATCAGAGCTGACTCAGAGATATGGGGGGCCGTGGGACTCATGGACAGAGACACACTGCAGCTAGCAGCAGACCCCTACAGACCCCGCTCACCCCACCAGCATGCTTCCATGGCAAGGCCAATGATTACAGGAAGCAGTGCTGGCCAAAGCCTTAGAGGGGCCCCTCCAACCCAACATTATGAATGATATATATATATATTTTATAATAATTAAGGGACCCTCTGGCAGTCGTGGGGCAGTGAGCTCCCGCTTATGTCACAGGTGTATACATGTAGCAGGTATGCGTACATCTAGCTGGTATGAAGCTACATGTATACACCAACACCAGGACACGCAAAACACACCAAAATAAACTGAGAAATTGTATCATGACAGTGTAGTAAAGCTTAAATGAAGGAACAAAAATTATGAAAGTCATTTGAAAGCACCAATACAATGACGGTACCTGGAGCACCCGCAGGTCCTGGGGGTCCAGGAGGTCCAGGGGGGCCTTGGCCACCAAAAGCAGGAGCACCTGGAGATCCACGAGCTCCAGGGATGCCAGGAACACCTGAATCACCTGTATCAAGGGCAAATGGTAGATTAAGAGGAGGGAACTGTCCCCTTAGAGTTATATAAGAGGCCACAATAAGTTCTATTCAGGTCATATAAGGTGCACCTGAATAGAATGGCATGGATCAGGAACCAGAACTAAAGCAAGAGACACACTGCGAATCAATGCGAAAAGAATGTGAGAAAACAATTTTGTCTCCAACCTGAAAGAAACCAGGAAATGTTTGAGCTCAACATGGATCCAAAATACCTTACAAACGATCTTATTGCTCAAGCTAATTCAGAGTTTATGCTTTTTCGTTAGTCAGTTCATCAGTCTGAAAATGCATAACTGTCAAGGAAACATACCAATGTTTGGACAACTAGCAGCTCACAGTCTGCTTTAATGAAACACATACTCATTTATGGGACCCAACTTTATTGAAGGGGAAAAAGAAAGCAGCACAAACTATACTTTTGTGAATTCAGAGAGGGGGACCATTGAGGGGGATTCACGAGACTGAAGAGGGTCTTTAGGGTCTAGGACAGCAGGACTTTTTACCTTTGGGTCCTGGGCCTCCATCAAACCCATTCCGGCCAGGGCCTCCGGGGCCCCCTGGGTATCCAGGGTCTCCCTTTGGTCCAGGGACTCCTTTAGCACCGGAAAATCCTGGTGGACCCTGAGCACCTGGCAACCCGTATCCGGGCTCGCCCTGAGACACAAATATGCCTCTGTCAGTGTCTGAGAGCAACTTCACTTCCCTGCATTTTACTTTGAACATTTATTTTTCATATTCTGTCTCCATCCCGAAGAATTTTATATTAACAAAATACCAGGTTTGCTATTTCTCCTTATGGGGTTGAATGCGGACAAGGATTTCAGATTTGTCCTTTCACATGTCACATTCCTTAACAAAGCACAGGTGTGCTCAGGTACTATTGGATGGATTTCTGCTGTCTAGTGCCTCTAGTGGCTGGATCCAGAACCGCTTTCTCTCTCCTTTCCCTTTCCGGTGGTCTATTATGAACTGGCCAATCATAACGTTTAATGGTGAAAAAAAAATTATAATCACTTTCTGAGTTTCATTCTGTAATGAAAACATACACAAAGTTGGCTTTTTCTTTTGCTGGACCCAGAAGAAGTTGGGACAGACATAGGGATTAACCTTCTTCTTTTCACTTAAAAAATTTAAGATGTTTGACATCATCCCTCATATAGTCATATAGTCCTCTATAGTTTGACTGTTTCTTAATATGTTGGCTTGATGCAAAACAAGAAAAGTCTCCCTAAATCAGTACTTCACAGCAATCACTAGATTACTCTGGATTACTCAGGAGGGCGAAATAGCTCAGGAGGTAAGAGCGGTTGTCTGGGAGTCGGACGGTTGCCGGTTATATCCCCGGCCCTGGGCATGTCGAAGTGTCCCTGAGCAAGACACCTAACCCCTAATTGCTCCCAACGAGCTGATTGGTACCTTGCATGGCAGCCTTTCACCTTTGGTGTGTGAGTGTGTGTGCGAATGGGTGAATGAGAGGCATCAATTGTAAAGCGCTTTGGATAAAAGTGCTATATAAATGCAGTCCATTTACCATTTACCATTTGGATTATTGCAAGGAATGCTATCACCATTTAACTGAGTTGTGACAGAACTCTTCTGGTTACTGCAGCTCTGGAACCGTACTCTGGAGGGACTGGTTCCTAAGCACACAGAGGACAGCCACTGAGCAGTCGCCTGCTTCTCACCTTTCCACCTGGTGCTCCGGGTGATCCGGGGAGGCCGTCCAATCCTGGGCGGCCTGGGCCACCGGGCGTTCCAGGCTGCCCTGGAGCTCCTGGGAATCCTGAGAGAGAGGAAACACCCAATCAGCACTGCTCCTACATACAATAACCGAACAGCTAATCAGCACTGCTCTGACATACAACTCAACACCCAATCAGCACTGCTCCTACACGCAATAACTCAACAGCCAATCAGCTCTGCTCTAACATACAGCTCAACACCCAATCATCAATTCTCCTATATACAATAACACAACAGCCAGATAGCACTGCTCCTACATACAATTACTCAACAGCCAATCAGCACTGCCCCAATGTACAATTACTCAATACAATATTCTCTCTGCACATGGATTATTTTCACTCTTATACATAATCTACTAACCTTTAAGCTCTTCCCTATCCTTGTAATGTTGTTAACTATTTTCTATATTTTGTCTATATTTGTCTAAATCTATATTTTGTATGTTTGTCAAATGCATGTGGATTTTTAAAGCTCCACTCAAATTGCCCTCTAGGGACAATAACGATCCACTGAAAATGACATATGTACATTTATACTCAGGCCTTCTGGGTATACATGCAGTTTATCACAATATCTGTGCAGGTGTGCGTGAAACCATACAGCACGCCGGTGACTCAGTCCTACCTTTCTCTCCCGGAGCACCTGGTAATCCAATGCCGGGAATTCCAGGATCCCCCTTTGCTCCAGGTGATCCATTGAATCCGGGTGCCCCAGGCAGTCCGGGGGCACCTGGAGATCAAAGACACACAGATGATAGTCCAACACTCCTTATAACTGTACCACTTTATTCTTTACATCACTGCACACATTGTAAGCATACATGCATACTCCTTACATTACAACATTACACCACTCCGTACATTACAACATGTCCTTTACAATTATATTCTTTACATTACTCCTTATTTTACAGCACCTCATACATACCTACTCCTTGCATTACTCTACATCTTACATCACTCCAAATATTACTCAACTCCTAATGTTCTACTAGTAATCAGAAAATGAGGTTTCCTGAATGCCAAAATGGGCACAGCTACAATGAACTGTCAGTCTTATTTGAACCTGTCAAAAACAGTTTCTCTCTATGGCCAACAATGGCTGACTCAAATCAGCAAATCAGAAACGGAATGATTGATGAATGATTTTTGACACTCTTATCAAGAGGGACCTATGTAGCTTACTTGCAATATCAGAGTTACTGTACAATTCCTTAACCATTATGTGACACATCTGCTATTTCTCTGCAAATTTTGTCCACTTATTCTACTCTTAATATTACTCTGCTCTTTAAATTAGACAATTCCTGACATTATTCTGTTCTTAACCTCATACAATTCCTTGCATTATTCTATTCTTTGCACCATTTCTTACATTACTCTACATTCCACCATTGCTTACATTACTCTTACATTACACTTTCCATACTCTACTCCTTACACTACACCAACATTGGAGCCATGTGACAGATCGGAGATCAGGGGTCATTTGAGCTGTGTACCTGGAGCGCCTGTAAGGCCTGATTCTCCAGCAGGTCCTGGGGGTCCAAGTGCACCTTTCTCTGACCGTGTTTGGCCAGGTTCACCTTTGGCACCTGTAGGCAGATCATACCAGCATTGGGTCACAAGCAGCATTGCTTTACCTCACCCAGTACCCCACTGCACCAAAACAGAACCCTCATTTATCCCACAACACTGAAACAGAACCCTCACTCAGCCCACTGTCCCGAAACAGAGCCCGCATTCACCCCAGTACCCTACAACAGAACCTTCACCCATTACCCCACTACCCCAAAACAGAACCCTCACCCACACCACTACCTCAAAATGAAACCCTCATTCACCCTACTACCCCTCAACAGAACAACATTTTCACTCACCTGGTACACCTGGTGCCCCTGTCCTCCCTGCCGTACCCTGGATACCCTTCTCTCCTGTGGGCCCTTGGGGGCCAAATCCAGGAGCACCTTGCCCTCCTCTATCTCCTGGGAGACCTGGGGTCCCAGGCAATCCCGGGGGCCCACGTTCACCTTTCACCAACAGGGATCCCTACAGTTCCCCAGGACAACAGTTACTGTCGCAAAGGAAAACATGAAGTCTTCCACAGACATGAACAGTTACACATTGGTCACATTAACACAACACTAACTTCACTTTACTCATTTTACAGCAGAGTTCAAACAAAGCATTGTAGCCCGATGGGCTTCACAGATAAAATAACTGTGTGATGATAAAACAATAACAATGGCTAGATAAAATCTAATCACAAAACAATGAGATAACAGTCAACACATGCGATACGACAAAATGAGACACCGAAGTAAAATCAGAATGAAAGCGAAATCCAAAATGAAGCAGAAATACCAGTTACAACATTACCACATCAGTTCCACAGGTTACTGGTTACATTAGCAGACTGTTCTGATTCAGATACTGAAAGCTCTGCTCTCTGATGATGGATGTGTACACAGGTCATTAAAGCAGCTTTTTGACCATGCCGTTAGCTATTTCAGCGTTGCATTGTATTAGAGTAATGGCATAGATTTGCTAACCTTAACGGTACATGATTCACCCAATGAATCATTGCATGCAATTGAAAAGATAAGAATTTACACAGTGTGAAGTGTGGTCTCCTAAAATGCGGTTCCTGACTAAAATCATTGAGCGTGCCGGCTTTATGCTGGATAAAACCACTGTTGAATTCCTCTGAGCTGCAGATGGCATCTTTCCCTGCTGGTGATAGCTCTCAATTAAGCCCTGATCCTCTATACCAGCTATAACCAACCCTGTTCCTGGAGATCAGCCATCCTGTAGGTTTTCATTTCAGCCCTAATTTGGCACATCTAACTATACTACTTAGCAGCTAAACAAGATCTTTAGCTGTTGAATGAGGCATACTTTGTTAGGGTTGGAATGAAAACCTACAGGATGATTGATCTTCAGGAACAGGACTAGTCACCACTGCTCAATACTCACTTAAGCCCTGCCCCCTGAGTGCGCTACACTTACAGATGTGCCTTTGGGCCCAGGTGCTCCAGGTGCTCCATCGAGGCCCGGTCTTCCGTCTAGCCCAGGTAAGCCAGGGGACCCTGGGAATCCAGTGTCGCCCTTTTCCCCCCTAACCCCCTCCACCGCAATAGCATTTCCAGGCTCTCCCTTCTGTCCTGGATGTCCAGGCGCGCCCACTGACCCAGGCGAACCCTACGAATGTAAGAATACAGTCTCAGAGTCTTAGGGCGCTATTTCTCTGCCATGGCGGAAGAACTCACGTTTGTAACTATTCACACATTATGTACACTAGCCGACCAACTAGCTACACTGAGCTAGCTGGCTGTCTAGATAAAATTCAGACAGTTGCTAAATGAAACCTGAAATCGTGTGTGCAATGCACAAGAAGCACCTTAATATACACATTTTGTGCATGTACTCCTGTGTGAGATAAATATTAATATACAGACTGTGTAAACATAGTCATGTGTGAATCACACATTGATATACAGACTGTGTGCATATACTCAAGTGTGAGACACACATTAAAATGCAGATTGACAGGAGGTGACGGGCGGTGGGTCTCACCGGTCCTCCGAGCGCCCCTGCTGGTCCAGGGTAACCTCGGTCCCCTTTGGCCCCTGGCCCACCGGGATTGCCTGCACCACACCACACCACAATGTCAGCTTGGCAGATTATGGCGCACCACAACATGGCCGCAAACACAGGCGTTCAGTCAACTGCGCACCCTAAGCTGACCCCCGACCTCACAAACAGCCAGGGTCTCATACACTTACCTGAAAAGCCAGGGGGGCCCGGGGGTCCGGGGGCTCCAGGAATGGAGATGTTGTTGGAGAAGCAGTTGATACAAGTGTCTCCCTTTTCACCTACAAGCAAGACACACAGCTTTACTGCCAGCTTAAAACAATGTTTGTATATACAGACTGTATATGCAATGCGTGTATGGACTGTGTACACAGTGTGCTCACACAGAATGTATACAGAGAGAGTATGTGCAATGTGCTTGCCAAATGTGGTCATTTAATGCATTTAATGTGTGGAGAATACTCCATAGAGTGCAACTATACAGCGTACTGCATACTGAGGGTGTGTACAGAGTAAAGTGTGCGCATAGATACAGTATATAGGTACTCATAGAGTATAGTTCCTCTGCTCAGGCAGTATAATGTGTGTACAGAGTAAAGCGTGAGTATAGATAGAGTATCCTATACTATCGGTACTCATAGAGTATAGTTCCTCTGCTCAGGCAGTATAATGTGTGTACAGAGTAAAGCGTGAGTATAGATAGAGTATCCTATACTATCGGTACTCATAGAGTATAGTTCCTCTGCTCAGGCAGTATAATGTGTGTACAGAGTAAAGCGTGAGTATAGATAGAGTATCCTATACTATCGGTACTCATAGAGTATAGTTCCTCTGCTCAGGCAGTATAATGTGTGTACAGAGTAAAGCGTGAGTATAGATAGAGTATCCTATACTATCGGTACTCATAGAGTATAGTTCCTCTGCTCAGGCAGTATAATGTGTGTACAGAGTAAAGCGTGAGTATAGATAGAGTATCCTATACTATCGGTACTCATAGAGTATAGTTCCTCTGCTCAGGCAGTATAATGTGTGTACACAGCGTACCTTTCTGTCCAGTGCCTCCAGGGTAACCCTGCTCTCCCTGCAGGCCAGGTAATCCTGGGGCCCCAGGAAGGCAGTTTCCGCAAGGGCCCGATGCTGCTGGGGCTCCGGGGGGACCAGGGGCTCCGGGGCCACCAGGCAGTCCATTTCTACCTGGGGGTCCAGGTATGGAGACCCCTGGCTGACCTGAGTCTCCCTTCTGTCCCCTCTCCCCTGGAAAACCAGGCTGCCCAGCAGAGCCTCCACCCTGTCCACCTGTAAAAACACAAACACACGCAGTCACGCACATACAGTGCACATATAGCCAGGTAAGACACACACACACACCCACACACATGCACAGTCAATCATATACACATACAGGTAAGCACCAGACCCACACACACACACATACACACACACACAGTCTCTCATACTGTATATACATACAGGGAAGCAGCAGACCCTCACACACACAGTCTCTCATACTGTATATACATACAGGTAAGTACCAGACCCACACACCCACCCACACACACAGCCTCTCATACTGTATATACATACAGGTAAGTACCAGACCCACACATACATTGGCAGCCCAGTATAATACCTCTCACACAAGTGTATTTACACAGGTATACTACAACAGGTTTAAGAAAAATGGGAATTCCCCAATTAAAAAAATCACGTGTTCAAAAACCATGCGTCCAAAAACCACACGTGAACAGCCAGCATAAAAAAATAGGCCCACTTACAGTAAAGAGTGGGAAAAGGGTAAAATATCCTATTTGAAGTCATATGTTTTGTTTGCACTAAGGACTTTTATTTATTGGAATACTCTCTAAGGCAGCATTACATTCGATTGGTTCTATCAGGCGCCCTATCAGGAAAAGGAGGAAGTGGGGTCCTTTGCAGGAAGAAGTGTGAGCCCAATCACCCACCAGGACGTAAACACACTACGTTTCGGCAACGACCCATTTTTACGTTTTGTTACACAAGCTACATCTGAATATATATTTAATTTGCATGTGAAAATGTTAAATTCACATAGGAAATTTCATGTGATTTTTCTGTAAGTGCCGATTCATAAAAGTACATGAACAGTTGTACTGAAGGCTAATCAGCTACAATTGACCTGCGCTGTGCAAAGCCGCACACTTTCAAAGCCAAGAGGCCGCAGGACACACTCCTGCTGGAGTACACAGTTCACATACCTGGTGCTCCTGGCTGTCCCGGAGGTCCTGATAAGCCTGCAGAAAGAAAAACAAGCGCAAACAAACACGTTATAATCCCCGACGAGGTGTTCAGCTATCAGGAAATAATGACTGCGGAGGAGGAAGAGGGGTTGTCTCTGCGAAGGTCATTATGAATCTCGTGGGGGGTATCTATACATTGTGCATCTGGCTATACAATGTTGAGCTTCTGTACGTGAAAAGAAAACAACTGTGCATGTTGTAGCCTATAAAAAAATAGCACTTCCACAGCTACTCATTGAAATGACAGCAATAAAACTACTGACATAGTAGACAACCTCTGATTTGTGAATGACCAATTTCTTTAATTATTTCAGATCTGCCCCACCCCATCCACCTTCCCTCCGCCCTTCCTGTCCACCTGTGTACCTTGTGGTCCTCGGTCTCCTTTGGCCCCAGGTATTCCAGGAAAGCCGCTTTCACCTTTCTGACCGACGGCACCAGATCCCCCATGACCTCCAATCACCTGCAGGAGATTGTTCAAGCTCTCAGTCCTGCCACTCCATGGTCATACAGAACACTGTCCTGCCACGCCCTCCCTCTCCCAAGGCGTCCCCAGCCAGATTCATAGTCTAATGCCTCACTGCTGCTGAGGCAACCAAGCAGCGAATATAAATGATAGAAATAAATGTCATAAAATATATTTCATTTCTGTAAATATTGAAATAAGAGTGCAAATAGATAAGGTAGTAATGTCATTTCATAGCACAGAATCAGGACTCACCGGCCCTGGAGCCCCGGGGTACCCACGATCCCCTTTTTCACCCTGTTAGAGGCCAGGAAAGCATTGGGTAAAAAGTGATGTCATAAGCGCCATTTGACTTCTCTACACAGGGAAGTGCAGAGAGCACTCCAGCCTGGGGGAACTTTACATTCTAGAGTATTAATACTCAAATCCAAATCCGGGCCTGGTTTTCTTTTCTCCCGGGTAATTAACCGAACAATTAGCGCTACTGACTGGCCTGACTGTCCTCACACCTGACTCCCAGGTAAAGGGAGGGTAGAAAACCAGTAGTTCTCAGCCCTTGTGTGCATGAAACGCTATTATAAAAACAACTTTTACATTTTATTTATCCAAGCCCAAGTGCTCTGTGCTTATTCAAGGTAAGAAGACACCACAAGTGTCTCCACATTCTCAATAAAAAATATAACAGTGTTGTAGACCACAGATGAAGGCAAGCAGCCGTACCTTCTCTCCATCACGGCCGGACAGGCCCGGGATGCCTGCCTCCCCCTTCTGGCCCTGTCACAAAAACGGAAAATGGGGCCGCACGTGAGCCATTCAGAAGCACGGACAAGCCCACCTCCTCCCCACCCCACGCCCCAACTCAATTCCCACAAATAGCGGGCAAAGAGCTCACCGGGTACCCTGCTGGCCCTGGGTCTCCGTCTTTGCCTGGCTTGCCCTGGAGAGAAGGAGTAACACGGTCAGCTGAGATGGACACGAGGCAGGTGGGTAATGCAGTTTTGAGTATGCCAGGGTTAACAGCCCTGCTCATACTACAAGAGCCTCGGGAACTTTAATGACCACTTTGAGTCACGGCTTGACAGTAAGCATATGATGTGAAAATGCCCTCTTGTTCTCCAATGTTCAATAGTCCACAGAAAATTCAGGTTCAGAACGTAAAAGTCCTCCCCATCATTTTGTTCCAACCACCTGGATTTGCTAATTAGCACAATTCCTCAGTCAGGAGGTAGAACTTATTAGTGAAATCAGCTGGCTGAGTTCTTGGGTGGAAGAAACACATCGCAGGACCCCAGGACTGTCCACCCCAGAAACATGCAGCCTGAACTGTACACTGCTGAAGGAGAGACACAGGCAGAGCACCACACCTCTCTCTGTGTCACACCTGAAGGGGACCTGTGCCCACATGTGACTACCTGTGCCAGCCAGTGCCCACCTGTGCCCAATTCACCTACCCGTTTCCCTGCTTCTCCAGGTTCCCCTTTCTCGCCTCGGTAGCCGCCAGACGCACCCTGTGCAGAAAGTGGCACTCCGTCAGTAAATGTGCAGGAAATGCGCGTCCCGTTAAGAACATACCATAGCCCTCTGTGCTTTATCAGAGCCAAGGCTGAGAGTTTCACCAACCAACCCAATGATGGGCTCTCCGAGGGTATAGCTGCAATGGGCGCTCACAGAGGCCTTTCTGCTCAGAAACGCTCACCTGATGCTGACCAACACAGAGGATCTTATTCATTTAATTTAATTAATTTAATTATACGCTCCCTTGTAAACTCAAAAATTTCAGTTGGACCCCTACATGTAGATATAGAGGTGAAGGTGTATTTCCAGTTTTTTTATCTATATGACGTGCATCCATTTTATGAACAAGAAGCTTGTAAAGGAGCAAATTCCATTGCCAATTAAGGGTCCATACCCAGTTGGATTGAACAGTGAGGTTCATATCTCTGAGGACTGACTGTGTTCAAATACCACACAATGCTTACCGGAGGTCCAGGGAGGCCCGGTTCCCCAGGCTGGCCAGGCACGCCCTGATCACCCTGAAACAACAGTGCACAACAGTGATTTCCCAAACTGTACCTTCATAAATGTATGTCAGTGCAAGGTTCATAGATCTACAAATAGAGGACAAAAGAGACAAAATTTAAACCGTTGGGGCCCTCAGATGAGGCATCCAGCTGAAGCACTGGTTCTTATTGCTGTGATGCACCCCCATGCCACTGCTGACTGTGGCCAGCCCCAGGAATCCCATTGGTGTGATGTGTAAATGGCCACAGCATCACCCAATGGGAGGGATGATTTCAGTCACTGGGGTAACCCCTACCTAACCGTACAACAGCATTTTGATTAGGTGTCTACATACATTAGCAACTCCCTCATCCACAGTAATGAGCACATATTGGCTTTAGTCCCCAATAATCTGTAGACCTGCACATGCATGGTAGTCACTGAGAGGGCACCTTACCTTTTCTCCTCTATGTACATCATAATCCCTTGGCCTCGTCTGTTCACCGATTATACCCGGGGGACCCGGAGGACCTGGCAAACCTGATAGACCCTACACACACACACACACACACACACACACAGACATGAGGGACCATAGCAATGCAGTTCTATGAGTTCTATGTGTGATACCATTTCTGTGATTGATGATGTAGTGTGAAATAGCTTTTCAGATCATGCAGTAGAAGCACAGACTCTAAGGGTTTTCACATCCGGGCTTGATGTAGTGCTAGACACTCTAGTTTGCAGGTAAATGACAAGCACATATGGGCCGAATGGTCCGATCTGGTCATTATGTGTTCTTATGTTCGTACGTTTTCAGATTATCTATATGGTAACCTGACTGCTAACATTAAAAGGGTCAATTGCCCTTGGTGAGGCTATAAGTGTTCTGATTTACTGGCTCATTATGAATATCCAGACAATTCGATTTTGTCCCCTGTAGGTGACACGCATCTCTGGCCTTGCTCTCAAGAACCATATATTCTATAATGCAGAAACCTACTGTACACTACAAATGACATTCAATAAAAATAAAGTTACATTTATTTATATCCACTTCAAAATCTTCTTGACATCCAAGACAAATATATTATGTCTGCTGGTCTTAGGAGGATGCTCTTGTTCGGGATATGTCTTGCAGACAGAAAAGCCATACTGTAATATAGAATAAGGCAGTAGAGAGCCCTACCTTCTCTCCTTTTGGCCCCTGGAAGTTCAGGCCCATGTTACCCTGTGTATCAGAACAGACAAAACACACAGAGGTCAGAAAAAGGTACAGTCTAGCCTGCTGATTGATACATTCACATTCAGAACATGAAATTATGGACATGATTAATACATGGAAGAACAGAAGATGCTGGGTAAATGGACTGATGGACAGGTGACTGCAGGAGACATGTAGATTTTTATGACTGACAGGTGGCTACAGTAGATACACAGATGTTTGTTGACTGACAGGTGGCTACAGTAGATACACAGATGTTTGATGACTGACAGGTGGCTATATTAGATATACAGATGTTCAATGACTGACAGGTGGCTATATTAGATATACAGATGTTCAATGATTGACAGGTGACTACAATAGATATACAGATGTTTGATGACCGATGGTTAGAGGGGCCAGTCTGGGGTGTGCTGCTCATACCTTGGGCCCTGGAGGACCTGGAGACCCAGGACGTCCCTGAGAAAAACAGGAGAGCAAAGAGACAATGAGAAAACGATTGCATGGCTCCTTTCATCCACGTGCAATACAGATTCAGCCAACAAAGACAGCCATGAACACAATCAACTAAGGGGTATCTTCACAACATGAAAAACACTTCTCTGAAATGTTTGGTGACAAGTACATCCCATGACAGATTTTTAAAAGTCTCAACAGGAACACGTTGCCTCTAGATTTCCATGCCATATTTGGAGGTGGTGACTGAGAGATCTGGGACACTTTCACTCTGCTGGGTGGTTCCCAGCAATAGCAGAAAGAGAAATCTTTCTTGGAATCTGAATTCTAGTCATATGATAAGTAATAATTTCAGTGAGTAACAATGTCTCAGGGGGATTTATGATTTAGCCATTACTGCTAACACTGTGATAGTATTATTATCACAGACCTTTCTCAAGATTTTCTCATAGCTGTAGATTAATCTGAACCTCTGGATAAATGTAGGCAATGCCTCGTTCCATTTACCAAAATTCAAAGAATACTGACAACATAAAAATCTCAGATCTTCATCTGTCAGGTCTGTACATACACCTTGAAAAAACACTAACACTGAATTTTGTTTGATTGCTTTGAGAAAAACACAGCATATTGTTAATGGAGGGATTTACATTCTTTGATAGAAAGCACACTATAGTGCGAGACTATTCTGGGATTATGTGCCAAATCATTATTAAAATAATTGACATGCTTCATAGATCATGTCTGCACTGAATGCACAGTAGCTGAAGTGGTGTGGAGTGGGTTCTCATTCAAAACACTAAAATTAGTGCAAAGAGAAATGCAGCATCGGAATATGCTATATTTGATTAAACACAGATCCAAAAATACTGTACATACTAAAGCAACAGCCAATGACACCCTTAAATACCTAATCTTCTATACCAAACATACAAATACACAAATCTATGTCAAATGTAAAGAGTGAAATGGGGGTACAGCAAAAATGGTCATTTGTTACCTCATAACCTGACGGGCCAGGAGGGCCAACTGGACCAGCAAGTCCAGGAGGTCCTGAAGGTCCCTAAAAATAGAGACACCAATGTCATCTAGATCCGAATGTACTAAAACCAAATGCAAGCATTAAGAATGAATGGAACGTGCTAAGGACTACTATGGTATATGAGAGACTACAGTGGATGACATCACACAATATAACCAATCACACCACAATTCAGGAATGTGTGTGTGTGTATGACCTGATGTGGTAGGCTGTTTTGAGTCCACAGTTCTACATAGGGCTAAAAACATATGAATTTTAGTGAATGCATCTTATATTTCAGTCAATTGGGTCCTTATTACCATGAACTTATCTATTATTTCAGTCAACACAGCCCTGATTTCAGTGAATATATGTTTCTTATCCAATGTCAATGCAGCCATCTGAACTTACAGGAACTCCTGGTTGACCTGGAGTTCCTGGCTCTCCTCTCCCTGAGGAATGTTGTGGTGTCCCCAAAATCTCACCAGGTTCTCCCTGCCAGGGAATGAGCAGTGAGTCAGAACAAATCAACAGGTGGTACACTTATAGAGGAATCAAACGCACAGCCAATATTTACTCAAGATTAATGTTTCATTATAATAAACCACTTACCTTGGGGCCTGGTAAACCAGGAGGACCCTAAAAAATATAATAGTTAGATTTTGTTAGGTTTGTTAAACTCAGCAACTGCAAAACATATCTGTACACAAAGACTGTTGAATTTCATAAGAAGAAAGCATATATATTACTGTATATGTCCATGACATATATGAGGTGAACATCGGGGCAAAGCATTTAATTGTAATTATTCATTTTTTATTTACCATAGAGCACCCTGTATTTTGTTGCTCCATGGCACCAGCGGTTGGTGTCACTCACCTGCAGCCCCTGTATGCCAGGATGGCCAGAACCCCCAGAGATCCCACGATCCCCCTGCACAAACAGCAATACTGCATGGTCAGAAATGAAGAATAAGCAATGAATGCTAAATAAATAGGCAGCTACAGTACAGGGACTGGCTAGCATCAGCATTCATAATGAGGCATGAACACCTCCTGAATAGCGAGTTTAAGGTACATGTACTGCAGTTTTTTGAGGGCCCCTGTCAGTCAGGACCCTCAGAATTATCCTAAATCCTCCCATATGCTGCCACTGGCGTGGGCCCCTTCCCACTGCTGAGGCTTAGTGTGTCCGACAGCCGTGTACCCACCTTCGTCCCGTTGCACCCTGGGATGCCCCTCAGTCCAGGCGGCCCGTCACTTCCCGGCAGACCCTGTGAAGGGGTAGAGGCACAGACAGGGCACAGAACGTTTACCACAGCGCCCGTTTACACCCGCATATACCCACAGACCAGGGAAGGGACTGACATGAACAGAGGAAGGAGGAGCAGGACATGAGGCTAAAACAGGTGTGGGCTAATCCATTCTAGGAGGGCCAGTGTGTGGGCAGGCTCTTCCGCCTGTTACTCAGGCTGAATGAACTGATTGGCTGTTTACACCAAAACTGGTTCCCTCATAGATTAGATCACAGCAAAACATTTTGTACAGGGACACAAGATCAGTCTTTGGCTGTCACTCACCTGCTCATCAAGAACTGCAGGTAAAATGTCAGATGGTGTAAATGTTAGAGCTAATTAAGCAATTAAGGCCAGAAGTTGGCATGGAAACCAGAAACAGATACAGCTCTCTTTTCCCACCACTGCGTTAAAAGGTGTACCTTAAGTAAAGATTGAGGGAATAACAAACAGAGAGAGGGTGATGGAGGAGAGAAAAGCATAACAATGGCATGAGAAGAAGGGGGGAAGGGGTTTACAGACAGGGGTGTACAGTTTATCCAGCTTTGGCCAAATGAGTGACTGCTGTCTCCCTGTTCATCCTCCAGAGCGCACGGATTTAACAAGAAACTCACCGGCACACCTGGGGTTCCTGGGAAACCAGGCAGCCCGGTGGGACCCTGTAAACAATATGGCACAGAAGGAAATATCACAGCACAGGCATTATACAGAAAACAGTATCATGTCTAGCACTAGTGGTGTAGTGTAAAGGGTAAGGAACTCGGCCTTTGGAACAGAGGTTGCAGATTTGAATCCCAGGCAGGACACTGTGGGTGTGTGCTTTCGAGCAAGGCACTTAACCTAAATTGCTTCAGTATACCCAAATGTAATTGTATATCCAATTGTATAAATGGATACTTTGTAAAAAGGATGCGTAAGTCATTCTGGAGTGTCTGTTAAATGCCAGTAATGGAATAATGACTCACAGAACCACATGATCTCATAGTGTAAGGAGATGTGCTTCACAGATTACAGTGCCAAAGCTGTCATTACTACTGTAGGGATGTATATGCACTACACTAACACAGGGATGTAGGACTACACTAAGTAATCTCTTAACCATTAAAGCTAATTATAGAGCATTCTGCTCTACATCCAGTGAAGCAAATTATAGGTACTAGGAATGAAGACTTATTCCTAACGAATCTTAGGGAACAATCTTTAAAAAAGCTTTGGAAAATGAAATCTTCTGAAACATAAGCTAGCAGAAGTAGATTCCAGAGCTCAGAGTAATTTACAGCGGATAATAACTTACAGTTTAAGAGAAATTCCTAAAATTATTTTCAGAACTGTAGCTGATAGCAGTGTGAAATTGGGGGAGGGGGGAGGGCTGGACTGTGCAAATGTGGGGTGAAGTTGCGGCACCTCAATGTTTCTATTTAAAAAAACAAACTCCCCTCCCCCTTCATCTTGCAGGTCTTGAAGCATACACTTTGATGGTGGCACTACCATGTGACAGTGGCACTAGTGGTGCTTCCCATGTGAAATGTACTTTTGTAAGCTGCTTTAGCTAAAATCATGAGCCAAATGACTTAACGTAAAAAACCATACATCACAGTTAAGCATGGTGATATTTGGGGTGGAGAGGTCATATGGAACGCTGAGCCGTAGTAAGTGGGGGTGACGTGATGTTTGCAGACAGTGTATACGATATAAAATGGCTTCAGAATGAGAAGAAAAACTGATATGAGGGTTAGGCAAGCTTCGAAATGCCAGGTGAGGGTGGAGGGCTTAAAATGTCATTGCATCACATCCTGTGGGTGGGGCTTAATCCAAAGGAGACAGTTTGATTCATTAAGTCTTATCCGATCAGCACTGAATATGTGTACCAGAGCAAGGAAGTTCAGAAGTTCAAGTCCTTCTCAACATGTCTGTGTGCACGGTTCTGTTCTACATCAGCACACAGACCGTCCACTGATACTTACTCTGATTCCTTTTGGGCCAGTCGCACCAGGAATTCCATCGTTACCCTGAAAGAAAGCAGGTGTGTCTCACTGCAGGTGTCGGCATCACTGTTTCTGTAGCAACCGCTGCAGAATCAGTCATCAGCCGGGTTTCTTTTTTTTTTCACCCAATCGCATGCTGTTGCTCTGCCGTTTCCATGGTAACCCAGTGAGACTCACTGGCAGAGTGTGAAAGAAAAGCAGCACACAGAAAGCACACATCCTGCTTGCATAACACACACCCGTCAGACATGGGCCACTGCTGTGCAGCCTGAGACACTGTTCATGTTGGGCTTTGAGTAGGGAGTGATGGCGTTAAGCTATTGTAGGTCCATGCATCTGTACACTTGACTTCAGGCGGGGGTGATGGTGTTAGGTGAGTTGAATGCGTGTGTGCACTTCAGTACAGAGTGATGGTGATTGGAGGTGCATGCATGCGTGCATTTGACTTCAGTAGGGAGTGATGATGTTAAGTTACTGTTGGTGAATGTGTGTGTGCATTTGACTTCAGTAGGGAGTGATGGAGTTAGGGGAGGTGCATGCATGTGTCCTACCTTCTCTCCACCGGGCCCAATGCCTCCCTCTGGGCCGGGGAACCCCGGGACCCCTGGAGGGCCTGATAGCCCAGGGGTGCCTCTGTCACCCTGTAGAAGAGAAGCCACACTGAGCTGTACCAGCACCACCAGCGA
Organism: Anguilla anguilla; assembly: GCF_013347855.1. Lineage (NCBI taxonomy): Eukaryota > Metazoa > Chordata > Actinopteri > Anguilliformes > Anguillidae > Anguilla > Anguilla anguilla. The sequence continues at coordinate 29,769,166 of NC_049209.1, forward strand.
CTGCTGCACCCACTCAATTCACACAATCAAACACGTTTTCTGTACTGGCACCATGCACTCAGTCCCTGTGTAAGGTGAGTACCTGTGATAATATACACCTGTATGTGGGGTTTACGGGTTCACGTGTGTGTATGCACATATAAGCGTACGTGTCTGTTAAATGTGTGTATGCATGTGTGCAAGAGATTGTGTGTGTGTGTGTGTGTGTTAGTAATTCATAAGTGTGTGCATGTGTGTTTGCAAAGGTTAACAAGTGTGTGTATTGTATGTGTGCATGTGCATAAGAAAATGTGTGTGTGTGTGTGCTTGCACATTTGATTGGTGACATGCATTTGTGTGTGACCGCACTAAAATCATGAAAAACTAAATTCACAAAAATAAATAAGACTCTATAATGCGACGTGATGTGTAGAAAAACAGCAAATACACAGTGCCCTCCAGGGTAAGGCACATTGCCCCCTGCTGTCAGGACATGAAACAACAGAACCCTGAAGGTGTTGCCAATGTGGCTCCATCTGGTGGAGACTGCCTATACTGCAGTCCATGTTCCCCTTAAAGGGAACCCTGCCTGTAAGACTTGTAGGGATTCATATGTTGTAAATTCCCACAGATATGAAAATATGTTGTAAAAACCACACGAAAGAATTCATTTATTTTAAAAGACCGAAACCTTTAATATAAATTTTGACCAATGGAGATCGTCATTATTTTAGACGCGCAATGAACTTCGGGTAGATGATGTACAATGGTTGCATCTATCTGGCTCGAATCGAAAAGGCTGAACAGAAGACATTTTCAATGCCGCACAATGGACAAGAGAGCCATGGACAGGAGACCACGTGCAACCACTTGACGTCACTACCCAGCGTGCATTGTGACGGTAATAACAATGGCGACCTACGAATTGATTTTTATTTCATTTTAAATAACTAAAATCTTCTATGTGGTTTTTATGACATGTTTATATAATTGAAGGCATTTAGACCATATTAAGGCCTACATGTCTTAACAGGCGAGGTTCCCTTTAAAGCTGGGGTGGGCAATTCTGCTCCTGGAGGGTCGGTGTGTGTGCAAGTTTTTGTTTCCACCAATTACCTTGCTAAATGAGCTAACTGGCTATTTACACCAACACTGGTTCACTTGCAGATTAGATCACAGTTAGACGTTAGGGTCAAATTGGGACACAAGGCCAATCTTCAGCTGTCATTCGTATATTTATCAAGAAATGTAGCTAGAATGTCAGATGGTGTAAATGTTGGGCTAATTAAGCATTAAGGCCAGAAGTTGGCATGGAAAAGAGAAAAACGGATACCGCTCTCGTTGCCCACCTCAGCCTTAAAGAGGCAGTTAACTTCTTGTATTTTTCAATATTATTGCAGTTTTGATGCATGTTTTTGATTGGTCGAGACGGTCTTTCTGTGTAAAGCATATCTTAGATAGTTACAGAAGTTTCTGACAACCTGGCAGCTTTATAATGGTAGGCATCTGGGCATTCAGGCATTTGTGGTATAAAGCAAGGGAATACACTTCAAGTAACTCAAAGGAGCTTGTTGAAATCAAAAACAAAAACCAAACCTGAATCGATATCAAAAATTCATTTAATCATAAAAATGTGATTAGAATGTTCTTAACTGAGCATTCTAATATTGAAGTAACAATCACTGTTGGTAATTGAAAGCAATTGAGTTCTAGAACACTGACTTAGAATTGAGAAAATGTTTTTTTTTAAATCTCTTCAAAAGGCCAAGTTTGCACAGCGCAGCACTTCATAGAAAGAGGAAAAACAGTTGTGTGGTAAAAAAGAAGGTTTTGCGTGACTGCAAATGATAAATGCATCAATGGGAGAAAATGATTACAAATAAAAACACTGTGAGTAATAGAAATAAGAATTTTCTGGCTAGGAAATAAAAGACAGTATTATGCTCATTGGTATGTATTATGACAAGAGAGGTGGATGTTCAAATATTACTGTGAGAGATGTGTTTATTAGAATAGATTATAGAAACGCTGCCCTCCTCACTTCCTGTATGTTTTCAAACCTCTCACATGTGAGGATATTTCACAGCACTGCTGAGTTCTCAGCATGATCCTTCCATCAAAGTGGCAATCACTGTAAAACTATCCCCTATTGCACTGATTCTGCAAACTGAACAACACCCAGTAATGCCAGTAACATATTGGGGAAAATACTGATTCATTTTTTTCTGCATTTATTTTCTTCAGATTTTTAAGAGTAATTTCTAATAGAAGCATGACATATATATTGTATGATTTAGCCTTGATTTATTTTTACTGTTCATAGCTTTTTACTATTTAGAATTCTCAGCCCAGTTCTTTGAACCATGCACACTGAAAATATCCTATAGATCAAAACCTTTACTTAGGGTGACCATATATAGGTTTTCAAGACAGAAAACGGACGGCCGGATGCTGTTGCCAGTTGTGACATTTCCCTCTAAAATAATGCAACTCTTAAGGAACCACTATTTTCTACGTCTGCTTATTATAAACAAAAAATATTATTTTAATTCAATATTATTTCAATTCAAACTCTTCTGTTAAGGAGTTTTTCTCCTTAACAAAATGAAAGTCTTCAAACTACTGGCCATTTGACTGGGTGTGTTTTTGACCTCAGATGATTTTGTTTGCACACTTCCATTCTTCCAGTCAAAATAATGAATCTTCACTGGGAATATTTTCACTGCCGAGTGATTGCTCCCATCTGTGATAACATCACAGTAAGGCATGTCTTCAAGTGTTTTCAGAGCTGTGTCAACAGAATGCAGCGCTATCTCAGCTTTAACAATGGCTTCTGTCTTGGGGCAGCCACTTAAAGATTTTCTGGCAGTCTTGGAATCAGAGAATGCCTTATTTAACAATAACATAGTCAATTGAACAAATATAAAGTTGAGCTATTTGTTTATTTATACAGTCTGCGGTCTACGGAATGAGCAAAGCAAAATCCCAGACATTTTTTAGGAATTTAGAAATCCTGCCCAGACTGATATTTTAGGTCCCAAAAAAAGGACATGTCTCGTCAGTCTGCTTTCCTCCTCTGGTGTGTTGTGGCTCCGGAAACCTGTTAATTGCTCCACTTTTCCAGTGGCAAGCAGGTAAACATTCTATGAGTGTGTGTGTGTGAATGTGTGTGTGTGTGTGTGTGTTTGTGTGTATGTATGTGTGCATGCATGTGTGTGTGCATGTGTAAATGTGTGTATGTATAAGTGTGTGTGTGTAAGCGTGTCTGCATACTCACCCTTCCTCCTTTTACACCACTGCAGTCACACCCTGCACAGCCAGCACAAGCCTATCAGAGAGAGAAAGAGAGAGAGAGGGAGGGGTTATAGAGAGAACCGGCCAGAGCTACAGCTCTCTTCAGGTAGTTCCATCATATCAAAACATTATACAGGACAATGAACAGCATCATGCACAACCACGAACATTAATGCTATCTGAATGAGCTAATAACAGATCCACTAATATTAATACAACATGGATATTCTAATCTAATCATGATGATATAAAGATGATTGATGATTCTGCACAGTGTCTCTCTGAACTGGTGCCCTTGTATAGAACATACACTGTGTTCTGGCTGCATTCCAGGTGGGCTCAGGTTACTAGGTTACTGCCTACTGCCAGTAGAAGGCGACTGAACGCAAGTGAAAGTAATTTAATTAGACCCTACAGTCAGCCTCCATTAGGAAGTAGGCTGGGTTAACATATCAGAGGTTCTTTTGCGAAATGATATATAATCAAAACAGATAACAGCAGGCTTTTGATTGGTATTCACAACTAATAAGCACAGTTATGAAAAAAGGGATGATTAAACATAACGATAGTCTGATTACGCAGGTGCATGATTTTTTATGCATGATACCCCATTTTCAATGTTAAACAAATACATTGCTAATCATGTTAATTAGTTATGCTGTGGAAACATAAGTCCACATTTTTAACAATCACACTACATTTATCTTTTAAACACCAACCAATAAAGATGTTCAACAGACTACACAGATGTCCGTAGACCCAGAACATGTTTGTCGCTTGTCATGGCATAACACAGATAGCTGATCCTGGACCAGTACTTGAGGCCCTTCCAAACTGCGCATTAAAGGGAACCTCCACTGGAATAAAGCATGAACTGCAGAGAATGGAAATTTAAGAATATATTTCATTTGCTTTCTGATTCATAATTTGCTTTTATGTTATTCCAGTTTAAAAGGCTGCAGTTTTGTGTCTATGAACACAATAGAGCAATGCTCTATAGAACTGCTGACTCTCAGGACCCAAAGTCCCGCCTTTTAAAAGGGTATTGGCTGATACTGGTATCCAGGGATATGGTGCTCATGGTCATGAATTTGCATACATGCCTTTGCACTCAAATGGATGCCTTGGTTCCAAATCAAATGAGAGGCTGACAGCCACACCCCTGGACACTGAGAAGAGTCAACAGCGCCTTAAAATAGGGAATCTTAAATCAGAGAGCCAGCCAATCACCTTCCACATGAACAAACTCCCTTTGTTCTCAGGCAGCGCCTACGTGGGTGCAGGCTAAAGGAAGCTTGTGCGCTGGGAGGCAGGCACTTTTACAGGCATCTTCAGGTTTTCATGTTGTTGCTTCTGCCTGAGTTCATGGGCAGAAATGCCAAAAGATTCTGTGCAGGCACATGGCACCTGTAAGCCGGTGATTCATATGAACTCAATGTGCTCTTTCCATTTGATTGCCTCAATTTGACAACATATAATGCAGTACAGATAAGCTAAATTGAACTGCTAGTTCCTCATACTGTTAAAATGAAATATTTACTCATTTGACCATACACTTTGAAATTAGAAAAAGTTAATTTAAAAAACTGTACTTGAACTCACAGGTAGTGTTGATGATGTTTAGTGTCTTTATTGCTTAACACAATCACACTACACAGTCACAAGAAATGGACAAATAACTGCCAAACACTATGTTACACTTCATCTTCGATTCACAGTAAACTGAGCACAGTCGTAGGTGCAAGGGGATTTGCACCTCCGCTTGCAGTTATTCAAAGAGCCACTGGGTGTCGCCATTGAGACGCATTCAATCCACCTGTGGCTGGGTATGCGGCCTGGGTACTAGGCCTGATGATCAGGCTCAGTGCTAAACTGATGAATTTAATCTGTCCAAAAACAACAGGAGATAAACACAGAGTGATTGAGTCTTCTTCTGTATCAAAGAAGACATTATTGGACCATTTGATAGACCTCTTCAGTTTGTTTATTTTTTATTTTATTTTTTAAAATAAAATGTTTTTAAAATTTTTAAAAAAATGTGTGCTGGCCTGGGTGATTATCCACACTGATGCTTGATGCACAATGATTAATATATAAACCAAAAATAGTCTATGCTTTTAGACAGGAGGGATCTTGAAGCTTCCCATATCTGTACAGGTAATGCCAGATGCTATTCCCACATGCTACCAGTGTAACTGTGCAGAATAATCAGATCTCTCCATTACAGTTTCAGAGTCCCTCAGCACATTAGCTTGAGACTTGAACATGAGCTGGGGCTTGAGAATTCACATCCAGCAGCACTCTGAAAACCTTGCCTTCAGCAAGGTAAAACCACTGGATTGTAAAGCACATTATAAAGCAGGCTGCACTAATCCACTGTGAACAGCCCTATATGAGGACATCGGGGCACTCTAGGAACTGACCAATCCATTTCAAGATGGCCTTGAATTGTGGATCAAGTGTGTGAATTCATAGTAAAAATTGTGTTTTTCCACCAGAGGGCAGTAAAGAGTTTGGGCAGCCAAAGAGGTGTTAATCTGTCTCTTGCGATTCATTTTGGGCATGTTCAGACAAATGCAACATCAGTACTCTGTGAAAACCTATGTTCAAATGTTCATTCCCTGATGCCCTACCCACTAAACCACACTGTTGCTCTGACCACTACACCACACTGCTGCTCTGACCACTACACCACACTGCTGCTCTAACCACTACACCACACTGCTGCTCTAACCACTACACCACCCTGCTGCTCTAACCACTACACCACACTGCTGCTCTAATCACTACACCACACTGCTGCTCTGACCACTACACCACACTGCCACTTTAACCTCTCTACCGCATTGTTTGCTAAGGCACTTAATTTTTTAATGTCTCATTATATATTGAGCTATGCATGCAGATAATTAAATAGTTATTAAAGGAAGTTAACCTTGATATTTATGAATATGTAATAAGCGACAGCCATGATTTAATGCAGAAACTGAAACCCTAGCAGGCATATACATCGGACCATGGAGTAATAATCTCTGATACCTCAGGTAAAAGCCAGGAGGGACTGACACATTCCACCATGCATGGTTGGGGGGGCGTGGGGTGGGGGGCGGCGTGTCCTTTTCGATTTCTACGCTGCTGCAGTAAATGCGATTAGTGGGCGGGGCTCTGCAGTCTGACTCCCAGCTGAGCAGAGGAGGGCTTTAACACCGGCTGCAGGGCACACGTTTCATACGTTTTGTGTGTGTTTGTTCAGAAGGGCGAAGCCTTGATAGAGGACTGCGGGTCGGCCGCGTCATGGAGGGAGACTCGTGTGCAGCAGGGTTGGTAGCGGGGGGTGGGGGTCCCAGAGGCACACTCCCTCAGAAATGTGAAAAATGTCAGAAGCTGACCTGGAGACCGCAGTCAGGAGTGCTTCACTGAACATCACACGTCAGGGTGCATCTGCTCAAGGCTCACACATACTCTCCAAAAAACTTAAGTAAGTTACGCCTGACACTTTACCTGATGCTTACAGCCACACATATACCGCACACAAATACAAACACACACACACACACACACATACTCAGCACACTCATACAAACACACACATACACACATACATATGCACAGCACACACATACACACATACACACACACACACACAAGGTACTGCACTTGACCTTATGAACCACCCAGAGCAGTCCCAAGACTCACAAATCTATTTAAGTTCTATATTATTTCTATCTTCCGAAAGAGAGACATGACCATTTCTTCCATCAGAACCTGCACTGTGCCTTCTTCACTGGAAATTAGGTGACTCTATAAATAAACTTATAATGGGTGCTATAATCATGAGTCTAGTGCTAATGTCCATGTAAAACTGTAGTATGTCGGGTCCAAACCCAGCACAGGCTTCATGTAGTTCTGCTTTTATTCTGTAGCTACAGAATCCAAACAAATACTGACCCTGGATTAATCCTATATGTTCCACACTACAGCTGGATGTATCATTATGCATTAGCAGTCACCACATATTTATCCACAGCCTGAGAAAACAAGCCCCTTAAAGATGCTGAGGAATCAGTATAGAGATGCTGCACATCCTCATACCGCCCTAGAAATATCCATTCATTATATACCCATTAATCCTGATACACACTCTTTCCTCCAAATACACACCCATTGTTCCTAACGATATGGATTCCTAATGCACTGACATATGATAAAAACAATATATATTAATATAATTATAAATCAAGTTTTTTCAGACCACTCCACGTTGATAGTGTGAAAACTGATGCATTTTCAGACCTACAAATGAATCATAATTGCCTCTTCATTTTAACAGTCACAGGCTGTCCTAAACGGCAATAAACTTCATCCTCAATTTCAATTTGGTGGTTGGTTGCCAAGTTTGGCAGTGCTTGCCAGATTTCACATAGCCCTCTTGGATGTTTTAGAGAAAAGTGCTCTTTATGTTTGTGAATTTCAGGTAATCCTAAGTTTATTGTGCCCTCATATTTACTGACAGCACACAGCAGCCTACAGGCCTCTGATACAGCTGACTGAAGCCTGAAGTAGACCGGCACTAGTGTGTTCATCCCATTGCACTTCTGCCTTAACCAAACATGAACTCCTGCTGCAGACACTCCCAAGAACATTGGGATCATTCTGTGGACAGCAGTGTGGCAGGATTCACACCTATCCACACACACCTGTAAACACACACCAAACATATACCTGTATACAAACATCTGTAAACACACACCTGTACATGCCCATACCTGTATACACACACCACTAAACACATACCTATAAAAACACACCTGTAAACACATACCTGTGAACATGCACCTCTAAACACACACCTGTGAACATGCACTTGTACACACATGCAAACACATACATGTAAACACAAACCTGTAAACATACCTGTAAATTTGTACCTATACACACCTGTAATCACACACTTGTAAACACATACCTACAAAAACACACACCTGTAAACATGCACCTATACACATCTGTAAACACACATCTGTAAACACATGCCTATAAGCATACACCTGTAAACACACACCTGTCAGCTCCATAATCTGCATTTCATCTTTAAACAAACGTGAAGTCATAGAGCCACACACAGCTAGACACCAAGATAGGGATCATGTGATGTTTCCATCATGACCAAAAAACCCAAACAATAAAATCACAACTTGGCATAACTGCTCTCAAAACCAAAAGCCATGAACTACCCGTATACCTTGATATCTTATCCATCTCCACAGCGGACACCCTTATCCAGAGCTCTGTGGGCATAACATGGATAGTAAGAAAGCTTAAATCATCCATTGAAGCAGTTGATTCCCCACTTGAAATTCTGCCTAAATGTCTAGCGCCTGAGCCACTCTGCAAAACTAGGGTCTGTGCTCACAACGAAGCAGATGACCGTGAAACATTAATTAAAGCAGACAGTAACAGCAGCTTTTCTCAACTGGCAAACTAATGGACCATAAGGCTCAACCACAGTAGTCATAAAAACTCACTGTCACTTTCATTTCAATCCTAACACAAAATTTAGAAAGCCACCTTTCAAAATAATCCACACCACTACACTACAACTAAACTTCATCAGCAAGGTGTTCCCCAGATTTGCAAAGAGCCAGCAGATTTGTAAAAATAGTAGACAACATTATCAGGCCAATTTTCAGTCAGATGTCAAAATATTGCGATAAAACATTATTACAAGAGAATTTTTGTTCTGAAGAATGTTTACTGCATGTGTTTGGGCTTTACTTGTCCAACAGGGAAACCAAGGAATCCGTATCATGGTTTTACAGCAGATTCTCTATGCTAACTAGATGTTCAGCTCCTGCTAACACAAAACGTTCTCACAATGTTACTGGAATGTTCTGTCAATGCTATAACACTGCGTCTACATTGCAGCAACACTGTGGCAACATTCTGTGTTAGTGCCGGGGCTCTTGGTCCAGCTCGTGCCCGTGCAAGCTCAACATGTTAAGTGCAGTGTGAAAAAGAAGCATCAACCATTTCACATCAGCCACTTAGGAAAGCATATGCTCCCCTGTGCTCCCTGAATTAATAAGGGCTGCTAGTCAATGGTAAGATTGGGTATTTCAAATTGGGGGAAACGATTAAACAATGATTTTGTGACATACTTCTGACCATCGGGTTGTTCTGAACAGTTTGTGGGCCTGGTTGAGATATCGGGTCTCAAACAGAAGACCTTCTGGTGTTTTCTGTCAGAATGTTGTGGGGGGGTTGGGGAATCACCATGTGACCTCCTTTTTCCAATCAGTATCTTCCTTTTTATGAAGTCATCGTTTGACGCTCTGGCGTGGTCTTTAAAAGGCACGGAGCAGAAGGGCTGCAGTGGTCCTCTATCTGCACATATACTGTCCCATACTGTACAGATGTGCATTGCCCCACGCCTCCCTGTCACCATCTCAGAAGGTCAACCCCTTTTTCCTCAGTCCCAGAAAGGGAATTCTGCCAAACTCCCCACCCCTCAAACTGAACCCCCCTTTCAACAGCCAGTCAAAACAGAGCTACAAGGCACTTAAGATGCGTTTGTGTCATTGCTTCCTAGCACAATGACCAGCTACTATGTCCGGCAAGACATCGCTCTTCAAATTTAACTCCTTTTTCACCCACACAGGAGTTGTGTTGCACTAGAAAACCCTACATCTTCATCTCAGAATATATCTTTTTTATCCATTTGGTCACAAGAACCAACTCCCCATTTTATTCCCCTTGCAATGGGGAGTAGCTGTGCACGTTTCAAATTTACTCTTGTTTAGTATATTTTCATTACCCTCGCTACGGACCAAACTCCCGCAGGGTGGGCAGGAGAATCCAGATCATGAAAGTCATATAGAAGGTAAACGTTTCTAAATACCAGTTCATGCAAAAATGTATGCCATGAACATTACCATAGAGTTAAACGGATACTGCGCTGTATGCCTAATTAATTGATTAACATAAAAGTAGGCCTATTTTGTGCTAAGGTGTGTCTGCCTGTTTGTTTACATATTTAATTACTTCAAGACTTTCGTGCAAGAACGCGTAATGAAAGATTTCCGATGCTAGCCACAAGTGCTATTTTAAGTTAGACACAAGACTTTCAACGGTAATGTATATTAATGTGCAATAATGGAAATGTGCACAAATCAATCAATGTGAGCCATAACAGCGTCTGTTACTGTAAAAGTGTGTATAAAAAATTTAAGTGACTTCGAGAGCCCCTACTTGCGATACACTGTTCATTCACCTTTCAATTCGCTGGCCGCGTCAATTCACTTACCTCTCCGGCACGCGCCATAAAACCACGGGGACAGTGTGAGGCATCACTGCACATATTTTTCTCAACAAATTGACCGATAATGCATTATCACATTATGTTCCTCAGACCTTTTTGTCACTCAAAACGACAAAGACACAAAGCGTCTGTCTGCGTAGCCTGTTTCTTCCCACCTTTGAGCGCCCTGTTAAAATTTATGGTAGTCGTCACTGTTGATAAAAATGTGATGATGAAGCTATAGGTTACTATCGTAAGGAAACTATATACTCACGAAACTGATGTCACAAGCCTATTTAATACAAATAAAATATGTGGTGCTCCAGCGTCGAGCCCTGTAACAAATGCAATGCAAGTTTGCACGTATTGCCTGGTATGTGTGAGAAGCTGCAGTGTGTTAATACAAAACTAAGAAATAATACATTCGATTACACAATACGTTTCTAAGTGTTAAAATATTTTTTACACTAGCTGGCAGAAAGGTGAGATGAAATGTGAAATGAGACCGAAAAGCTACAGTGTTGATTTTATACTGAATATTTACAGAAACACGAAAACTGCATGACAATTAAATCAGGAAGTTATTCAGTATTTAACCCAAGGAGAGTTTCTGAGTCAAGTAGCCAAAAAATGTGATGTAGAAGAGCCACATCTACGCTACTCCACTGAGTAAAAAAAAACATATTTTTAAATATGAACTACAGCAAATTAAAAGTAATAATATCATGCATCAAAAAATTTACAGTACTGGGATACTGATTCACATATTCCAAACAAACACTTGAAGTATATTTTGCCGATATTAGGTTACATTTATTTGCCGTGGGCTTGTCTGAAAAACCCGATCCAGAATTCGCAAATACTGTCTCGTCACTTAATGCTTAATTCAGGAAATAAAAAATAGCAATTGCGCATGGCAGTTCACTCACCGCTGCTTCTGAGTCCCGCACCCCAAAGGAGAGGGTCGTTAAAAGCAGAGCCAGGACAAGTGTCTGCATACTCTTAATGTTGGTATTCTTCGTATTAAGAAATATTCAACAATTCAGCACTATCACTGTACTAGTACTAAGCACTTGCACATGTCCTAGTACTTGTATAGTACTCGTAATATTCTTTAATTAATCATCTTAAATATAAAGTTTACAAAACGTTAAAAAGTATGCAGATAGCTTGACTTCCCAATCTCACGACCTTGTGCCAGCTCTCTTCTGCCGCTGCACCAAAGTTTTTCGCTGCCACTTAACCTGGCGACTGGAACTACTTTTTGTGGCCAGCGATCATTCCGCAAAAGTAGTCCACGATGACACCCACCCCAAAATGTGTCTATTCTGCATTTGCTTTCATAGCAAAGTTGCTTCTATAACGCAAACGGTTTGTTGTAATATTCTTATAATATATGTGTTGAATTAATTCAGAAAATGTATACCTTTTCCAAATTCAACAATTGCAATCATTCACCGGGGCTTTGTGCACTAGGCGGATTAGGACACATTCGCCCACCCAAACTTATTATTTCTAGCCGTTTTACCTCCTTAGGAGAATATGGACAGCATACCTTAGACATGACTCTGCAGGCGATTTAAGATTTGAATTTTACGTGTAAATTGTCTTTCGCATTCTTCATGCAAGACATGCAAATGATGGAATGAACGGAATGGCTGTGACAGATTTGCGCATATATTAATGTCTGAAAATGTAATATAATAAGCCCCATCCATATCACGTTTTCTTATGTTATTATATACTTTATAGGCTTTCTTTTCTGTCATTCTAGAGGTAGTCATACATTCAGTCACTTGGATTATGTATCTTGAAATGCGGTTATTAATCATGATTATTAGCTAAAGCTCATTTTGAGATTACCAGAGAAATGTACCTGTTTTTGATGACGCCACAAACATGTCGTTAGTTGCTAAATAATCATTAATAAAAATTAATTGGGAAATTTAGGTACGCACAAGCTTGTTTAGACGATTAAATAATGACTGCAATAAAGCGTTTCTCATAGCACACGTTGAGGTACAGTATAATAGACCTGATTATAATGAAGAAACGAAAAACATAAGAAAAATAAACTTGGTAAATCATTCAAATAAGACACCAAAGCAACCGAAATAATTTATTAGGCAAAACAATCTCAATCTGAATTTGAGATGCTGCACATAATTAGCTGCGAATATCAAGGGGGCAACAAGATGTTTTATTTAATTGTTGTGCATGAAAATAACACCTGGTGTAACTCATGTAGTAAGCTGAATGGTTTTGAAATTGTGTGATATGGGGCTGTTATTATGGTAATAACTATAAGTAATCTGTTTCACTCTACTTTGATACTCTAATTCCAACAAATACGCCACAGCATGCGGACAACTGTTGACTGGTCGAATTTAGACTACCTGTAAAGAGGGAAAGGTGTATCGCTCTACCTGTGCTCTACCCTATAGAGACTCCGCCCCCTCCACCCTCTAATGCCCTCACCGCTTATTGCGCGCTTTCGAATCAAGCGGGTGAGCTTTCCAACCGCTGAAGTTTGGTGAGTTATGTTTTCTGTCGTTCAGAGCATGCATATCTGTGTATTTTAGGTGATTATTACATTGGATCTCACACTTAACAAAGATTAATATTTGCGTCGTACTCTCCCCAGTTGCTGTTGGCTTCTGTGACAGTGGGAGAACAGCATCGTGGATCCTGTGGCGAGCGCAAGTGAAGTCTGGTGAACCGTTTCTCACTGCAGAAAGTGAGAGGCGGCTATAGGTCAGACACCGGAGTTTCACGCTGCAGAGGACAAAATGAAATTCGGGTCCGTTTAACTTTATTGATTGACATCCATTGCAATGATACTAGCATATTAATATACGACATTTATACTGCTTATTTTGCATATAGTATACTGCTTATGCCAGTTAATCATTAGTATTTTACCACAGAATACCTGATCGCCTATCGCTCTTGCACAAAAATAAATAATATTAATTATTTGGTTTTGCTTCATTTACAGAATTTTCGTGTTCGTTGTTGTCTTGGCAGTTGAAACTACGTATGGGGTAAGTTCAATTGATGTCTTTACTGTCGCTTAGCCATAAATATTTATCGCATTCGCCACAGTCAGTGATATCCAGACTCACTCTGTCGTTAAGATTTACCGGCATGTATTTTCTTGGAGAATGAAAATAAAAAATAAAAAAATTATTTTAAAAAATGATTTACAGTAGCCAACCATGATAATTATTTTAGAGAAAATAACTAACATGGGAGTGTCTAGTTGATTACATGGGGAGAACTACAGCTCAGAAGAATTAAATGTTTAAATCAGGATCATTTAATGCGCTACCCGTTCAGACTTGGTGTTGCGACATTGGCAACGGTAATTGTACAAATTGTAATATTGCTACATTCATATGCACGGCAAGCCTACGTTAGTTCACACTTATTATTACTTGTTAGTTATGGGGTTACCCTACTCCTCTGGATATCCTATACGTCGTAAATTCTAATGTTACAGGGGTAAGTAGGCACAACGGATTTAGAATTGGATTTACGTTTTCATTTGACATTTTATCACATGTACAATTAACTATATTTAATCTGATTATATTTCTAAATGTTTATAGCGAAACGTTTTGTAACTTGAATGTGCGACGATTTATCGTTGTATGTATGGAGAACCAATGACGTGATGAATTAAGCAAACTTAACCGGGAGGGTATTTGTCAGTGAAAAGACTGAACTTTCATAAGACGTGAAACCGCTGTACGCTTCATCAGGTTGTCCCGCGTGTAGAGAGAAGTAGTGCACCTTGTATCAATATGTTTACTACAGTAAAACGAATACTATTCAAATATCTTGGTGAAATCCCCACCCATTTCTGCTCTTAAGGACGCTGTAATTCTCTTAATTTATGCTGGCACAGACTCAGCTATACTGTTGTGACTCTTCGCAGTTAAAGTCCTGCCTTTAAATAGAATGAAATGCAACTCCAATGTTAAATCTTTTAGTCCAGATTTCCTATCCTTCTTTTTGGTTGTTTTGTATTTCTTATTGGAGGTTGGCTACTTGAAGTAATGTACCTTGATTTGATGCATTCCCAGAGTTACAGAATCCTGTGCTCATCTTGAATACATAGCCTACTTGTCTTCTTTATTTAAAACAGCCCTGACACTGTGCTCACCTGCTCATTTTTTCATATATTGGTTTATTCAATTAAATGGAGTTGAAGTTAAGAATAATGGAAACTGGGGGGAATCCAGATTTTTACTCTGTCCTCGGAGGTCTGTGGTGTCCCCAACAAAGAAAGCATTTTCAATGCTTTATTTTGCAGACTGACTTGTATCTACAATGAGTGGTGCCACTCCCCCCCCCCCCCCCCCCCCCTTCTTTTTTATGAGAAAAGGCCCACAATGTGGTTTTAGACCATTAGAAATTCTCCAACAGATTGGCATGTGTTCTACAGTACTGTGCTACAGCAAACTGGACCTGTGCCATCACACTTGTACATTTCTTTTAAGAGAAATGAGAGAAATTTGAAAGACGGTTTGGTCGTTTTATTCCTAATTGCTATAATTTGCTAGCTTAGAAAGCAGCTTGTCACTTGTTTTTGCTTAAAGTAAGATAACTTTGAGCTTCATTTAAAAAAATGTCTCTATCATTTACTACAATCCTAAGTGTGTAATTAGGGTTATCTGTTTCACAGCATATTTTGTTTATGATTTTTTATTATCTAAGATGTCTAAATAAACGGGGGAAAATGTAACCCTAAACCAGCAACTGTATCTGCTGAGGGGTGGGGCATGTGATTAAATGGCAGGTGTGCAGTATCAGGATAGTTAGGGAGCATGTGGACTCAGAATTTCCTGCAGTGCCCCCTGCAGTATTTTTTTAAAAATTGTAGGCCAGATGTGAGTTCCTCACATTGTTACAACTGGGACCATGTACTCTGCAAGAGATGATTTAACACTGAACATTATTCTGTCTCGAGAAATATAATTTACTTGTTTGTTTTATTCAGTCCAATTGTTGGCCAGTAACCCAGTTAATTCTGCTGAGACAAAAATAAAGACAAACCACATTTTAGCTAAATATGAATGTTCTTTGGCATGTAGTACTTTCTTATTCTTCTGTTTCATCTGATAAAAATGTGAATGTTTCAAATACTTTTTTTTGTTATTTTTGAGAGCTGAAAGAGTAACTCAAAAGAGTTTACCAACTGCATACTCACCATGGGGCTTGAAGTAAAGTAATGGGAACAGGGTGACCTAATACCTCAGTACCGTGTCTGAGATTCTGTGAATAGAGAAAACTGGGTCCTTGCCTACACGTAGATTTCAGCATGCTGGTAATCTCATAAACCAGATTCACTGATCTTCTGTCTGTATAGAGAGGGAGTTGGCAGGGGCTATTTGGCTAATACACTGGATTGCATCTAATTTCCTTGGAGAGTAAGTTGATATCTGTCCCAATAGACTCTTTCATACATACACATGCATATATGCACGTACATACACACACATGCACACAGGCATGCATGCGCACACACGCGCACACACACACACAGTTAATAAAAACACAGATGATGACAGATTCTGCATAGAAAAAGTATGCAGAAAAAACTGATCACAGGAGGGGTGGAAGTCTCATTAAATATGATATATTTATATACTAATATTGTGCTCAAGCCTGCCCTGGGCTAGAATTTTATGGTTTAATTGAGTGGTTGCTGGAGAGAAAAATGTTGCACAACCTAAAATAATATTCTGAATGTAGCTGCTTTAGCTCTTGGCATGAGAGATGCAAAGGCATTGCAACAGATCACATGACAGTGTACAGGCATGCACGCTTACACATGCACATGCACGCACACACACACACACACGCACGCACGCACACACACACACGTGCACATGCAAATACACACACAGCAGTTCTCCACTATACAGTATGCGATGAGGTTACCTGTTGCCAGGTTCATTTCCCACAGGGCTCTTAGCGGGACTGCCAGCGTAGCATCGTGGCCACACATTATGATGAATGAGAGTCACTTGTCAGGTTTGAGAGCAGTGCTTTACCTGCGCACAAGGCAGTAATGCGTTTATGTCAATGCGATTGAGGAAGCAGAGAGGGTGATGATGCCATGACCTGTTTCTCTGGTGAAATTGTGAGTGGGTAGATACACCCTGACAGAGGAGGTGGGAGTGTTAGACCAGCGACACAGCCTGTGATATACCCTTGGGGAATACTTTTATGCCTGACATATCTGTTTGATGAATAATCTTTTTTTTAAAAAATGTATTTAATTGCAATTTTAAAAATTATTAGGCTACATATCTTATTGGTTGATTGATGATGTTGAAAATGGCTGCTCTAAACATTTTGTGCTCGATGTGTTAGGGAGAGGTTATTTCTGTCCCATGTTGAATCTCTATGCTCGTTACAAAGGAAAGACTTATTTTATGGTTGAAACCTAAAGATCTTTGACGCAGCAGTGTGGCCATACAATAACAGCAGGAGACAAAGGTTATTGATTGAGGGTTAAAAATCAGGTGTGTGCTTGATGCTGGAGGTCTCGTTAATTGCTATTTATTACTGTTTTACTACTTGAGGGATGTCATCATCACCATTCAGTAATGTTCCTGAACACAGGCCAGATTCATGATGCGTGCCATTGCTTGTGTGATGAAACCGGAGCTTACGATTTTAAAGGTCAGACATGCTTCATAGTCTTTCTCTGCCGAGGCAAACTCCACAAATCCAGAAAGCATGCCCTCCAGCTCTGTGCTCACTATGCAAATATTACTTGTTTGGGGGCTCAATATGTAAACCACAGGAGTATAATTGCTGGAATGGAATGTCCTTCATGTCTGACATCAGAGTGGTCTCATTATGGTGGTTTGGTTGTGATAAGAATAAAAGGCCTCTGCCTCGGCTGCCTGTGCCCAAGGAGAACATTGGCATAGCCCGTAGCAATTGACTAATAAGGACACCAACAAAGTACTTACACTGGCCACGACAGTGAGACCATGTTTCTTGTAACTATGTAACTGACATGGCATTTTACATTTTAACCAATCAACAGTATGTCCCTTTAATGGGCTGTCACTCTGAAGTGAACTTGGAGTGAATATCCATACAGATTTGCTGCCTCAGACGTCCATCTTTTCTTGTTGCGTTTGTTTTGTAAAATTGACGCTCTTTACATCAAAAGGAACTGTGTTATTTTCCTGTTTATAAATTTGAAGAATGAACATGCATCTATATGCTGTGGCTCTAATTAACACTTTGAATGCCAAAAAAGTGATTGCCCAGGCAGGAGTGCCTAAGTGTCGGCAGAGCTTCATGAGGCTGTTGATCTGATTTGCTTCCAGTGAGGGGTCCTCCACAGCAGTCTGAATCGGCAGCATGCCCATGCTCGTGTAAACTCGTAAAATTCGGTTTTGTATTTTGAGTTCGTTGCCACTGTCAAGAAAAGTGATTCTTTCACTAATGTGAGGAACACAAGGTTCCCTGTTAAAAGAACAAAGTTCATTGCCAGTCCAGACTTAAGGGGGGGGGGGGGGGGGGGGGGGGGGGGGGGGGGGGGGGGAGGTGTTGATGGCAGCCTATGTCATGATCTTCTTTGAGCACTGCGCTTTCATATTGAACATTCTCATAAAGCAGGGCTGCCCCACCCTGTCCTGCAGACCTATCCTAAAGGTTTTCAGTCCAATCCTAACAAAGCACACCTCATTTAACGGCTAGATCTTGTCAAGCTATTAATGAGTAGAATCGGGTGTGCCATATTAGGATAAAATGAAAACCTTCCGAACAGTAGATCTCCGGGAACAGGGTTGTGCAGTCCTGCCGTAAAGTGAGTGATAACAGAGGAATATCTCAGGAGCCCTCCTAACCTGCAGCTTGTGAGCTGGGAGGAGGTAAAGTGCGGTGGCCGTTTTAGTCTTGGCATTGAAGACGGCGAGTTTCCCCTGAAGCAGCAGCTCGCATAACTCAACTCCCAGTGGAATCCATACAACTCTGGAGAATTCTTTGGGCAAAAATATAGAAACTGAACACCCAGAATTTTTTTCTGGTATTTAACAAAAAAAGAAAAAAAAAGAAGTATTTGTTCCAAACACTGAACATTCACAGTGTACATGCTGAGACAAGTGACCTGTGTCGCGGAAAGAGGAATTATGTTAATGGCGCTCATTTTGGAGAGGTTATTTGCATGATGCCACACCCTTCCCCCTCAATACTTATTGTCCTCTGAGCATGTTTGGGGCCTTGCATTGGCCCAACATTTCATTATAAGATAAGATAAGACAGACTTTATTAACCCCCAGGTGGGGAAATTTTGGTGTTACAGCAGCAGATAAAAACAACATAGACATAAAAAACATAAAAAGTGCTTGTAGTAATTTGCTTTAAAAATAAAAGTAAAAAGGTGCTTTTTTTAGTGCAGCAGCAAAGTCCTTTAAAAGGCATGGCTGTCGTTATGCAGTCTGATAGCGGTTGGCACAAAGGAACGCCTCCGTCTTGCACATGGGGTGGATGAGCCTATGGCTGAAGGAGCTCCCCATCTGTCACAACTCCTCATGTCGGGGGTGGGAGGGATTGCTCAGGATGGCACTGGTCTTCCCCTTCATCCTCCTCTCTTCTACTACCTCCAAACTAAGCTCCTCCCAACAGCAGGTGTCACCCTACAGAACACTCCCCAGCAGAATCTCCACTCATGGCGTGCCGCTCTGATTTGCATATTCCTGCTGCTGAAAAGATGTGCTGTCAGAGATAGCCAGGGGTTATAAACATGGGCTTTTGCCTGAAATCAGACAGCGCAAAAATGGGTAGAGTCGTATATTGCTGCAATGATGGAGTGATGTTTAAGTCATAAATTACTGCAATGATGAAGAATGTAAAAGAGGGATTATGCCTCCACTTGTGCCTCCACCTTGAAGCCTTCTTTTGGACCCTGTATTAGTTCAGGATGTATGGGGATGCATAAATAGGGTGACCAGTTAAATGCTAAAGAATTGGGACGTTGTTTTGGCTCTGTGAAATAAAACATGAATCTCAAAGTTAAGACTGTCAGCTTTAATTTGAGGGTTTTTACATCCATACTGGGTGATCCGAGTATGAATTACAGCCATTTTTATACATAGCCCCCCATTTTTTGGGAGCAAAAGTTATTGGACATTTGGCTGCTCAGCTGTTTTTTGGCCAGCTGTATGTCTTTGCATCATTAGTTCATGCACAGGAAAGCTAGCAAAGGTCTAGAGTTTATTTCAGGTGTGGAATTTTCATTTGGAGTCAGTTACTGTTGTCTCTCAACATGAGGACTAAATGAGTATCAGAGCTAGCAAAGCAGGCCGTCAGGCTGAAAAATCTGAATAATAGCCAATAGCTAAAACATTTTATGTGTCAAAATCAAGTTAGATACATTGTTATGAGCAGGGGTTATATTGGGGGTGGACGCGGGTGGACGGCGTCCACCCACCTTTGGTAAATAAATAAATAATTTTGACCGGCACTTTTACAAATAGGCTAACTATGACAATCCAGTCCAGTTTTCGTATGCTCCAGTCCATGTGTTCCCTCTAGCCAGTTACTCGCTCAACCAATCAAAAATCCGAAGAAAAAAAAAACTCAGGAGGAACAGTCGTTTATATAGACAGGCACAGAAAGAAAAATATGGTTGATTGTCTAAATTGTTTGGAAGCGGATGCGGTAGGTAGCTAATTTCATTAACATGCAATTTCATCTATGCAACATTTTAAAGAGAGATGAATAAACAGTCCCCACGAACTTTGATTGCTTGAGAAAAATCAGCAGGTTGCTGGTCAGGAACTAAGCTAGGATTTAATATTTCCCACATAGGCTACATAACGTTTTATTCAGCGGCGACTGGCGAGCTGAAATTTGTTGGGCGCAAAACTTTCCTTTAAACTAATCATTTGATCTCAACCAGTTTTCATTAGTAATTTTATCAAGCGTACGTGGCGACGATCGGACTAATCAAATGGCTAGTAGCTTAAAACACAGCGTCTTCATACCGTGTTGGGGGATTAAATCATAAATTCAATTTATCCGTGAAAAATCCGTTTTAATCACCAAGTAGTCTACATTTAACAAACAAGATACACCACTCCGTTATCTACCGTGTTAGCTTTGAGAATAACAAAACCTGCACTTCAGTTTTTTTTACGATCTACGCATTGCAGATATTTGCCATGAATTCGATTGCGGAGAAAGAAGTGCATGTATCCACAAATAATGTTGATTTAAAAATGTGCACAATTTCGTACTGCAAACGAAAATAGGCTATAAGGCCTAGGCTACTCGCTAAAACTGTCTATTTGGGGAGAGCTGGTTATATATGATAGTTTTGCTATTGAGTAGCCTATTTTGTGGATTAATTGCATTGATACTCAAGGAAAATCGGGAAGATTCCGCCACTGCTTAGTGACTAAAACTGATTTTTCTAAATCGCATTTATCATTTAATCTCCCTAACACAATGCGAAGAAGCTGTGTATCCCTTTCCAATTGCTTAGTCAGATCGTTTGCATGCTTGTTAATCACTGAAAATGAATTAAAACAGTTTTCGATCCATGATTAGTTTAAAGGAAAGTTTTGCCCATCACCAATTTTCAGCTCACCAGTCGCCGCTGGTTTTATTTTGTTTCAATTCGACAGTTTAACCCTCCTGTTATGTTGCGGGTCAAATTGACCCTTTTTAAAGTTTGAAAATCTAGGAAAAATACTTAAAATTATTTTTTCAGTATGAAATTTCTTCTACTGGCCTTAATTAGTGTAATCAACATTCTAAATGAAAATGGTTCATTTCATGTATTTGCAAACCCCCCCTGTATGTTTATATCACCCGGGAACATTTTTGCTGTACCTAAAAAATGAACAGAACAGGAGGGTTAAGAAAGATGGATAAAGGAGGAAGAAGGGAGGACAAAAGAGGAGGATGACCGATTATTTTCATGGGTAAAAAAATTCTCAGCATTAATGACAATCAATAATAAACTTGAAATATTTTATGTAAAACCTTGCATCAATATTATACATTCTTTTTAAAACATTGTTTTCCTTAATTACAATTATGTGCACAATACATTAAAGATACATCTATTTTGAGCTGAGACATTCATTGGTTTGTACCTTTTTTCACCCACCTCCCACTGGATCTCAGGGTCCACCCACCTCCCAAATCCCAATTTAACCCCTGTTTATGAGCAAGTAGGCACTGGTATGCTCAGCAGTATAGCAAACAACCTGGTATACCATGGAAGGCAACTGTACTGGATGACTGAATATTTTCCATAGTGAACATAAACCCTTTTCAACTGTCAAAAAGATCAAGGACAATTTCCAGGATATAGGCACAGATTATATAGGCGTTATATAGCCACAGTGACAAAGACTAAAATAAAGAGACTGCACCAGCATAACCTCAGATACAAGATGCAAACCAGTGGTAAGCCTCAAGAACAGAACGATCATCTTAGAGTGTGGTAAAAAGTTCTGGAAGAGTGGTGGACAGATGAGATGACTTTTACCAAGTGATGGAAAGAAGAAAGTGTGGTGAAAGATAGGATTTGCTAATCTTTTCACAGATGATAGCACCCCACCCTCATCTGTGAAACATGGTGGAGGTAGTGTCATGACTTGAACATGTATGGCTGCCATTGGAACTGGCTCACTTGTCTTCATTGAAGATGTGGCTGCTGACGGCAGCAGCGGGATGAATGTACAGATGTGTACAGAAACTTCCAACCAGTTGCCTCAAAACTCATTGGAGAGTGCATTACCTTGCTGCAGGACAATGATCCAAACAAAAAGTGGAATGTTCTTGACTGGCCAAGTCAATCACCCGTCCTGAATCCAACTGAACCTGCATTTCACATGCTGAAGACCAAATTGAAGGACAAATGCCCCAGAAACAAACAGGACCGAGACTGCAGTACAGGCCTGGCAGAGCATCACCAAGGAAGATACCCAGGGTCTGGTGATGTCTCTGGGTCCCAGACCTCAAGCAGTCATCAACTGCAAAGATTTGCAACTAAGTACAAAATATGACTGCTTTATTTAAGATAATGTTAATTTGTCCTCAATCTTCCGTAAATTGAAGGATTAATAAAGGGCTGCAGTTCTTACATGGATCACCCAATATGATTTTAAATACTCTCAAATTTAAACTGACAGCCTGTGCTTTCACCTCATATTCATTTATTTCAAATCAAATGTGGTGGAGTACAGAGCCAAAACAACAAAAATAGTGCCATTGTCCCAATATGTACAGCATATATATATATGTGTGTGTGTGTGTGTGTGTGTGTGTGAATCTGTGTTTTAGCTTGTGCAAGATGCGGCTTTATCCCAATTTCTCCAGCACCCCGAACCCCCCCCCCCCCCCCCCCCCCCACAAAAAAACTTAAAACAATCATCCAGGACATGGCCGGCTTTCAAAAATCTCTACCTCTTCATTCTGTGGAATACAGCTGTGTGTCTAAACACTCAAAATTTGCAGCTGTTGTTATTGAAATCTGTGGAGCTACGATACAATGTTAGACATTTGAATTACAATTTGGAGTATTTTAACCATACTGGTATAAAAACAAATAGTTGCTAGAAATGGTTTCTCTGGCATTTTTTGTCATCATCATCTATGATTGTTTGTTATGAACATTTACACTAAGCTTCACACCCATTCTTAAGCACAGATGCACACACTCATGCACACAAACACACCCACAGCACGTATTAACACACACGCATGCAAATAAAGACACATGCATATGCACAGATTAACATATACGCATACAAACTCCAGAATCAATAATCAGTCAAATATTGACAAAATGCATCACACATTCGCACACTAATATTGAGTCTTGCTGTGGAATGAAGGTTGGGATGTTTCTCTAGCTGTTAGTGAGATCAAGATGTCTGTCCATCTTGTAGTAAGATGTCTATCACCTCTGTGTGAGGGTAAGATTTCTGTTTGTGTTACGTGCCATGCTGGGAAAATCCTTCCAAAGTCTGTTTACATTGGCACCTCTGCCCTGTTTTCTCTTTGTCATAACATTTGACTCATCTCCACTTTTATGGACTCTGAAACCCCAGGTTTTGCCTGCGGCTGTTTTGGCGATAGTCTTGTTTCAAACAGAAGGAGAAAATGCTCTGAATCTAAGGCATCTATCTTTACAGTGGTATGGTATTTAGTGTTAACTGTATTGCTGTGTAGTTAGAGATTGGAGGCAAATTTTCCTCAAGTTGGAACGGTGCCTGTTGTTTTCGGGGCTTAGATATTTTTCCATGTCCTGGAGTGGCGGGCGGATTACTGGATTAGCGGCAATGTGCACAGACAGGCCTGACTCTAGCCTTGGGCAAAAGAGCATGAACCAAAAGATCCAGTCTCTCCTTCTGCGTGAATCCTCTGCTCTGCCTGCAGTGCTCACGTTCACACTACCCAGTGAACCCACTCAACTCCCACTCACCCATTCCACTTACTTCACCAATTACCCACTCAACACCCAATCCACTTACTCACCTGCTAAACTCACTCTCATTCACCCAATCACTCACTCAACCCACTCAATGCCCAATCCACGCACTCACCTGCTAAACCCACTCTCATTTACCTTATCATTCAGTCAAACCACTCAACACCCAATCTAATCATTCAGTTGCTAAGCTCACTCTCTTTTACCTAATCATTCACTCAACCCACTCAACACCAAATCCAATCACTGAATTGCTAAGCTCACTCTTATTCACCCAGTCAATGGCTCAACCCACTCAACCCCAAATCCACTCACTCACCTGCTATTCTAACTCTTATTTACCTAATCACTCACTCAATCCATTCAACCCCCAATCTACCCACTCACCCGCTAAACTGACTCTCATTCACCTAATAACTCACTCAACCCACTCAACCCCCAATCCACCCACTTTACGATAATTGAAACATGTAAATAACACAGCACACCATCAGTATGTTTGAATTTCATTATTTCATCAATAAAGAGCTCAATATCTTCTGGAAAATTAAGTGATGTGCAAACAGCTGTTCTAAGGGTCATGACTTTTTTTTCTTCCTGTTCATAAACATTTTTTTTGTCATTTTTGTACCTACTGCATAGTTTGACTGTGCATGTGTCTGTAAATTTATACACAATCCTGCAGACTGTGATGAATTTGCTGTCCTATATTCTACACCAGTGTTTCTCTACCTGTGGTTTATAGAGGGGGGGGGGGCTACTACATGCTATTGGAGAATCAATGATTTGAAGAAGTCGTGGTTTAAAATTGTGTTCAATTTAAAATATCTTTTGCCTTCTTGGAATGACAAGCACCCATGTGCCAAATCATACGCTTGTAACTGAAAAACGTAGAATATCTCCACTCTCCCTCTCTTTGTTTACCCATTAATTTAATTCTATCTCTCTTCCACACACTGAAAGTTTTCAGCAGGGAAGAGATGGCCATTGAAAGACATTCAATGGCCCCCTGACACTTTTCTTCGCACTTTCACCTTTTTTAGCTTTCTCTAAGACCCCCATGTTGAAACACACTGATGCTGTTTTCTTTTAAGATTCCTAATCCTCTGGCTCCTTTTGTGAGTCGAGCCTAAGATACACTGCTTTATGTCTGACATCAACACTCTCTGGTTATCTCCCTGGCTGGGGACTGAGAATTTCAATGGCGATTAAATGTCACTTTTTTTTTTCTTCCAAGAGTTGTTACAGTATTCTATACATTCTCCCTATTTGATTGACAGGAGCGAGAGATTCCCTCCAGTGTAAATCTATATGCTCCATTATGGTCGCAGTTACAGTAATTCTTCTTATACCCCATGGTATGAGGGCTTATTCAGAGTGCTCTACTGCACCGTACAGTAGACCAGAGTGAAGCTCATCCTCACTCCAGGTGCCTGAGTGACAGGTAGGAGTTCAGATATAGCTGAAGAATGACATGTCCCTGAGACCAACGCACCAGCTGCCTACCCCATGGCCCTTGGGCAGAACTGGCCTTTTTACGCTGTCACATTTTTACATTTTTCTTTTCCCTTCTTTGTACTGTAAATGAAATGGGGTGATGAAGAAAAAAAGCCTCTGTGATCACAGACCTGTCACCAGACCCGCACTATTAAAACTCACACGCCCGTCAGGAATTTTATAATTCATTTATTTCTTTTTATTTCTTTTTTGAGCAACCTTAGAAACTGAGTGTTTCATAACTTGATTTTCTTTTGGCAATGTGTCATTTTTTTTTTTGCACGGCTGCAGATTCAGCTGTCAGATGAAATTAAATCAAAATGTAATAATATAATTCTAAAATGTATTATTATTATTATTATTATATAGCGTGTTTTGCAAAACATTTGTCTCAATACAATTCACAGCATAGCCCCATACTCAAAACCACAAGCCTGAGGTGACAGTGGCGAGGAGCAATGCCCTAGATGGCATGTAGGAAGAAACTTAGAGAGGAATCTGACTCAGTCTATCTTTCTCTAGGTTTCACAGAGTCGCGGTTCATTGTGGGTTGTACTGTTAAAAGGAAAAGCTGGCATTGGAAGAAGGCCTTTTCGAGGTTCTGTCACAGTGCTTTGCTTTATTTTGTTTAATCTAAAATGAGAGCCTTCGCTGATTTAGCTTGACTCGTAAAAATAATAATATGCCGTAAGAATTTTCATGGCTAAGCCTCAGTCTAGGTTAGCATACAGTTACCCACTGTTATATGTTTGGTTTAATTGCATGAGGTAATTTGTCCAGGAACATTCAAGGTTTTGCAAGGGCTGTCCCCTGACAAGCCAGCTAAATAGCACTTAGAACAACAACTCACACTGCAGTGTCTTGGTCATTTTACCAGGTTTACATTCAGGCTTGTAGATGGCTTTGTTTCCTATAGTGCACTCTGACAGTGGACACTGACTGATGTGACAGACTTAAAAAAAAATATATATATAATATGTGTTCAGTTATCAAAGTAATTAAATGGACCTGTAAAGTTTAATGTGGTTTAATCAATGACAAGACATTGTTTGCACACCTGTGTATGTGTGTGTGCTTGCACGTGCGTGTGCGCTGTTCTCAGACTGACATGGCTCTGTGTGCGTGTTTCCCTGGGTGTGAATGGTAGACTCCCCATCTGGGCTGCAGCCAGGTCCCAGTGAGAGCACAGCCAATGAGTGACTGCCCAACCATTCAGTCAGCGAACGACTGTCTTTCTGTGCAGCCAATCATGGGCCGCTGTTATACAGTCTTATACATGGGTGTTATGCACAGGCAATGTTACACACAGCAGGTCACCTCACTTACAATAGATCTACTCATAGTTAACTAAATACATTCTGAGACTGTTCCTGGTCAGTACATTGGCCAGATGTATGAGCCTGCAACCTTCTGGTGGAGAGCTCATAATTTGATCGCTGCGCCCTTCCAAGCCGGGTGCAGAGAGTCCCAGCCCTTTCACTTACTGGAGCTGACAGGCAGCACAGTGTGGGATAATGCACTGGTTTACCCTGCCAGAGTGTGCATCAGCGGCAGCTGTTGGAACTCCAATTTAACTCCAGCCGAGCTAATCTACATAAGCAGACATTGGGGTAAGTGTAGGGCTTTATAGAATAAATACGACTCGGGTTCTGTAGTGCAAAACGCCTACAAAAAAGGATATTCAAAAATAAAACGTTGAGGCCCTGAAGTGCAGACACAGCAAGTAAAAGCAACCCTCAGGTTTAAATCTCTAGACCACAGAAATGTATTCCAAGTGGAACAGCTATCCAAATCTGTGAAATAAGGATTAGCTGTTCCAGTTGTCTGGCGTTTAAACCCCGGCTAAGCACACTGCTTATCTTAGCCTGCTCTTTTTGTTTTGTTTTGTACTTGTAGGCAATATTTTGTTATATGTAGTTGTGTAAATGTTGTGTTGCAGTGAGCATGCTGTTTTTAATGGTTTTAAAACCGGCCCTCTACGCACTGATTCTCACGCCTCCGAATCTGACCAGCGCCTGAACAACACGCACCGTCCCCTTGGGATGTCTCTGCGTTCCACCCGCTCCGAGTGGACTGGGATTATTTGTCAGGTTGTCGTTTCTTAAAAACCCCCTTGGAGCCCCCCTCCGTTGCCCCCGTGGTTTAAGCGGCTGCACGGGTGCTGGGGGGCTGGCGGGTTCCCGCCGTCGCCCCGCTCACGTTCGGCTCAGGCACGGCTGCTGTGCGAGACGATGTCAGCCCTGGGGAAGAGGCAGTAATTAGAGGAATTATGGGCTGGATTTTCTGCCTGCAGTGAGGAGTGAAGTGAAAGCCGACTGCGATGGCTGACTGATGCTGAATGATGAGAGATGATTAGAATGCGTCTCCCTCCATGCTGGGACTTGCACAGCAGAAATGTACATTATTGCAGTATAATGAACTGCTGCTTGCCTAGAACTGCAGGGCTCACAGACAGAAATCCATCCCCCACCCCCCTCCCTAACCCTAAAAAAAGGAGGGTGACCTCTGTGCCCTCTGCTGGCATGTGCCATATTACCCCCACACTGACTCGAAATTAGACCTCTTTAGGTGACTTTCTGCCTGGTGGTCATAGGCTGCCCATTGACCGGTGTTTTTATGTGGACTGTTGGAAGTTTGCCTTTGCATTTCTCCATACTCCGAAGAATGTGTGATACCATTTTATTGTGAAGGGCATTGTATAACATGTTATATCAGTAAAGGCTGATTGATTGTTTATATGCATGATTTGAAAATACACATTTAACCTTTGAGCAGGTATGTATGGGTCTAATGTTCTCAGAAGATAAGGTCTGTCAGATTGACGCTGACAGGTACGATCAGTAGGGTCGGCGCACAGGGCATGCCCAGTGGACTGGAAAGGGTGCGGGTGGGACTTATTGTCTTAGGCCGTGGGCTTTTGGAGCCCTAAGTCGAGCTGCGTTGTTTGGGGTGTCGAGGGTTCGGGGAGCTGGAGACCCTGAAATGTGAACCAGCTGAGAGCGAAGAGCAGCTCCAGCTCCTTGCAGAAACTTGTCTGAGTAAAAAGGACACATTCCTCCCCATTCACAAGCACAGCACCACGGGCAGTAGCTCCTCGTCGGGGGAAAAAGGTTTTTCTTTTTTGGTGGAATGTGGGTTTTGAGGGCATATGAAGCCCCCCACATGGAACATTCCAGGACCCTGTTTGCAAAACAACTGATTGATTATTATTTTATTTTACTGCATCTAACAAATTAAGAATTAATACGCATTTAATTCATATCTAATGTAACAGTGCATTTAATCATTAATTGTTGTAGCTGTAAATTGAATGAGGAAATATCATAACTGGGATATACACTCACCTGCCACTTTATTAGGTACACCTGTTCAACTGCTCGTTAACACAAATATCTAAACAGCTAATTACGTGGCAGCAACTCAATGCATTTAGGCATGTAGACATGGTCAAGACGATCTGCTGAAATTCAAACCAAGCATTAGAATGGGGAAGAAAGGTGATTTAAGTGACTTTGAATGTGGCATGGTTGTTGGTGCCAGACCGGCTGGTTTGAGTATTTCAGAAACTGCGGATCTACTGGGATTTTCACGCACAACCATTTCTAGGATTTACAGAGAATGGTCCGAAAAAGAGAAAATATTCAGTGAGCGGCAGTTCTCTGGGCGAAAATGCCTTGTTGATGGCAGAGGTCAGAGGAGAATGGCAAGACTGGTTCGAGCTGATAGAAAGGCAACAGTAACTCAAATAACCACTCATTACAACTGATGCAGAAGAGCATCTCTGAACGCACTACATTTCGAACCTTGAAGCAGATGAGCTACAGCAGCAAAGACAACCCGGTACTAGCAAAGTGTACCTAATAAAGTGGCCGGTAAATATATATATATATAATTTTCCCAACCCTGAACTTGTTGATCTCCCGTCATCAGCCCTCCGTACTGACGGAGGAAGGGTTGTCCTCAGAGGAAGGGTTTCCCGCGTTGTCGGAGAACAATATCGATAATGAGGTCGGCATATTTTCGTTTTGTGCCTCCGCAGTTGCCTGGTCTGGCCAGGAGTGGCCACTAGAGAGCACTGGGAGCAACGGAACTAGCCCGCTTAACCTCTGTCATTCCCCGGCAAGGCTGAGCCAATTGTTACCTATGCCAATAGCCAGCAAGGGCATGACCAGAACTTCAACACCCAGAGGCAAGGCTCACTCTTCTGGTTTGGCACAAGCGCCTTTACAGAGTGTGCCTCCCGGAGGCCCCATATGTACTTTTGTTGACGTTTCTGGTGATTATGGGTAGCTTTGTAGAATTGAGTCTCATCATTTGGAAATGCGCCTTCATGACCGCAGGGGAAGTGAAAGTTCAATGTGGCAAAAAGAGCATGTGCCTAGTAAATATTAACCTTCAGGGTTTATAGATCCTATAGAGGTCCTGTAGATTAGAATGTGATAGGACACTATGTGACAGTGTAGAAACAAAATGACAAACAGAGGTCTCAGCTGAGTCAGTCTTCTTGGCAAGTGTGCTTGAGTCAATCTGTCATCAGAGGTGTGGTGGTGAAGACTGAGGAAATCTCCATTTTGCTGACCTCTGTGGGCAGTCCACCATTGCTGGCAGAAATGTGGGCGGGGACACATTGTTAGATATCCCCTGCATTGCTAAGGTGAGGTCGTTATCGTACTGGTTGTGCTGAATGGATGTCCCTATGTCATTCATGCTGTCCCTGGAGAGATGGGAGGAAAGTGTGTGTGTGTGTGTGTGTGTGTGTGTGTGTGTGCGTGCGCATTTACCCTTCCAGAGCAAAACGGAGACAGGGTTTGACAGAAATCACCCCTTACAGACTGTACAAACATGACAGGAGCTCCTGTAATACGGGCCTTGCGGTATTACAAGAGCTGTTTTGCAGCGGACACATCGCCTCTTAAACCGATGCTCAGTTTTGACAGCTCGCCTTGAGCATGCAGTCCGCTCAGAATGAACTCCCCAATGAATGCCGAACTGTCATTACCATGGAAGTCAAACACGGCACAACCCACACAGTTGCATTAGCACAGTAATGGTGCACTAAGCCCTGCCTGGTTTACCACTGCTGAGAGCAGATTAAGACAACAGTGAGCTCGTGGACTCCAGTGCACCCACAGCGAGATGCAGCAGGGCTAGCGGTTGAGAGCCGAAAGTGTATTTGTGCCTCAGGCCTCCTTATTGTGAAGAGATGGGATCGGGAATGTTTTGGAGGTTCAAACTGAATCTCCGCAGATAAGATCTCCCCAATCCTCCTGCAGTCAGAGCCGCAGGCGGGGTGCAGCATGTGGTGCAAACATCGGGAACGACCGATGGGTGAATGTGAATCTAAGCATGTGTGTTGCTTTTGAGTCGCTGGCAGACATGTGTCATCGCTGTTGAATGAGGTGTGCTTTGTTACGGTTGGAGTGAAAACCTTTCAGGATGGTAGATCTCCAGGAACAGTAACAGGAACAGGAACTGCTTTGAAACACACCGGAAATGCTCAGCTGCTTCATGCGTGTACGGATAAGATGTACTGTACATGAACAGGCATGATTTCCATTGCCAATTGAGATTGGAGCCATTCCTGGCAATGGAGCTGAAACATCTTCAACCTAAAAAGCCATAGCGCAAGGACTGGATGTATTTTATTGTAACAAAAAATGGAAATGTCAAGTTTTGCTATGCAGTGTTTGGAAACTGGATGCAGAAGCCCTGATGGCATCTTATAATAACTGTGGTGGCATCCTGATACCCCTCTTCTATAAAAATGAGCTCACTGATGCCTCACCCATCCCATAAATTTAGGAGGACCTGACTGAAATGGCTTCTGCCCCGGGTGCACTATGGGTTGGGGTAGGACGCACCCTCTCATTAAAAAGGGACAGAACAGCTAATCCAGCTAATGATATATGTGTGGCTGGGCTGAGGTTGCCGAGGGGATGATGTATCTAAACTTTCAGGAATGCAGGTGCTGATATTTCTGTGGGAACATGAAACGCTAACTATGGCTCCTTAGACAGACAAAAGGGCACAGACTGGCAGGTTACTCTCTATCATTTGGGGTTAATTAAATAAAATGAAATAGCGTATGCTTGGATGTCATACATTTTCCACACAGTAATACATCATTCATTCAAATATGTTGTGTGTGAGTGTGTGTGCATGCGTGTCCGTGTGTGTGTGTGTGTGTGTGCTTGTGTGCTTGCCTGTGCGTGTGTGTTGCATGGCTGGGCATGCGGGTATTCTCTCTCCTCCTTACACAGATGCTACACACAGTGTGATCCTTTGATCCTTTCTTCTCCAGGACCAGGTTATGTTCACCCACGTGCGTCACCTTCACACGCGAGTTTCACAGCCCGATCTCTCCAGAGATCAGAATGCCTGTGTGGCAGACGTACCTGTGTCAAGCACCTGTCTGCCCCGTCTTAGCCTCTGCCCTGCTCCTGTCAGCGCAGAGCCTGTCCCCCATGGGGGAGGCTATTAGAGCTATGTGGAAGCTTATTTGACCGTGTCATAGCTGCCCTTGAGTCCTGTGGCAGACGCTGTAATTACAGGAGCGTGTGGCTAAGGAATGAGCAGAAGCCAAAGGGCTGTCCGATTAGGAGTGTTAAGAGGTGTTAAGTCAACTTTCACTGGCTCCGGCTACTGGGCCAAGGGGAAAATTCCCAGAATGCTGTTTGTGGGTTCCCATAGCTCCGCCTCTTTGCCCTGTGGAAACCCCCTTGGCCATCTCTGATTGGCTTCATGTGCTGAAAAACTGCTGATCTCATATTTTACTGGGGATTTTTTTGCTGTGATCATCACTAGCCAGGAATTTCCGTGACAGTTGACCTTGATAATATGTAAGGTAATTCATGATGTTTGAGGTAATGGAAAATAATGATTTAATGATGAATATATACATAATAAATCATGTTAAGAAAAATATATGGGTGGAAGAAGAAATATTGCTTCTGAAGCAGTACAATTACAAGTCCTGTCTTAACGACTACTTGTATTTTTATCTATTTTTATTTTTCCATAGATTGCGTTGTTGCCGTTCTCGTTGTTAGTGTTAATCAGTTTAACCATCAGGGTCCAAGTTGAACTATGCGGTTGTTCCCTGTACTTGGACCGGTACTTCTCTCTAGGGGTTTCGTCATACTTGTTCCTGGTTATGGTTATACACTTTGTTGTACGTCGCTCTGGATAAGAGCGTCTGCCAAATGCCTGTAATGTAATGTAATGTAATAAGCCAGTATCACAAAGGTGTTTAGTGATCACAGAAAGAAATCACGCCCAATTAAATAACAGTTAGAAGAGGTTCAGGCAATGTAATCATTTCCATCACAGTAGCATACTTTGAAACTGAGAAGAGCACAGTTTCTGCCTTATTTTAGTGAATTCAGGAAATGTTTGGTTACTATGTGTCGACCTGGGTTCAGATCAGGAATTAGGTGTTGCTAAGGTGGAGCACCTGAGCAACACCTGCTTGAGATGCTGAAAATGTCTCCGAGCCTCCTGTTACTAACTGGAAGGTCCTAGGATTAGTCAGATTGAACACAGGAGTCAAACATCTACTTTGTATATAGATCTGCAGTGATTCCTCCAACAAAGATGATAAGGAAAGAGGAAGATACACATTTTTATGTGTTTGTGTGTGAGAGAGAGAGAGAGAGAGAGAGAGAGAGAGTGTGTGCGTGTTTGTGTGTAAGAGAGAGTGTGTGTGTGTGTGTTTGTATGAGAGAGAGAGAGAGAGAGAGGGGAAGAGAAAGAAGGGAGAGAGGGAGATTAAGCATTGATATAAGTCAATGGAATATCAATATTCCTTGCATGTCTGCGGCCGAAACAGACTTCTGAGCGGCTGGTTTAGCTGAAAAACAGCGCTGAAGCTGATTGGCTGTACGGCAGCTGAACAGGAGGTCAGAGAACCTGACGGCTAGGTCGCGACTCCAGCAGAAAGGCTTCCGAGGGGCAGGCAGGTGCAGACGCAGGCGGGCGTGTCTGTGCAGTTCTCACCTGCCTCGTTGGCACACACCTGGCAGACTCCCTCACCTAAAAAGACTAGACTAAAAACAATTAAACTAACAGTCAATTAATTGTACTTATATAGCAACCTTAATTCCTTCATAGAATCCTGGAGCTTCACAGAGAAGAAGGGGCTTGGTAACTCTCCCTAGCCGCTACTGAAGTTTAGCGTGCCCAAGACTGAGGCTCAGCAGTCATTCTGCACTGGGATGCTTACGGCTCAAAAGAGGAGCTGCCTCCTACTGCTCAGTGTTTCTGTCACGGCACTTAGATATCGATTTTCACTTGGTCTAGAGGGAAAGCCGCCAACAACTGTGGTGATGTTTTGGAATTAACAACAGAACAACGCAGGTTCAGAAATGAACATGGAATAATGCAGTGTACAGAGTATATTCCAATATTTAGCTTCATCTTTATCAGTCGACTTTATATTGATTCAGGCTGCGGTGCAATTATAGCTGTCACGTCTCCTTATCATTTTGGACATGGACTGATGCAATTATGGCACACCTTAGGGTTCAGCTGGCTGGGAATCTTGCCCTGGGGAACTCAAAGTGTGTTTGGTAGAATAACATGCATAGTCTGCTGTTTTGATTAAAAAATGGGGGAAGGGTCAGGGTGATATCATCACTTTTGGGGACTGTGGTTCAGGCAGGATAAAGCAGGTGAAAGCTGTAGAGTATGCCGGGTTGTACTGATCATTTCACCTCAGGAGTGGTATCTTAAGTGTTTTTTCTCGTTTAAGGGCTTTGTACATACTGCGTGTGGACTATGTCGTCCATATACTAGACAACATTTCTGTCCACATCAGTGAAAAACATCTAAAAATGTGTGGGGATTGTTGTGCGCTTAAATTTGCAGTCAAGCTTCTGGAGGTAGTGTGTTGCGTCATATACCTTTCAGTCAGCTCCAGTTATGTTCGTGGAGAATGGGGGTAATTGCCCGATAAAACTATGGTTTGGGACCAGAGAGATGAAAAGACCTCTAGTTATTTCCCTCAAAGAGGTGTTTAGCGCAGGTTGAGAACTTCCCACTCTCACAAATAACCATTTTTAAAGGTCTTGGTGTTTAGTGGAGCGGAGAAAGGGTTGGGTCAGCGCTGGGTTGCTGTCGGAGTCGAGAGCAGCCCGCCTTCTTCCACTGAGGGAGCGTCCAATAAAACTGACGGCAGGTTTATTTGACGGCAGGTTAGCTTGGGTTCTGAAGTGCCTTGTGAAGTGAAGTGTGCCAAACAAAACTTCTGAATGCAAACAGAAAATTAAGAACGCATGTACAAATCCCCTAAGTACACCCTGAAGCTGAAAACAACCTTAATCTCATGGTTAGGGCAGACTGATGACTCTGTCGGGGTCATGCAAATGTGTGTGCGTGCGTGCGTGCGTACATGTGTGTGTGTGTGTATGTGTGTGTGTGTGTGTGTGTGTATCTGTGTGTGTTTTTAAAGTAGAACCTGATCCTAACTGATTCAACAGGATGTACC
Organism: Anguilla anguilla; assembly: GCF_013347855.1. Lineage (NCBI taxonomy): Eukaryota > Metazoa > Chordata > Actinopteri > Anguilliformes > Anguillidae > Anguilla > Anguilla anguilla. The sequence continues at coordinate 29,804,197 of NC_049209.1, forward strand.
CTCATTACTACTGTATGTGCGAATGATCATGGGTCCAACGCTTCATGTGGGCATTAATCACCAGGCTACAAAACATTTGGTAACATTGTATTTGACTTGATTAAGTGTTCATGACCAATATAGTCACTCAGTAGTCACGTCAGACCAGTGAAATGACACTGGAACGAATGGAGGGAGGGTGCGACTCCACAGTGGTTGGACGAGGCCAGTTTCATCATTGCAAAGGCCGTTAACTGAACATTCATGTCCTGAAACTGGGTGTGCCTGTCCCAGCCTAGCTTGATTTCTTCCACAGATACTGAGACATAGCGAATCAAGTCTATAAAAGAGAAGGACATCGCATGCGTTTCACAGAGTTGGTCTACATCACGCGAGGGGAAAGCCATAGCTTGAGATGTTTAACTGTTTGAACTTCACTTCCCTTCTCTTTCTACCCGAAACAAGCAGGACTGGCAAGGAAAAGCCAAAGCATTTTACAAAGAAGACGATAGATCAGGGCTTATTAAAATAACTGTTGAAAATCTCAAGGTCTGAGGCTAGACCTCCCCAGATGTACTCTGTGTTATGATTGTGATACTAATACTGCTCACACTATTTTATTTAAAAATGGTTGCCTGGTTAGGTAACTGAAGCTGTTTCAGACCCTTTTTTGCATAGAGTGTAATGTTTGTGTTGACTGCGCCAGATGTGCAGGAAGGAAAGGTGGACATATTTTTTTGGGAGAAAAGGAGGGTGTGATGGACACCCCTATCCCTTTGTGCTGCTCTCTATATGCGGCCTGTAACTCAAGATTTAATGCCTTTTCACAAGACTATTGAGAATGTGAGTGGGGGGGGGGGGAGGTTGTATTTCTTTATGATAATCCTCCCCTAATAACCCCTAATCCTAGCCCCATCATGCTTTGCTTTGCCCTGCAGGAGCACGGCGGAAATTTGAATATTGCACACTAAAGTCTCTGAATGACATGTGTTAAGCAGTTTGGGTCGTTTTGCCTTTCCCCCCAATGTGCTCAGGCCCGTCCTGATCGTTTTTATCCAGTAATGAGCGATTGATGGGCAGACGTAATTTGGTTTTAATAATACTGAGGTCTCACAATACAGTAGAACTCACTGGAAAATATTACAGGAATGAATTATGAAGCTATTTGAAGGTTCTGGAAGGTGTGTCAGAGAACGGTGGTTGTCGAGGGGGGAATTTTCAAGTAATAACCCAAAAGTCTTGCCCCATCATGTGCTGGTTTCCCCTGCAGAAGTATGGCAGAAATCTTTATATTCCAGGCCTGTACCACACAGAAATGGCGGCATGACTTTGACCTCTGGGGTGTGCTGAGGAGAAGAGGAGGTCATTAATTAACCCAAAAATCCATCACTGTCACATGGTGCTACAGCCTCAAGGATCAGTGCACAAAATGGAAAAATTCCCTGTAGTGTGTGTATGTGTCTGGGTGTGTGCGTGTGTGCGTTCGTGTGTGTGTGCGCGCGCGTGTGAGTGTGTGTGTGTGTCTCTGTGTCTTTGTGTCTCTTTATGTCTTTTTTTGCGTTGAATTAAATGTGCTGTTGCCATTGCACCTGCTTGTTGGTTAGCAGAACGAGTGGGAGGCTATGGGCTTAATGTGTGCCCTGAGGACCTGAGGACCCTGTTTCAGCCCTTTCATATATCTCCCTTCACCGCCACTGTGCTGTAGGGGCTGTCAGAAAGGGCTCTTAAATCGTTAGGAAAGACAGAAGAAGGACATCGCCCCCGGTCACCGTTTCAAACCGATCTTTAACTGCCAATATACAGGGGAGAATCTGAGCAAGATCCAATGAGTTTGTCACAAACGTTCAACAAGGAAAACACTGTGTCACATCTACTTAGCCACACAGTATTTTGTGCATGTGCAGTTGCCCAGTAACATAAGTTATTGAATATTATATAGTCGTACGTGCAGTGGTAATTTTAACTAAAGGAACTGCACAGCCATCCTGCCTCAGACAGGTATGTATCAGTCCTCCCAGTCTAAGTGAGCACACAATAAAATGTCCAGTGTTAAATCAACTTTACAAGAGTACATACAAGTCAAGTAGGGATCATGCAGAATTGATTTAACACTGAACATTTCACTGTGTGGGACACAGTTTAATCATTCCACCCTCACAGCAGCGGGCTATATGGTCACGTTTCTAGCAGTCTAGGAGCCCTTTGAGTGAATTTCTCCAGTAACACAACACCTTGGAAAAGGTGGAGGTTCACTGAACCAAAAATGTCCATTTGAACAAGGACAATAGATGAGATGTTTGACCATTAGCACCTTTAGGCGATGAAGGGTATTCATTTCTATAAGGAGAGCATAAGAACCAGTGCGTTTTCTCCTTTCATGAATAGGAAACCTGAATAAATCTCCATTCAGCTCCTGTCACCACTGTGTGTGTGTGTGTGTGTGTGTGTGTGTATCCAGTTAATCACAGATAGAACCCCTCAAATCTTTTCCTTTAATAATACAGGCTGTTAGAGCTCCTAGTTCTCCCCGTGTTCCTGTAATGCACTGGATGAGCTGCAGTGCAGACAAACTTTCAGGGTTATCTTAACCTGCATGTTTGTGTGCTGTGAAGATTAAGGCAATGATAACCAGACACTGTTGCAGTCATCACATGGACACTGCACTTAAAAACGATGGCACATTGACTGCATGAGATAAAGAAATGTAACTGAAAATATTATTATACAGTGAAGGAATCTCACTACACTAAGGAAGTGACCCAGGGATTCATGGTTTTCACCCCTTAATCATATAATTTATGTTATATTTCCATGTGAAATGAACTTGCTTGGTGTTAAAACTAAAAAGTCAGTTACTAATTACAGCTAAATCAGCCAAATCTACAGGGCTGTCTCCCTCTCTGTCCCTCTTGCCCTTTTATTTTTAGTTTGATCTGTGGTTTGATGAAGAGAGATATGGAGAGAAAAATGGAGAGAAGGAGGAGTGCATGAGAAAAACTGGGGAGAGATAGAGAGAGTGAGAGAGAGAGAGAGAGAGAGAGTGAGCTGCTTCTCCCTACCTTCTCCCTCGCTCCCCCCTCTTCTCCAGCTGCCTCCTCCGCTCTGTCCCGGGGAAAAGAGGCCGAGGGTCTGTGGAATTGCTCTGCATGTCGGCTCATGCCACGCGCGGTGTGAACATGTGACCGCCCTGTGGCTGGACCGCGGCTCCCGGCCTGAACGTGGTCCCGTAATTTCACAACTTCTCACGCGAAGCGCCGGCCCTTGCGCTTCAGGAAGTCGCGCGCGGGCTGGCTTAATTCCCTCTGGCGCGGGCGATCCGGGGGACGGCCTAAATATCGGAACGTCTTTCAGCAAGAGCAGCGCCAGCTGGCTACCTGCTCCGTGACCTCTAGCTTCTGTGCACTCACCTCTTCTGATCCCAGGCTCTGCGCTTCACTCGCACTAGGACTGAAGTGCTGTGTACTTGAACCCTCAACTTGAACCCTCAACTTGACCTCTAACCCGTGAGCTCAATCATGCTGTTTTAACAGTCTGTCACACGCCCCTTCCCCTTCCCACCTTTTTAACACGTTTAGATGCATCTCAGAACAGGGAGTCCTCAATGGGGCCTCTTACAGCCCTCTCAGCCACCCTGTACACCATCACTATTCTAGCCTTCTACACCCCCCTATTCCGTGCATTCAGAAAATGTTCACCCCCTTTGGATTTTTTTCACATTTTGCTGTCACAGATTGCACAATATTTCCCTCTAACTCACATAATTCATTTAGCACATTTGAGAAAATAAATTATATATCTAAATATATATATATCTATATTTACTCCAAAACATTTTTTTAATGACAAAAGTATGTACCATAGTATTCTCCCCCCCAAGTCAGTACTTTTCTGAGGCATCCTTGGCAGCAATTACAGCTGTGCGTCTTGGTTATGTCTGTACAAGTTTTGTATATCTGGAATTTTGCCCATTCCTCTTGGTAGATTTCCTCCGGCGCTGCCAAGTTAAATAGAGAGAGACAGTAGGCAGCAATCATCAAGTATTGCCACAGATTTGTGATGGGATTTAAGTCTGGGATTTGACTTGGCCATTCTAGACAATTGACCGTACTTCTTTCAAGCCATTTCCATGCTGTTTTAGCTGTACGCTTGGGATCACTGTCCAGCTGAAAACTGAATCTTTTCCCCCCACCTGAAATCTTTTGCTTTGCCTGTATTTGGCTTGATCCATCTCTTCCTTGATTGTGACAAACTACCCAGTCCATCCTGCTGAAAAGCTACCCCATAACTTAATTTTGGCACTAGCATGCTTGACGGTAGGGGCGGTGTCACCTGGGTCATGGGCTGTGTTAATTTTACATCAGATAGAGCCCTTAACTTTCAAGCAAAAAAACGAATTATTTTTATCAGATCAGATCTGATAGTTTTATCAGGCCACAAACTACTTTACCATGTGGTGTCAGGGTCTGTCATTCCAGCAAACTCTGAGCGTGAGGCAGCTTTTGAGAAAAGCCAACATTAAGAGCCTAACTTACTAAGACCTTTAGCATGTGCAAAACCTTTTAGCCCATGAAAAACCAACCAACAATTGGGATTGGTCATGGTATTTGTTTTGCACCAATCATTGGTTGTGTTATTAGTTTTGTGTGTGCAAAAAGGTTGGCACATGCAAGGTTTTGCATGTGCCAACGGTCTTAGCAAATCAGTCCCTTAATGTTGGCTTTTCTCAAGAACTGCCTCAGTCTCCTGAAGAAGTCAGAGTTCTGAAGTGCTGCTCTGATTGGTGACAGTTTCTCCCATTTCAGCCAATGAGATCTGCGGCTCTGTCAGCATCGCCATCGCCCTTCTTAGCCAGGTCCTCAGTTTGGTAGGACACACTGATCTTGGCAGGGTCTGGGTGGGGCCATGTTTTGGTGCCTTGTTTTTTTTAATTTTATTTTGCTTGGTACTCACGACAGTGTGTCAGGTCTGATTTACAATTTCACTTGTGCGACTTCACAAAGACAGGGACATTTATTCCGAAACCGCTCAAATGAACACAGGCGGACCTAATTTAAGTTTAAGTGTGATCTCTTATGAAATTTGCATACACCTTAGCTGATTTTGGGTTGTTTAAGGTTGCGAATACTTACCAATACTTAAGAAACTTTAAGTTTTCATTTATACATACAGTAAATTCTTCTTTCAAAAAAAAAGAAAAATGTGAAAAAAAAATCTAAATAGGTGAATATGTCCTGAAAGCACTTTATATCCTTGTATACCCCTGTATTCTATACTCCCCTGTACACTGGCAATGAGATCGCTTTCCTCTAGCCAAAGTAGTTTCATATCACAGGGCCCTGATCAAAGGAGGATGTATGATGTCACACTTGTCTGATTGGCTGTCGCGGCGTGCTGATTGGTTCTCCCCGAGGAGCGGGGACGAGCGCTGGCGGAAGCGAGGAGGGCCGTTTCAGTCCTGGAATTCGATCACGTTGTTTGGCGCGGGCCCCTATAGGGCCTACCTGCACGTGTGAACCGCCACCCGTCACCCAACACCGCCGTGCCCCATCGAGGAGGGGGCAGCGTATTAGGCCTTTGTCATCTCTTTTCAGGCCTTTCTTTTCTAAAATGCTGCTGTAAATTGAGCGCTGGAGCACAATGGCGCAGGAGAGGGAGGGCGAAGACTTCGGCCGTTGACTGTGGGGGGGGGGGGGGACCCTGTTTTGGGAATGTGTAGGACTAGGCTTCCACAGCGCTGTACTGTTGATTAATGGAGTCTCCCTTCTTCTCTCTGCAGCAGCAGATACCATGTGTGGGAATTAACTGCGTTGAGGGCTGCGACTGTAACCCTGAGAAGGGCAGCAGGGTGAGTATCGGTCTCTGGTCTCGTCTCTCTTCTCGCCGTGCCCGTGTGCGTCCTGCATTCCGACCCACGGGCAGCGTCCTGGCCTCCGCGTGAACGCACCGCATGCACACCGGTGATTCTGACAGCTCTAGCCTCCAGTGCCCCCCGGCACGTCAGCACCATTCCGGTCTCGTACATACCCCCATGTGCCAGCACTGCTCAGTACAGGGGCAGCATGGTGGTGCAGTGGACAGCACCGTTACCTCACAGCAAGAAGGTCCTGGGTTCAAATGTGTGGAGTTTGCGTGTTCTCCCCGTTTCCTCCGAGTACTCCAGTTTCTTCTCACAGTCCGAAGACATTCGGGGGAAGGCTAATGGAGAGTCTGAATTACCTGTTCACAGGAGTGTGTGAGTGAATGGTGTGGGCCCTGCATTGATTTTGCCTCGTTCCCAATGCATGCTGGGATAGACCCCAGGCCCCGCATGACCCTGACCAGGAATAAGCAAGTGAGATAATGGATACTCAGTACAGGGAGCCAGATTCTGGGAGCTGTGATACCCACAGGTCAGCTCCATCTCAAGGCAGCATTTTCTAGCCCCCCCTTGTGGAGAAGTAGTGTAAATATTGAATACTGCTGAGGCTTTATTGGGAGGGCACATCTATTCACGCTTTCAAAGATTTGGGATTGGGGGGGTTTACCTAAGGAGCAGGTGGTGCCATACTTAATACCCCCCCCCCCCCCACCCCAGCTCCCTCCACCTACTCTGGGATTTTCAGGTGCAAGTTGAGATATTTCCCCTGGGGGGATAGTAAAAGGGGACAGGGTAATTTAGGGAGGTTGGGGGGGGGGGGGGGTGGGGCTTGTACAGTAGGAGGGCTGTAGGGGAACAATAGAAGCTGTCATACTCTACCTGTTGAGACAGGTGGGGGCGGGGCCTCAGGCACACAGTAAAGCGATATATCTCCTCTCGCAGGCTCGGCGCCTCATATACAATGCATGCTACATACTGTACTTCCTTTCCTGGTTCCAGCTCGTATGTTATTTATTTTCTGAGAGTAGACATGTAGTTTCAGGCTTCCTTCTTAATTTCTGGAGTTGGAATGAGTTTCCCTTCCAGGGGCTAGCTTGGATATGCCCAAAATTTGGGAAATATTGTTCTTGGGTTCAAAGTTCTTCAGCTGTTGCAGAATTCCATGCTGGAGCCCAGAGCGGTTCCTGGCCTACTTATTCCACAGCATGAGGCCCACCTGTGTCTGTACAGAAAAAAAACCCAGGTGACTTAAGCTAATGTGAGCAGAAGATACCAACTGAGACATGCTGGAGCCACTTATTTTAAAACGAATCCAGCTTGCTTGGACAAAAACAAAAACAAAAACTACATCAACTGTACATTGACTGTATTTAGGTGTGTTCTTTTGCTATTCTTATAATACCCAGAATGCCATTTTGACATGTGGGCACAGTTTTCCGTTAATCAGAACCCGACTGATCTGGATTGATCCAGACTAATGCAAATTGTTGTCCTGGAAGTGGATATGAAACGCTCTCTGGAGGGTTTCTGTTACACACAGAAAAGGCCCATCTCCTTTGCATACATACACTGTCTGGCCAAAAAAAAGGCGCACACTGTTATATTTCGTTGGACCGCCTTTAGCTTTGATTACGGCGCACATTCGTCGTTGCATTGTTTTGACAACCTTATGCAACGTCACAACATTTATTTCCATCCAGAATTGCATTAATTTTTGGCCGAGATCTTGTATTGACGGGAGAGTCGAACCACTCCGTAAAGTCTTCTCCAGCACATCCCAAAGACTTTCAATAGGGTTAAGGTCAGGACTCTGGTGGCCAATTCATGTGTGAAAATGTTTCCTCATGCTCCCAGAATCACTCTTTCACAATTTGAGCCCGATGAATCTTAGCATTGTCGTCCTGGAATATGCCCGTGCTGTCAGGGAAGAAAAAAAACATTGATGGGATAACCTGGTCATTCAGTACATTCAGGTACTCAGCTGACTTCATTTTATTGCCGCATAACGTTGCTGAGCCTAGACCTGACCAATTGAAGTAACCCCAGATCAGAACACTGCCTCCAGAGGCCTGTGCAGTGGGCACTGTCCAAAAATATCCAAACGGCTATTTTTTTTTTGGCCAGGCAGTGGGAGCTTCAGCCAAAACTTACATAAGAATAATTTATGGTTTTAATTTCTTATGTGCCAAAAATGTTTTATTGTCCACAACAAAAATGTACAGCATCCCACCCCAATTCATAAGGCATAATTCAGTTAAACTAAAAGAAGAGGCGTTATGCTCCAATGAGATCATCACATCTTTCACAGGTGCTGATGAAAGACTTGGATATGACACATAAAATGCAGTTCACAACAATTAAGGGTAAGACAGAACATGTCAAGTTATAATTTATATTAGGCTCATCTTTTAACACAAAGAACAGAGTGTACCGTTTGGCTGCAGCTGAGTCAATCCAAAAATGAAATTTAAATTACAATCTCCTCTGAAAAACTCTCAAGTCTGAGGGAGAATGACAGAGATAACAGCAGACAGGTGATTGTTTGGTCACTGTGACTAAGATATTTATTTTATTGGGAAAAAAAGTTATTATTAAGAAAAGAAGCTATTTTGTCTTGGTGTTCTTCAGAGGCCGGATTGAAGGCGAGCTCTCCGGGCTACATGGCTTGCTTTTTGCTGCTCTCTGCTGGTGAAAGCAAGCCATCTCACCTCTTCAGGCAGCTAGTTGTTCGAAGAGAGTGATTTTCACTTCTTTCTCATTCCACAATTCGGAGCTTAGGCACTTTCGCAGAACCGATCTCCCCGACCCGGCCGTTGCCCTGTGGTTTTGCTGTGAGATGAAAATACGTTGTGAAATCTAGCGTAATTAAGCAGAACAAAACTCACTTTTCCCCAGAGACACATGGAATCCACAGCTATTGTTTCAGTAATTATGACAAGGAGATCTTTTGATCTCCGGGCTCTCTTGATGTTTTATTATATCTGAAACATTTTTGTGTAGAAGCTTTGCCTGTGGCTCTGGAGTTGAAGCATAGGGGTTGCTTTCATGGAGGGCTGAATTATGCTTCAGCACATAATCAGCTCTTCTGCTGAGGTGTCATGTATAGTCTAATCTTGTCAGTGAGTGCTCTGAAGTATAGTGTTTAAATTTTTTTAATTTAATTTACAGTAATTGTATCTGCACCACTCTGGTTAAGTGATATCTTTCTGTTGACTGTTATCAGGACTGACTGGATTGATTTTGATTTGATCTGTTTTTTCGCATTGAAAAGAGGATGAGGGAATGTTAGATGAAAAGAGGTGTACAGCGCTATAACTGGGGCCACCAGTTTGTCGCCCTTTGTTTTCTTGCATTGTATTTCAGTACCCTGCCAGTGAGAGGTCATGATAGCCTGTATTAGAGTATATATATGCTTGCCTTATATAGCTTTGTGGGAAAATGGTTAAGAATGGAGTTTGGATGTTGAACCCACTCCTGTTTTCCTTTTTAAAAAATGCTCACCAAAATATTTGGTGCTCTTCCATATACACGCTACATGACATGAAAGAAGCGCAGAGGAAAAGTCACGCTATCGGTGTGACAGTGCCCCCTTGTGGTGAGCACCAAGAGTTTTCTAGCAGTGAATTCCCAGAGCTCACAATGAGCCAGGTGTTCTGATTCTTTTGTCTCCTTTGTTAGGACAGGGATTTGAGCTGATTAGACTGCCTGAAGGTGCCTCCGCTTCCCTTTATTTCCTCCAGCATAAAACAAAAAGGGAGAGAAATTGTGAACTGGTGAAATGGGACTGGCTCTCTTCCTATGTTTTCAGAGAAGGGACTCAAACAAGGATCAGTGAAGTAATAGCCAGTCCTTATTTGACTGGGATCCAAGCTTGCCTTGCCGTGTTGCGTATGTGGGCCAAAGTTTTGCTTAATTCCACACCTGCCATTTCATGACATTCTGGAAGGACAGATCATGGTAGAAATAATTACAGATGATAACTGGTGGCCCCCTGATTTGTCACTGGGAGGAGCTAATGCAGTAGTCACCTGCATTAGTGGACCCCTGGCAGTATGAAGCCAGTTATATCCTACTGTCGGTTATTGTGGCCTATGAACAGCTCAGTCTAGAACTGACCCTGTGATGTCCACAGTACAGAGCTCAAAGTCAAACTGATGATGAGCTGGTGGCTTTAAACACACAATACATTTTGGCTGCTGTACATTCATGGAGACAATTTAGGCCAAGTGCCTTTTTTCACATACACAACAGCAATGACTCACCTGGGTATTGAATTTTGGCCCGGTCCGGTAACAGTTGCAGCAGATTGTTGATTCACTGGGGCAGAGATTGAGAACAGTGAGCCATACTGATTGTTTATGTGTTGATTTTGTTATTGTGCCGTGCTGTGTTACCTGTTATCTGGTTTCACTGCAGCAAAGTATTTATACCTAAAGCAGTTAACTCCTTCTCGCTCTGATGTTCAAAGTGTTTGCTGTTTTTTTATTAACAGTTGAACTCTGGGTCTTTAAGCCTCCCACCCATTTAGTCTGACAGCTATGTAATTCCCCCACAGCCCACCCTCGCCCACATCTCTATCTGTATGTGTGCCTGTGGCCCCTAATGATGGGCTTTCATTAGACAGCTAAATTGGGGCCTGAAATCATCTCCACTGGAAAAAAAAAGAGGCCACCCGTCAAGGGGACCTTTTTAGTCCTGACAGGACTCCTCATCATACAAACAGAAACCCCTCTCTGCAGCTTAGCCGACAAGAACCAGCACGCGTGTCCTACCCACACGTGATGTATGTTCACGGTGAAAGGTCAGGCGTGTTCAGTTGCAGTAGGTGATACTTCAGTTCAATGTTTATCTGCTTATGTTGTTTTAATCCTGTGTTTCACCCAATCAGTCCCAATCAGGGGGTACATCAGTCCCCCTGCAGCTGGGTACACATATATTGGTGAGCATACTGTACTTCAATTCAATGGTATTTCCTAAATTTATTTGACTGGAAGAAGTCGAAAAACACTGAATCTGTATTTTTAATGAAATCTGTGTGTGTGTGTGTGTGTGTAGGTGTAGGTGTAGGCGTGTGTGTGTGTGTGAGAGAGAGAGAGAGAGAGAGAGAGAGAGAGAGACAGTGTGTGTGTGTGTGTGCATGTGTGTGTGTATGTGCATGTGTTTGTGTGTGTGTGTGGCACGTGTGTACGTGCATGCATGTTTTTGCTGGGAAGGAGGGAGCTATGAGTGTGATTTCACTTTCACTCATACTTCTGCTTAATCACCACGCTGTAATGCAATGATGAGCCCCACAGTCTGGGCTTGAATTTGGACCATGCCAGTATGGCCGGTAGCTCCAATTGTTGATTGTGTCGTCCATTGTATGGTAGGGTTCAGTCAGTTAGGGATCCGTATTTCATTGCTCTTTAGCGACCCCTGCTGGTCGATCGGCCGCCCATGGAGTACATGAGCAGGCCCCATATGAAAGGTCTTTCTTCGACTTCACTCTGTGCAAGTTTGGCTGTAGCCTGCTCTGGGAAAAGAAGCAGCCGGTGACACCGCGTGTTCCAGAGGAGAACCGTGAATGTGGCCGGTCTCCTTAATCAGCTGCGAGTTCTGCGCATGAACACAGCTGCGAGTTCCGCGCATGAACACAGCTGCGGGTTTCGCGCATGAACACAGCTGCGGGTTTCGCGCATGAACACAGCTGCGGGTTTCGCGCATGAACACAACTGCAGTTGCAGGTAATCGGAGATTCCAAAATGGGGTGGGAATTGAACATGTTCAGGCACACCTTGGGTTCCAAATTTATTTATTTTCTTAAAAACTTTGTTTAGAGCCCTGAGTCAAAGCATTGGCTCGGTTGTGATTCCAGGTGATATATGGAGGGCTGTACCTTCATTTTATCTGTCAAAAACCAGAACACTGTCTTCCATCCTTACAGCCTGGGTAATTTAATAACAAAGGGAAGTGCCAGGGGACAGCTCAAAGCACATAAACCTTTTAGCGCAGCCGTAGCAAGCATACATGCGGGCACACAAAGTTTCTGGGAGTCTTTGAACATGTACGTGCGTATTCCCTTTGTGCGTGGGTGTGCGTGGGTGTGTGTGTGTGTGTGCATGCGTTGTCAGTTTCCACCTGTCAGGTTTGAACCCTTTGCTTTCACAAATAACCGGAGGCGCCCTTATTCTCTTCTTAGCCCCACCCCTTATTTGCTCTTTTTGTCCAAAATGACAGCTGTGCCTTCCAGTGAATATTTCTTATTCAGGCACATTTACAGTGTAATAAGGGGGTAGGATGGCTTCTCCCAGGGCCATCTGAGTCCTGGCAGTGGGGGTGATTTGCTGAAAGCAAATGCTGCGGTTCAGTAGACTGTAAATCACTCCTTAACCTTCACTCCTCCTCTAAATGTGAGCTGACGGCAGTAATGGAGAGATTGGGGTATATTAGTTAACTAGGCTCCTTTACTGAATGTGAGCTGAGAGCAGTAATGGAGAGATTGGGGTATATTAGTTAACTGGGCTCCTTTACTGAATGTGAGCTGAGAGCAGTAATGGAGAGATTGGGGTATATTAGTTAACTAGGCTGCTTTACTGAATGTGAGCTGAGAGCAGTAATGGAGAGATTGGGGTATATTAGTTAACTAGGCTCCTTTACTGAATGTGAGCTGAGAGCAGTAATGGGGAGATTGGGGTATATTAGTTAACTAGGCTCCTTTACTGAATGTGAGCTGAGAGCAGTAATGGAGAGATTAGGGTATATTAGTTAACTAGGCTCCTTTACTGAATGTGAGCTGAGAGCAGTAATGGAGAGATTGGGGTATATTAGTTAACTAGGCTGCTTTACTGAATGTGAGCTGAGAGCAGTAATGGAGAGATTGGGGTATATTAGTTAACTAGGCTCCTTTACTGAATGTGAGATGAGAGCAGTAATGAAGAGATTAGGGTATATTAGTTAACTAGGCTCCTTTACTGAATGTGAGCTGAGAGCAGTAATGGAGAGATTGGGGTATATTAGTTAACTAGGCTGCTTTACTGAATGTGAGCTGAGAGCAGTAATGAAGAGATTAGGGTATATTAGTTAACTAGGCTCCTTTACTGAATGTGAGCTGAGAGCAGTAATGGAGAGATTGGGGTATATTAGTTAACTAGGCTGCTTTACTGAATGTGAGCTGAGAGCAGTAATGGAGAGATTAGGGTATATTAGTTAACTAGGCTCCTTTACTGAATGTGAGCTGAGAGCAGTAATGGAGAGATTGGGGTATATTAGTTAACTAGGCTCCTTTACTGAATGTGAGCTGAGAGCAATAATGGAGAGATTAGGGTATATTAATTAACTAGGCTCCTTTACTGAATGTGAGCTGAGAGCAGTAATGGAGAGATTGGGGTATATTAGTTAACTAGGCTGCTTTACTGAATGTGAGCTGAGAGCAGTAATGGAGAGATTAGGGTATATTAGTTAACTAGGCTCCTTTACTGAATGTGAGCTGAGAGCAGTAATGGAGAGATTAGGGTATATTAGTTAACTAGGCTCCTTTACTGAATGTGAGATGAGAGCAGTAATGGAGAGATTGGGGTATATTAGTTAACTAGGCTGCTTTACTGAATGTGAGCTGAGAGCAGTAATGGAGAGATTGGGGTATATTAGTTAACTAGGCTCCTTTACTGAATGTGAGATGAGAGCAGTAATGGAGAGATTGGGGTATATTAGTTAACTAGGCTCCTTTACTGAATGTGAGCTGAGAGCAGTAATGGAGAGATTAGGGTATATTAGTTAACTAGGCTCCTTTACTGAATGTGAGCTGAGAGCAGTAATGGAGAGATTGGGGTATATTAGTTAACTAGGCTGCTTTACTGAATGTGAGCTGAGAGCAGTAATGGAGAGATTAGGGTATATTAGTTAACTAGGCTCCTTTACTGAATGTGAGCTGAGAGCAGTAATGGAGAGATTGGGGTATATTAGTTAACTAGGCTCATTTACTGAATGTGAGATGAGAGCAGTAATGGAGAGATTGGGGTATATTAGTTAACTAGGCTCCTTTACTGAATGTGAGCTGAGAGCAGTAATGGAGAGATTGGGGTATATTAGTTAACTAGGCTGCTTTACTGAATGTGAGCTGAGAGCAGTAATGGAGAGATTGGGGTATATTAATTAACTAGGCTGCTTTACTGAATGTGAGCTGAGAGCAGTAATGGAGAGATTAGGGTATATTAGTTAACTAGGCTCCTTTACTGAATGTGAGCTGAGAGCAGTAATGGAGAGATTGGGGTATATTAGTTAACTAGGCTCCTTTACTGAATGTGAGCTGAGAGCAGTAATGGAGAGATTGGGGTATATTAGTTAACTAGGCTCATTTACTGAATGTGATCTGAGAGCAGTAATGGAGAGATTGGGGTATATTAGTTAACTAGGCTCCTTTACTGAATGTGAGCTGAGAGCAGTAATGGAGAGATTGGGGTATATTAATTAACTAGGCTGCTTTACTGAATGTGAGCTGAGAGCAGTAATGGAGAGATTAGGGTATATTAGTTAACTAGGCTCCTTTACTGAATGTGAGCTGAGAGCAGTAATGGAGAGATTGGGGTATATTAGTTAACTAGGCTCCTTTACTGAATGTGAGCTGAGAGCAGTAATGGAGAGATTAGGGTATATTAGTTAACTAGGCTCCTTTACTGAATGTGAGCTGAGAGCAGTAATGGAGAGATTGGGGTATATTAGTTAACTAGGCTCCTTTACTGAATGTGAGCTGAGAGCAGTAATGGAGAGATTAGGGTATATTAGTTAACTAGGCTCCTTTACTGAATGTGAGCTGAGAGCAGTAATGGAGAGATTAGGGTATATTAGTTAACTAGGCTGGCCGTGTTCTGCAGCCCTGTCATGTACCACGTCTGGCTTCTTGTCCGGGCAAGACCTTGCCTGCATGGTGTAATGGCCTCCGCTGTTCTCCTAGTGGTTATTTTTTATTCCCCACCTCCTCCATTCCGACCTTCTTTGTGTTGTTGGCCTAGTCAAGTTCTTTGACCTCTTCCCTTATAGCTACACATCATGTGTAGATTTTAGGTCATCAAGCATGTATTTGTGGGGTTTTTTGTGATCGACTTTCAGGAGCTCAAGATTTACTGTACACTGCTATCATGTTGGTTGCGTTGCCGGAAATCCGGACATCCGGACACAATCCAAGTATAATTAAAGCACTGTATTTAATCCATCCATCTATAACCGCTTATTGCTGGTCAGTGTCACGGGAGGTGCTGGTGCCTATCCCAGTATGCATTGGGGGAGAGGCAGAAATACACCCCGGACAGTTCACCAGTCCATCGCAGGGCACACTCACCATTCACTCACACACTCATACCTAGACTCTCCAATTAATCTAATCTGACCTTTTTGGACTGTGGGAGAAAACTGGAGTACCCAGAGGAAACCCACGGGGAAAGCATGCAAACACAACACAGAAAGGCTCCAGATAGGATTCAAACCAAGGACCTTTGCTGTGAGGCAACAGTGCAACCCACTGCACCACCGTGATTTCAGATGGTATATTTTAGATTTAATTTAAAAATATTGTATTAAATGTCACACCATTTGTTGTACCATTTGTTATATATTTTTCATACAGTAAAGCATTACTTAATACAACTAATACAGTTGTTTTTCCCTCCTTCTTCCCCCCAGTGCAGTACTAACTCCACCCTCTCTCTCTCTCTAACTCCACCCCCTTTCCCCTAGTTTCCCATACCCAGGTGCAGCTTGGCTTGCTCGTAGCTTGCTGTTCCCATTGCATGCTAATATAGCTTGTTATTATCAGCTGTAGACCTGACCCAAGACCACCTGTTATTACTGGCTATAGGGCTGAGAGACACCTGACGCAGTGATGTTTCTCCTCTCTCTCAGACACTGGCTGGTGCTGTAATTGTAGGCAGGTTTAACCCTATCCTAGGAACACTGCAGGTGCTGCAACTCATCTGAAGTGCATGAGAGGACCTTATGTTTGCTGGCCAGTTGGGTGCGAGGGGGTTGCTGGTTCAACTCTTGAACTTGAGTCTTTGCACAGGGTCGGCCAGGGCCTGTGGGGTCAATTGGGCCAGCTGGACAGGAAGGGTTTATAGGACCCCAGGGCCCCCCAGGTCCCAAAGGTGAAAGGGGCAACGCTGGACTGAGCGGACCAGCTGGGCCAAAAGGGGACAAGGTGAGTCCTGTACAGAAAGAATGTTAAATTCACATATAGCTCTGATACAGCTATTGTCCATTTTTAATGTGCGTTTGCATTCTACTCACACAGGGCCCTATGGGCGTGCCCGGATTCCCAGGGATTGCTGGTGTTCCGGTGAGTAATGCCTGGTCTCTGTTCGCAAAAAAGAAAAACAGCTCACTGTCACGAACACAGTCAGACAAACCCTAGGCGCAATCTCTCCGCGGCCAGTTCTGGCACTCTGGAGAAGTGCTTAGTCAGCACACCTAAGCTGTGTTCTTTTCTTGATGGGCGAGCAAATGGCATAACGAAATGAGTTTCCATGTGCTGTCTGTCACAGACTCATGCCAACCAATTGAATGATCTTGCTATCCTGGGTAAGACACTGCAGCTCGGTTGAGCTCAGTGAGCTATGGGTATCTCAGTTTGTATTAGGGTGAGGTGCAGTCACAACAGTTTTTAACAACAGCATTTTCTGAACCTGGAGTGCTTGTGCAGACTTTCTTCAGATGTAGGTTATCGTTAGCGTGTGGACAGGAGATTGATTCACACTACCGTTCCTGGAGCTGAGATGTGCTGATCCTCAGTATGGGAGGTGGTGGGGGGGGGGATGAGGTGGTGTTGTCAGCTTCTCCTCTTCTCACGGGTGGTGCTTTCCGCTGGCAGGGCACGCCAGGCCAGGAGGGTGGCAGGGGTCCACCCGGGCTGGATGGCTGCGACGGATTTGACGGCATTTCTGGCGACCCGGGCGCCAGGTCTCCAAACGGACAGCCGGGCGTCGCAGGTTTCCGGGTAAGAGGACTGCAGTTGCGGCCTGCTGTGTAGCTGGCTTTTACACTCTTATGAACTGCTGGTCCAATCTCTTCTCTTCCTCCCCCCTCTCTCTCTTTCTCTCTCTCTCTCTCTCTGTCTGTCTGTCTCTCCCCATCTCTCATACTCCTCTCTCTTCATCTCTCTCTCTTACTCTCACTCTCTTCTTTTTCGTCCTCCTCTTTCTCGGTCTTCAGGGAATACCTGGACCCAAAGGTCAGAAGGGCGAGCCTGTGTACACTGGACCGGGCTACATCCCCAGGGTAAGACCTCCTGTCGTTTGTGCATATCACATGTACACACATTGCTCTCAGACCGTCCCTGCTGACGGTGTACCTTCCAATCAGAGAAGAGGAGCGAGTGGATTAAGCCTTGAGGCGGGAACCCTGAACTCTTCTGCCAAGTTGTTTTCTTTTTTCAGTAAACTTTTCTGATGATAGACATCTTGGACATCACCCAGTGATGGCATTATGTAGATAATATCTGTGAGACTTAATTATTCTACCCGTCAGTCTGGCTCAGGCCGACTCAACGGTGCACTCTAAACGTTGCCGCAGAGTCTGAACGTGACAGTTTGGCGGTGTGGAACTGGCAGCGTTTGAGGATGCCTCTGCCCCACGGGTGATGTAATGCAAGCTTGTTTTCTTTTCATTGCAGGGAAATCCTGGTCTGCCTGGATTGGACGGTCTGATTGTAAGTGTTTTAATAATAAAAATATGATTATTAATAATAACTAATAATTCAGTGATATGACTTCTTACATGGCAGTTATATACACCGCTGGGTGACATTGTTTGGGAGGCTTGAAGAGCAATGGCAAATTCAATATTGAGGCCATGTTCCATACATTCCAAAAGTACCATTCTAATCATGCATACATGCTCTATAGTTTTTATCAGCTTCATCAAACACATTTTTTTCTGGCTAGGATACT
The DNA here is from genome assembly GCF_013347855.1 of Anguilla anguilla. NCBI lineage: Eukaryota > Metazoa > Chordata > Actinopteri > Anguilliformes > Anguillidae > Anguilla > Anguilla anguilla. The sequence goes on from NC_049209.1 coordinate 29,821,948, forward strand.
GATGTAAATCCTCATAAGACGCAGCAATTCATTTTTGTTCCCTGTAGGGGACATGAGCCTCTGGTCTTAATATCAAAATACTATGATGAAACATACCCTACAAGGGAGTAAAATTCAGTAAAAATAAAAAGTAATATTTTTGAAAATATCTTCACTGTTTTGTCATCCAGTTCACTTGTATTTTGTCAAAAAAAAATTTATCAAATACTTATACTTTCTTTGGATATATTATGGGTATATGTGACATTATAGAAAATAAAACAGGAGGCTTTCATTGTGACTTTATCGGTTGGCAGTATTTTCTGTTGGCCAGTGATGGACAAGTGGGCACCGCCTGAAATCAGATTCCTGATGTTTCTCCTGTGGTCTGCCCTTGTGATCTCTCCCAGGGTCCCAGAGGGTTCCCTGGAAGCCCGGGTCAGGCTGGTCAGAGAGGGCCTGATGGAAGGCCTGTACGTGCCTTATAATCCCGTCAATCATCACACTCATCATCTCTGCGTTTTCATCCTCATCTTTGCTGTCTCTGTTAAAAGTACTGGTGTTTTGAAGTCAGAAGTTGCTCCATTTTCTCTGATCAAAGTAGCTGAGGAACATATCCATGTGAATAGTGCACTTCACAGAAACTTACTTGTATTTGAAATTTATCCTACTTCCATGTAGTTATCACGTGTCTGTTTTTTTTTTGTTTGTTTTTGTTTGTGCGTACTCTGAATGTGGTCCAGAGCTTTTGTTTCAGCAGTGGTCTTTGTGCTAAATTTGTCTGTTTCCTGCAGGGTGCCTCTGGTCTTCCCGGTCCTCCCGGTCCAACAGTAAGTCCAGAAGCTGTGATGGGCTCACAATCCTCAAGTGCTGCTGTGAAAAACATTTGTTCAGTGCTGGGCCCTCAGAATTCAGTACCTGCAGTACCACCTCCTTGCACCAGGGGCAGAATTACAGTAGAATACAACACTGACCCTAATCTGTGATCAGTGATGCATTCTCTATGGTCATAATCCTGTTATTTATTACTTTTATTTATTGATTACTTCCGCCTCTGTCTGTCTGTTTGTTGATTGGTCTGTGACAGACATATCAGGAAAAGTAATTGCTGGATTTCCATGAAATTTGCTGTGCACATGTTCCTAAGGGGAAGAAATTTGTTGATTTCGGTGACCTCGTGACCTTTCCTCTAGTGCCACCATCAGGCTTTTCCACCTCTTTCTTTTGCAGGGGGGTTCCGGTGTAGGTTTCAAAGGAGAACATGGAGACAGGGTAACATATCCCTTTCCACTTTACACAATAGCCACATTTAACCTCACACAGTCGTTCTTCATTTATTTCTTATGATAATAATTATAAAGTCCAGGTATTGTGTAATTATTGTGTAAGAGAACTCTCCTCTGCATGATGTCTACATGACAGTTTTTCTGTACAGTATTAGACTCTGTCTTTGTCAACGATTTGAGATTTGTGCGAGTGCCTTTGTGTATGCGTGTATGTGTGCATGTGCGTGCACGCGTGTGTGTGCCTGTGTGTGTGTGTGTGTGTGTGTAAAAGAGAAAGCATATTTTACTTATGCCTGTTTGTCTGTTATAAGTGCAGGTCTCTGTGAAGGTGATGTGAAGATGTAACCACTATGCCTGTTATAAGTGTTGACATTTCAATTCACCCTACTGCCAGAATTAGTTTGCTAATTAGAACAAGGCACCAGGCTCTATTTTGAGGAAGCAAATAGGCCGTTGTTAATGCAAACACAATTGTTGCAAGGGTAGACATGGGTGGAAGGACGTTTGTGCTTGGAGTACCAATTTTCAGCCCTGTTTTTTAGAGCTCCCCGTGGGTGGGAGAAAGGGAGGCATCATTGGTCATTTGGAATAGTGCATGGCACAGTGATATCTCTACGGATTGAAGGGGTCTGAAGATTCAGCCAACTGAAACCATGTCTTTGCTTAGACAGAACCAAGAATTCTTCTTATTTTTCTTTGAGTTCATGAGCAATAAGAAGAAAAGGACAGGATTCAAAAAGGGAATGATAAGAACAGATGTATATCAACTGGACAGAAAAATAGAAAGCGCAAAAATGCCACTACTGCAACAACCAATAACTACTACTAATAATAATAATAATGAATGAACAACCTTGATCTGTTCTTTAACAGTAATGCTGGACCATTGATTTCCTGGAGAACATGAGAGTAGCTAGTGAGGGTCAGAAGGCAGAGCATGCGCTGCAATACATAAGCAAAGAATGGGAAGAAGGGCTACTCTCTCTGACCATTCGTTTAATGAGAATGTGGAAAGCATCGTGGTCGACCAGCGTCAGCTCGTCAGCATCGTTACCACTCCTGCGACTCATCAAGCAGATGCTGCTTTGATGCGCCGTGTGGTGACACGATGAGAGCTGTTCAACTTTCCACAAGGACAAGCTGAAAGTATGCTGTCACTCATGGCAAAGTGGGTGGTCTTTACTGCCACACAGAAAACAACTTCTGCAGATAAAATTTTGCTGACAGCTATTTTATGGCTCAGGCGATGAGTTATGAGCACATGACTCAAATAGCTAAGCTCAGGATAAATCAAAGATCAACACGATAGTTTTAATGAAACTTAGAAGTAGATGTTACTGAAGTGTCATACTTTAGTACATTTCTACTGTCCTTGACTGACTTGTTCAGATGTCACATTGGCAGTAATTGGTCTATTCTATGTTATAAAACGCAACAGTAGCAACTGCATATTTGTGCTTTCTGTGCAGAAGACCTATAAGCGTCCTTAAAATACCAAGGCTGATTCAGACATGCTTCTTATTGACCTGAACCGCTGTTTTCCCTGGTGTTTGCCCACTGCCTTTGTGTCCTACTTATAGAGCCCACGGGGCTATAGGAGAGCATGATATCAATCTTAAATGACGGGTTAAATCGTGATGCACTCATACTGTAATTAAACCTTTTGAAGGCTTTTTTTAGTATTTCACTTCAGGCAAACCAACTGATGTGTCTGCAGCAGAAAACCATGAAGCCTTTACACAGGGATGGAAAGAGAGTTCTGGGAAGATAGCGAGTGTGGTCTCCCATAACCCCAGTGTGTCCCGTTGTAATTGGCTAATAGCTGTGTTCCTTTGGATTTTTAGGGGGATGTGGGTCCACCCGGGCCCAGGGGGGTGCAGGCTGAAGAGACTCTTTTGTACTCACCTGTTAGCTTATACTTCAAAGGAGAAAGGGTAAGAAGCAGCATCTCAAAAACCAATGATTGGGTATACCAGCTGAGGTTGTGGGGGCGGGGGGTGGGGGGGGGGGGGTTGTGTAGTTTAACCAGTATCGCATTGCAAAATGAGACCAAATGCGAAAACTAAAGTGAATTGCCAAGGCAGCATCAGAAGATGTGGACCATCTTTAACACCAGACATGTTTATCAAAGAGTAATGTTGGCTATGTGATCACAAAACGACAGAAGAAAAACAAATGTTTTGAAAGTCTAGTTAGCCGCAGCAGCATTTTAAATCATGCATTAAGAATAAGCTTGTATGTAGTAACATATTTATCAGCATTAAAACCAATTGGAAAATTTTGGTTTCAGTTGAATGGTCTCCACAAGCATTGATGGGTCGATAGATTTCAGTGAAGGTGCAGCAGGACGACAGGTCGTTCTTTGAAATGTACTCCACTTCTTTGCGTACAATACTTGCAATTATAAAACCTTCAGCGGAGGATGAGGCCATTTTCTGTGCATGTGTTCAAGGTGACAGACGTTTCTGTGGACTGAGGTGTATTTTATTTCTTGTAACTCATGAACGTCCCCCTTCTCTCTCCGTTAGGGTGACCCGGGCTATAGGGGCCAACCAGGTCTGCCAGGAAGGCCCGGTATTCCGGTAAGGCTGCATGCCTTGCTGTGTTTGGTTCTGTATTTAAGGCATGCCTTGCTGTGTTTGGTTCTGTGTTTTAATGGGTCTGCGCTGCAGGGTGTGGATACCCTGGGACCTGGAAACTAAGGGAGTTCCTTAAACCTGGGGTGGGGGGGTGAGGTTCGGTGGTTCCAACACTGACAATCCCTTTTCCCCCCATATTTCATCATTGTGGTTTGTGCTGCAGTTTTTACCTGTTTTAACTGTAATCCAGCTCACCTGCTTGTACTTCCTGATAGTTTTTTTTATTTTTTATTTTTAAGAAATTAGGAAATGGAAATAGGAGTCACAGCTGCTCTAATTTTGATGTTGATTTCTTTTAGTGGAATTATTGTTTGTGTTTTGTCATTGAGAAAAACATAGTGTACCCACATGCCACTGGGTTGGACAGGTACAGGGCAAAATAGTGGGACAATGACAAAATGCATAGAATACCCGCACACACGCTTGTGGTTTATTCAAGAAGCAACATTTCAACCAAAGAGGTCTTCATTAGGCATACTAAGATTTCTTTATATATATTTTCTTTTGCTATGTGTTTTTTCGTTGTGTGCTGTCGTTTTCAGGGTAGCTACGGTTACGGGAGTGAAACGGGCGAGACTGGGATTCCTGGACTTCCAGGCGGGCGGGTCAGTCACCTCAACATGCGCCAGTGTTTTTCCCGCCAATACAGCAGCAGTACTGCAGCTCCAGGACTGTGATACTGAGACACTGAAACAGCATGACTCATGTGTATAACACACACTACACTACTAATGAAATCATGTAATTTATTTATTTGCTTAGCTGGAACCCGTAGCCCACACTACTAAGACATTCACAGGCTACTAAGATTTCACAGATACTGGCTTACTCAGCCTAAATGACTTACCTAATCAGTCACAATTCATTTTAGATGCTGTTTTACATATTGTAATTCTGTTTTTTTGAAGTATTGCATAAATATTTTACTATGTATTTACTAAATACAGCTTAGTTCTTTAGGGAATGCCCATACAGTACATTCCCTAAATAAATAATGTGCATACAGTAATAGCAAAGTTAACCTGTAACAAGATTTGCAGTTTGGTTGTTTTGAAACATATATTGAAATAACACGTCCAACCACAAATGTTGTGTTATTAACTGCTACTGAACTCTTATATGTGTTTAACTCTGTTTTTCCTGTTTGACGGCATATTTGATTTCCTGGTTGGTCTCAGGGTGCCCCTGGTTTAGATGGAACCCCGGGACCTCCCGGTGTAAAGGTAAGGCTTTTGCAACCCTGAGACAATGGGAGTTTGGTCATCATTCTTCCGGCATGCAGCTGAAATTGTGTGTGTGTGTGGGTTTGCTTCTGTATAGGGGTTACCTGGTGATCCTGGATACGCTGGAAGATCAGGATACCCTGGGCCAAAGGTAAACAATGAAATAACAATAACAATAAACAGGACAATACAAGATGTTCTGCTTGGCAATCCACATATGAATCACCAGCAACATATTTCCTGTGGAATACTGCCTCACCGATGCACCCTACAAATGGTCCCCAGAAAAAAAGGGACATGCTCCCCTCCACTCAGTGGAAAGTTTGGGCTTTTTATGTGTGATACATGTCTGGTTGAGTTAGCATGTGCGATAATTGCTGTTGTGTTTTGGTGGAATGAGTGAACGTGTTATTGGGGGGGGCTCTATTTTCAGGGGAGTCAAGGAGACACAGGCCCCCCTGGGCCCCCCAGCTATGGCGGGTATGGTCAGGGAGCAGGTGCACCAGGTTTGTCTATGTTTGAATTTCCTATAAAAATAATAATAAATAATGTTTACTATAATAGTATAAACACTAATATGGTGGTGCTAAGTGGTAAAACTGGTGGTTTATAGATATTTTCACAAATCCCTTGAGCAGGCCGACATTTTATTTTCACAGTGATCATGAAGTTCTGTGTTGTTTCCTTTTTTTCCTCGTTTATAATTTCCCATGCTGTCACCTGACCTGTTTTTCTCCTGTGATTGGCTGAAGGTCCTCGTGGAGACCCAGGAATTCCTGGTGCTCCTGGTGCACCTGGTGACCAGGGACCATTGGGGTACCCAGGGCAGCCTGGACCCCCAGGGCTCCCCTCTTACTACTCAGGTAGAGTAACCATCACGCAGTATTAATATGTTTATAACCTATGATGCACATGCACTATGATCAACAGGATCATAATGCTGACGATCCACACGCTCTTAATTTGTTTATTTTGAACTAGCCATTTCACTGTTCCACTCATTTTCTCTCTCCTCTCTCAGGTCAAGTTCTTACAGGCTTCCCAGGCACCCCGGGGCCAAAAGGGGAGAAGGGGGAGCCAGGTCGCCCAGCTTATGGCAGTCCTGGTGTTCCAGGCAGCGATGGCTCTCCAGGGTTCCCTGGTCCTCCTGGTCCCCCAGGGCTATCATGTCAGTATTTACCCATTCGGTCCTACTGACTCTGTTCAACAATGCAAAGATGATGTGCAGTCACTTTCTACTGGCATTTAAAGGGTAAACACTGGCAGGACAAATGCACCTGGACGTGAGTGTTTGTGGTCATCTGGTTTAAATTTTGTGGTCTTCAGCAATGCCCTTTACGTTACACCAAATCTTCATTTAGCATTATGAAGATTATGAAGATATGGTGTCAGATAAGTGGTTTGTGATTTCACTCACTCATACTACCGCTAAACTGAAATGCTGGTGCACTGTGCTGTACTCTGTGGCATTACCAATGAATGTGGGGAAGTCAATCACTCTAAATTGTTTTGCGGGCGGTAAGAGAAAACGTATACCCTTAAAACTGTGTATCATGTATGCTTCTTTAACGAATGTACATATGTACATTAGGACCTCAGTAGAAAGCATGGGAAAGGTGCAAGGAACAGAAAGGAAAAAATGGAAATGATCAAAAAAAAATCTCTCTCCCTCTCTCTCTCTCTTTCTCTCTCTCTGTCTGTCTGTCTCTCTCTCTCTCTCTCTCTCTCTCTCTGTCTGTCTGTCTGTCTGTCTCTCTCTCTCTTTCTCTCTCCCTCTCTATGTCTCTAGCTTTCCCTGGGCGTGCTGTACTGCCTGCTATACCTGGTCCTCAGGGCCAGCCCGGTCCCAGAGGGCCACCAGGGGGCTCAGGATACCAAGGGGCAAAAGGTATGACACCCCACGCGCCCTACAAAACACCTCGATCCCTAAAATACAGCCCTATCCCTACAAATACACCCCAGCCCCTACAAATATGCTACTTCACCCACACATCCCCCCCTCCCCCCCCCCCCCCCCCCCCACGGAAAAGGAAGATGTCGGACCGTATGAGGAGCGGTGAGAGAGATGCGTTTTCACGTGAGCGATGCAGGTGTGACGCTGCCTCTGCGTTGTCATGGTAACCTCACTGCCTTCCCTGCTGTGCAGGTGAACTGGGAGACTGCCGCTGTAACGCAGCAGCGGGGATTGGGGTGCCCGGGTCTCGGGGCCCTCCCGGGGTCGCGGGGACACCCGGATTCTTCGGCAGGAAGGGTGAGAGAGGAGACACGGGGTACCAGGGACCAGCTGGCTCCCCTGGTCCAAGCGTAAGTCAGAATGGGAAACTTTTTTTTTCCTTTGCCTTTGCCGATAGAATAACCCTCCTCTTAGAAACATGCTCAAAGTTTTCTAATCGGTGAGAGTTTCAGCAGCCAGAAAGTACACATCTCATTGTGCATTCCAAAACTAGATAGAAAGAGTCAACATTTAATGCAAGGGTAATATAGAGAAATATAGAGAAATTGGTTCCAAGTTATTCATGCACTGAAGCCACTCAGGGACAGTGGAGCAAAGCCTCATGCCGGCAAGAATGCTAGCAGGCCTGGCTAACGGACAGCCACAGCATGCAACTGACTGGTAAGCGCTGATGATGAAGTACAGACAATCGCTAATGTTCACTAGAAACCTAGTGAAAACCTAATGCAAACCTAATGCAAACCTAAGGAGCTAGCCGGCTAGCACAAGCTGAAGAGGGTGTCGATTGCTTCTGGCCACTTCGTGAACCAGTCCTTGCGATGTTGTGATGTTCCACTGTTTCCTTTCCAGGGAGGCCCGGGCTCTCAGGGCTATTTGGGACGAAAGGGGGAGAAGGGAGACTCTTTTGCCTCTTCAGCCAGGGGTGTGAAAGGGGAACGGGGCAACCCCGGACCACGGGGGCCTCCGGGGCAACCAGGACGATCTGGTAGAGACGGAGTCCCCGGAATCCCAGGAGCACAGGGAGTCTCTGTGAGTTAAACTGTCTTACCAAAAAAACACCCATATACCCCAAATGATCCAAACAACACAAAACGGATACCCCAATATATTCACAGAAAACACCCACGTATCCCAAAATATTCAGACGCCCTAAAATCCCTACACACTCCAAAACACGCACAAATCTTGTGGTGCCCAACCACCTAAAAACACCCACAGACTCTTAAAACACCTGCGCACCCTTCACCCAAATTCCATATGTGGATTCTAACACAATAAAATGTTCGGTGTCGAATCAACTGTTACAGGGGAGATATGGTCCCTATTGGACTCATATGTACTTTGTTAGAGTGGAATTGACACTAGACATTTCAATGTGCAAGCACCCCACTTAGCCCCTCCTCTTAATCTCTCTCTCTCTCTCTCTCTCTCTCGTGCACTCGGTAGGGTGACAGTAGTTATGGGGTGGCAGGGGACAGAGGGTACCCTGGAATCCCTGGTGGAAAAGGGCAGCCGGGGTTGGCTGGTGAGCCTGGCATTGGGTATGCAGGCAGTGTGGGCATCCGTGGACCGCCTGGAGATCCCGGTTACACTGGCGCCCCTGGAACTCCTGGACGCACTGGAGAGCCAGGTAGGAAGTCACGAGTGTGTGTGTGTGCGTGTGTAAGAAATTAGTGCGTGAAAGAGAGTGTGGATGCTATTTGTGTGTATGTGTCAGTGTGAGAAAGTGTGTGTGTGTTTGTGCACCTGTACGTGTGTGTGAGACATAGAGAGCAAGTATGTATGCTTGTGTGTGTGTGTTTGTGTGCAGGTGTGCATGTGTTTATATTTGGGAAAGTATGTGTGTGCGCATGTGCATATGTTGATGTGTAGATGAGAAACTGTAAGTGTCTGTGTGTGTGTGTGTGTGTGCGCGTATGTTTATGTGTAGATGGGAAAGTGTATGTGTGTGCGTGTGTGTGTCTATGCATAGATGGGAAAGTGTATCTACATGTGTTTGTTTGTGGGTGCTCTGTTACAGCCTCACATAAAATAAATGTTTATTTTGTTCTTCATCATTTTATGTTGAATTTCTCCTCTCTTCCAAAGTCCTCAGGTTGCATAAGAACACCACCCCTTTTTTGCTAAATCTAAAGCATGCTAAAAGATTCTAGTAAGATATTCTAAAAACTTCAATAAACCCTTGCGCTGATTAGGATATAAATGCCTCCTGATAGGGCAGGTGAACAGCTCTGTAGTACTACTTTCTTTCATTAGTTTTGCATTTGGATCTCCTCTATTAAATTCTTAACTGACTCAAAGCCAATTTTCTTAATAACTCCTGAAATTATGCTGTAGCTGTTGCTTGAACTTCTCCAGAAGAGAAGATGGCAGAGTAGATTTTCAGTGGAAATGTTTCTTCATTAAACACACATTGCGCACATTGCACATGTCTGAAGCATGTCTTATGGTGCGTGAAAGGCGCTGTGAGGTCTGTCTCACATTGCTCAGCACTTGCTTTAGCTGTGCTCGCGGTCAGATTCTCTCTATTAGAAGTTATGACATGGTTTTTATTGCATTTTAAACTCAATCGAGTGTGTGTGTGTGTGTGTGTGTGTGTGTGTGTGTGCGTGTGTGTGTGCGTGTGCGTGTGCATGTGTGTGTTTTGATTTTATAGTTATCTTTAACTTAGTTGACTGTTTCGCTCTATTAATTTGTCCATGAAGCAGGATCGGTCCATTCCAGGGGATGAGGGTGGCAGGGGTGTCTCTGAAGGGCAGTCACTGAAACCCCTTTCACATCATGTGCAAAAAAGCCCAATTTACTGCCCCACTCTAACCAGCTGTAACCAAATATATACATCACCCCAGTCTAAGGTTCTGAGCTGCTTTTCATACAAATTCACTTTAATATGTCCTCTAATATTTTAAATATCTCTTAAATATTTCAATGATTACTTTAATATCTTATAGGTCACTTTCATACCACAGAAATCACAAAATGCTTCCCTGCTTCATACATATTTGGCAACCAATACCAATTTGTGTGTACCCTTAGGACCTGCTACACAGATACACACCCTGTTGCACCATCCGCCACTGTTTTGACATTTTAATGGGGCCTAAGAACAGGTCACCTGACTCGTTTTTATGTCTCTGATTGGTTGATGTTGAATTGTTGCCAGAAAATCTTGTTCTTTGATCAAGCTTTACTAGATATCCAGCTGATACAATGTGTTCTGTGAGAAAACATTTCCAGCAATAATTTAAAAAAAGATGTTCATACACTGAATAACTTTCAAAAGTCACATCAATTTATTAAATAAAAGTGCAATCTGAGCTTTAGGTCTGTAGACCTTCGTCAGAGGTTTACAAGTGGAAATGTGTGGGTCAAAGACTATTTATATAAGAGGTTCCAGCCAACAATTATGAAAATAATCAAATTAAAGCAAATAATGTTATAACAAAAACACAGTTAAACACCATAAACATTTGTGCAAAAACATCAACCAGTAAAAGACAGTTTTCATGCATCATCTGTATACAAAAGTAAATATAAAGAAAATAAACAATTATCAAATTTTTTATAACAATTTTTTTCTATTAGAATATTTATATAACCAAAAAGCAAAGATAAGAACCTTCTTCTCCATCTGGCTATATAAGCCAGAGGGCAAATGGTGGATTTGACTGGTCAGTGTGAATAGCAAAGGTAGTATAATGTCACTGAAGGGTGAAGCTAACATTTTGGACATGTGTTTAGATGTGAAAGGGGTTTCAGGGTGCAAACGCAAATCCGTCCCCACGCTCCTATTAAAACAGATTGGTTTTACAGTGAGACCAAAAGTCTCTCGCACTATGGGGTCAGTAATAATGCCCACCCTCCACCTCTCTCACCGCTCTCTCCCCTTGGGAAGGAAGCCCTTCGATCCTGCGGTCGGGCCGTAGGCCAAGCGACGCCTTTTGCTTTAACAGAATGAGCTTGGTCAAGCCTTTAAGTTTGATTGTATGCTTACTGTAGACATGCGACTCTTGAGTGAATGATTGGCTCTGCTCTCGCCCTCCTGTGCATGTTGTCTGAGCAGGTGGCTGGCGCTGTGGGGAGGAGGGGGTTATTGCGACCTCTTTCACTGAGGGAGGTGAGACACCAAGTGCTGCAGCCAGGACTACTGGAGTGTCTTTCCGTGTCACACCTCCAAGTTTGAACACCTCTCTACATTTTGGGTCAACAGAACCCCCCCAGCAAACTTAGGTTTCATGTGGTGTGCGATTAATATATAATTACCTTGTGTGAGAACAATGCCTCAGAGGAGCAGATACTGTAGCCCAGAACAATTGCCTCTTGAGTAGCAGTGGCATACAGCCACATTCAAATGACAATATCTGTGACATCATTATAGATATCTTAAAAGATATTTTGACTATACAAAATGTATTTGCAGATATCTTGAATTATCATTGTTCCTAGTCAGATAGTTATTGCAGACATCTTGAATTCCATTCCGACTGGTCACATTGTAATTGTGACTTGCCAAAATACATTTGTAAATATCTAACATGCAATTATGAATGGTCATGCGAAACTATTAAATATTAAAAGGGCTTGCCCTATCAGAGCTGCCATAGAGCCAATGACATCATTATCAACAGCAGCCCACAGCTGCATTTGAGTCAATGACATCATCAGCAACAGTAGCTAGAGCTTCTTTAGAGCCAATGATATGATCCGGAGTAGCAGCCCAGTGCTGACTTGGAGGAATGACATCATCAGTAGGGACAGGGGCTTGGTTCTGGGCTACACACTTTCTAGGCATTTTTCTCAGTCTTGAAGGTAATGTATTATTGATACTACACAACATGTGACAGATGGATGGGGAGAGAGAAGGCTGCCCTAATTCCACTTAGGACCCCTGTTCTAATGGCCGCTCATCTTTCCACTTTGGGCTCAGCTGGGGAGCCCCTGGTTGCCTCTCGCGGCGCTCCTCACTCTGCCCAAAGTAGAAGATGACGAGTTCCTTCCTGGAATTAGCTTAAATGAATACTTTCGCTTGAGTACTGTGTGGCTCTGCTGGGTGCTTTAACATTGGAGCACAGGAGGACAGGTGAGGAAGTCAGAGGTGGGGGTGGGGCATAAGAGCAGAGGCGGTGTTAGGGGACAGACAGAACGTGAAGCAGCATGCGGTCCTGGCGCTGAGTGGGTAAAAGCCTCTCTTGGACTGGTAATGATAGCAATAACACTGCAGAGTTCAGTTTCACTCCAGGCCGTTGTTGTGAATCTGCAACAAGGACTAAGAATTACCACGAAAGATTGTGATTGATTTATTTCATTTACTTTTTGGGGGTCCAGTGATAAACAAGGCTAAGCATTGCTAACTGTGCTGTCTGGTGTAACCGTAGTTAGTTATTGTTATCATTATCAAGTATCCAGTAATAAGGGTGACCAAGGCTCCATGCTACTTACACTACTTGGGGTTCCTACTGAATGAACTGTACACAGGAAGTGTCCTGGCACCACTTCCCTTAAAACAATGGTCATAACATACATTTTAATCTTCATAATGACATTAACCAAGCGCATTATTACAAATACTAGTAACTCGGTCCCAGCATAGTTGTGACTGAGGCTGTGTTTGATGCAAAATATTGAAAAATCATCTGAAAATAAAAATGGAAAATAACCAAATTAAATTTTAAAGTTAAAAAGCACATAAATAGGGAGGCGATTGCAGTAGTGTAGTTTTTGTGCTTGACTGTACTGAAGGGGCTCCAGCGTATGGCCCTCAATCGTGGCTCGCGACACAAGTCCCTTCTCTAAGCCTGCTGTGATGTTTACAGGAGATATTCTGCCGTGTCAGTACCCAGGAGAGCAAGGTGATCCAGGACCCCCTGGCTACCCCGGGGCTCCAGGTAACGCTGAGCCGTTGGATTCTCTTCGTCTGTGGCAGCTCTGAGAACAAAAGGGCCGGTCCTCATCATTAGTTAATGGCACATGTCTATGATTTTTGTTTGATTGATGATGCTTATTTGCCTGAATTTGTATATTTAGAAATGTAGGAAACTTTTCCAACATGTAATAAATGAAGGACCATGTTATGTAAATGTATGGATGACATGTTAAATGTATGTATGCTGAAAAGCACTGACTAGAATTTCTATATATATTTTTAAATGTTTTAGCCAGTAGAACACTTTCTACTGGCAAATTTCTACTTTTGTGGATAAATGAGTATTTATCCACAAAAGTTGCACACAAATGTTTTTTCAGTATTCCTTCAGTGTGGTGGACTGTGGCAAAAGGATGTGTCAGAAAAAATGTGCTGGTATCTGACTCTGGGCAAAATAGAATATCGGAGATATACATCATTTAAAAAAAACAAGATTTTTGTACATTTCATATGTTCCGTTACAAGGTGTTATTTTTTCATTGTTTCAATGGGAGTAGTTTTTCTCCAATGGAGGGACTGGGGATTTAGAGGTGATAAACACTTTTGGAGAGCTGTCTGCTACTGTGGCATACTGACGGCCAGTGATTTCTCTAATGATGTGACTCAGGACCAAAAGGGGCACCTGGTTTCCCTGGAGCTGTAGGGAGACCTGGGTTCAATGGCCCGAAGGGCGAAAGAGGAGACTATGGCCTTGGAGGATTACCTGGACCACCAGGTTGGACCAACATCACAGCGAGCTGGACACCTATTTAACAGCAGTTAACTCAATTACATACAATATGTGACTCAACGAAATACCTGCAATATGCATGGCACAAGTAGTCATTTTTGGTAAATTATTTTATTTGTATAATTGTTGCTTTATTACCCAGCTACATACATGTTGTTGTCCATTAATACAACTGTGCCACATTGGATTAGACCTCCAGCCTTTGGGGTTTCAAGAAGAGTATGTTAACTGACTTGCCACACAACTGCCTAAAAACCTCTCTTAATGAGAGACGATAGAACATGAGCTGTCCCTCTGTCTTGTCTCTCTTTCTCGGAGTGGTTGGTTCTGACGTTTGGTTCTGGTTTTCAGGCTTCCCGGGCCCTAAAGGGGAGTCAGGAGGTTCAGGGCAGCCTGGTGGGGGTGGCCAGCCTGGGGGCCGAGGGAAAGACGGCCTGCCAGGGCTGAACGGGCAGAAGGGGGAACGGGGCGAGGTTTACGGAGCTGTGGATGGGAAACCAGGCCTTCCGGGTCTAAACGGAGAACCAGGAGACAAGGGGCCATCCGGAACACCAGGCCAGCCAGGCGCACCAGGTCAGCCCCACAGCTGAACCACACTTTAAACATTCAAATCCAATCCTTCCCATGTGAATCACAAATTCAGTCTTTTTTCCCTTCACTGAAACACATTGGGGCCAGATCTACTTACATAAAGTCACAGTGCAAATTGCCGGCTGATGAGGGTATGTTAGTGTGTTCGCAGTCTGCCTGAAATTAATGTGTTATTTGCTAAGACTACAGCTAATTAAGCACTCATCAAATGGTACTGAATGGAATTGAATTAATCCAGATGCAAGATAGTGTAATTTTGCAAGAAGCTTGACTATTGCTGAAATGTAATGGGAACATTGTGTTTGAGGTTCAAGGACATCTTTTATTTCTCCCAGAAGAGTAATTATTTTTATGGCTGGGTGTTTGTCACTGATTCTATTTTTGTATTTTTTTAGTAGTTATGTTTCAGCTGTTTTGGATGGTAACTATAATGCAGCCTGCAGTCAGCCTGCAATCTGACAACAGTGTTGATTCAAAGTACTCTTTCTGTAACTATGGTAACATTGTCGGAGACAACAGGTGCTCAGTCAAAGACTCAAACCTCGCAACATGTACCAAATCTAACTTAAAGAAATGAAAACAAACATGCAGTAACTCTGTGTCATTTCTGCCTCATTTGTCAGTGAATTTTAACAACTTTGCTGTGGCTGCTTCACAACTTTAGCCAATAATTCCTGTGACAAATACCCAGCCTTTATCGCTTGGCTACAATAATTGATTAATAATAATTCATATTAATAATCTGTACCATTTGATGATTTCTTGCTCTTTGATACATAAGGTGCATGTTTCTGGGACAGAATGTGTCATACCTGCATCTGAAAATAGTTACAAATGCTTAGTAAATCTGGGCCATAGTTTGTTAAGAACAAGCAATTAAAGCATTTTGTCAGGCCACCAATCTGAATGCCGATTAGGACAACAGTCTTGACAGCCAATCAGGATAACTAATCAGGACAACCAGTTAGGACTGATGGTATTGAATGTTGGCCTTACCGCCATCTTCCAGTGGTGTGGGACCATTGGGACCTCTGAGTCTTCTGGCGTTTGGCACTCAGCACATCGCTGTTCTTTCTGTGACTGCAGGCGAGGAAGGCCGTTCAGGCTACCCGGGGGCAAAGGGAGAGCGTGGTGTGGATGGGATCCCAGGACTCCCAGGCCTGGTTGGCGCACCTGGAGAGGGCAGCGGGGTGGGATTACCTGGGGCAGTTGGAGCCGCCGGACCCAAGGGCATTTCTGGATCTCCAGGTAAGATAATGGTCTGGTTGGTAAATTCTCTTTTGAAAATCTGTCTCTGAACATTTTTTCTTCTTTGCCTGTTTTTTTTCACTCTTTTTATTCACCCTTTTTCACCCTCATCAACTTTGTCATCTTCATCTCCCCTTTCTTCCATTCTGGGGTCATCCTTTTTTTGGTATTGGATTGGGGAACTCCCCACCCTGTGCCCCCCAGTGCATGGGAATCCTGGCATCGAGGTGTCCGCTACCCTTCCATCTTTCTTATCTATTTGAGACTCCAGCCTCTTTTTTGATTATGACCTCAGTAATTGCCTAAACAGAGTGTAATTACTGTTACCATTTAGCGTATACACTACTCATGAGTGTTGGACAGTTAGTGTGTGATTATAAGTTGAATAAGGGGCTGCAGTATGGGGGCGTGATTGAGGACGGGGAGGTCAGGATTGCAGGGTGGGTGTGCTTTGCTGGGTCTCTGGGGTTTTTCTACTATATTTGATCGATGTGTGTTGCGGCTACAGGATACCCCGGAGCCAAGGGGGAGCGGGGTGACCCCGGTTTTCCAGGGCCCTCCGGTATCAAAGGCAGACGGGGAGAGCCGGGGACCCCTGGAAACCACGGAGGACTGGGTCCCCCTGGACCGCCGGGTGGGTCAAGAGAAGGCATCCCTGGTGGACCTGGAAGAAAGGGTATGAATTTATCATCTCTCCACTTATAAGTTAATCTCATATCCATGCGCTTATGAAGTAGCAAGCA
The DNA here is from genome assembly GCF_013347855.1 of Anguilla anguilla. Taxonomy (NCBI): domain Eukaryota; kingdom Metazoa; phylum Chordata; class Actinopteri; order Anguilliformes; family Anguillidae; genus Anguilla; species Anguilla anguilla. The sequence continues at coordinate 29,838,264 of NC_049209.1, forward strand.
TTCAAATGCGGGTGTGTGGGTGTGTGCAGGTGTGTACATCTATGTTTGAGGTTTGTTGTGGAGTGTGTAAAAATAAAAGTTCAAAAGCTCAAAATTTCAAGGCAACTTACTTCACTAAATTGTAGCTGGGCTTAGATTTTTAAGTCATTATGCCAACTAAAATTAATTAGCGGTTCTGTACAGAAAACCTAAATTTCAAAGATTGAGTTTTAATTTAAACAATGAAATGTACTAATGAATGTTAGTTAGCATAACTAAATTAAAAAATCTTAGCTCAAAACTAAAACAGTTTGTGCAGTAAGTTGCCTTGAAATATTGAGGTTTTTTTTTTACAGTGTGTGTCTCAGTATTATAGCTGATAAACTCTATTTTTCTGTCTGCAGGTGAACGAGGCTTTCCTGGACCAAGGGGATTCCCAGGATTGGGAGGACCTCCCGGATATGCTGGTGCTCCAGGGTCAAAGGGTGCTCCGGGCACCCCTGGAAGGGATGGCATTCCAGGCGGTCCCGGAGGGCCGGGAGCTAAAGGTAGCCCACCTGACATGTTCACCTGGGTCTAGGCTGGCCCCCACTGTGTGCTTAACATATTCCTTCATTTTAGAGTGTCTCAAAAGCAACAGCTTCAAATTTGATCAAATTTAGACAGCTGGACATTCTCTGATGCCAGTCAAACACAGAATCAGGAGTGCCTTCACAGAGGCTCAGACCTGCAACCTTAGACTGTCAGTGTAGGTGAACTGAACTCTGGCTGTACCGGTGCTGACTATGTCTAGCCACTGTGAAGGACATTGTACAGTTCGCCAAAGTGTGTCCAGTCAGCAGGGAGGGTGCAGTCGGCAGAGATTCTCCATTTCTTTGCGTAAGAGTGTGGCAATGACTGCTCGGCTCAGAGAGAAAAGAGCTTGGGGGATTTTGGCGCTCTCAAATTGATAGAATGTTCTTGTAGCCAGACATGCCTAATGCAACTTGGAGAAATATATCTCTGAATCAATCAGTTGATCAATCAGTCAATGATAGTTTGAAATCCATTTCCACTTGCAAGTCCCCAGAGAAAATTAAAGCAGGAAAAATGTATATTACCAAAATAGTAATAGGACTTGCACCTTGATGTGAACTATTTAGCCCCCTAAGAAAATCAGGTATGAACTGTGCTATATAACTATACATTCACATTAAAAAATTTACTTTTTAAAACAAGTAAGCACTGATGATAAGTGTTGATATTCAGGAAGGCATTAGGAATTAACAGAGGCGGTCTATCATCACATTAGTAAGGATAGGAGAATCAGCTAGTTTGAGAATGTGAGTCTTGACTGAAACATTATCTTTGTGTCCCAGGGGATGTTGGGAGTCCGGGTTTTCCTGGTTTGCCGTCTGTACCGGGCAGAGTCAGTACTCTGGCAAAGGGTGACCCCGGTGACCCTGGCTTCAACGGGCCTCCCGGATACCCTGGGCCTCGAGGTACCCTAAAACTGCGAACAGCCACAATGACATCCTAATCTGTCTCATTCCAAGTGTAGTTCTTTCAACCCTTTTACTGTTACTGTACTGTTTATTGTTTTGCCGTAATCTCTTATTTACCCCGTCTCCTGTAGAATCATACATTGTGTGACGTGTTGAGAAAACATTATATTAAATAGCAATCAAGTAGAGTACCGCTTCTAGGATATATAAAGTGGAGTGCGCAGTCAGGAAGACAGTTTAGCCACAATCGCCTAAAAAGATTTGGATTTTGTTAGTTACTCAGAGATCATGCGTCTGTGATTGGTTAATTAAGTTCTACCATTTTATAAAGGTACAGTCATATATAAGTAACTTTGCATTCACCTGACAGGATCTAGACCCTGTGAAAAAGAGGCTCCATTCATGGAGCTTAGTAAATTACCATAATCAGCCATGAACAGAAAAATTTCTCAAACACATTTTATTTTGTGTCACGGTAGATGTTATTCTTATTTATTTAGCCAAAATGTTTCACTTTTAGCTTCCTAACAAGATTACCAATATGCGCTTTAAGAGACTGCTAGCCATTCATATACCCTAAGGTATTTATATAGAATTGGCATTTAAAAGAGTTAACCCTTTCAATTAATTTAGCCTTGAACCTAAAAATGCTCACTAATTTTTTTTCTGAGAATCAGCTTAAGTGAATTTCATGTTCTTTCAGCATATAACCAGTAGCCTACAGTGGCTGAAATGATCTGGGTTGTGGCTGTCGTATGATTCTGTATTCCTGTTGGGCGGCCCATAGGTGATAAGGGGTATCCTGGCAGCCCTGGTCGTCGGGGGTTACCAGGTCTGCCTGGGTCAGCTTTCACAAGGAAGGGGGAACCCGGAAACCCTGGCTACCCCGGCACCACTGCATCTCCCGGCTACCCTGGACCCAAAGGGGCCCCTGGTGGCTCTGGCTTTGCTGGCTCTCCAGGACCAAAGGTACATCCTTCACACAGTCCAGAGGCCCAGTTACTGATTCCACACTGAGGACAAATGTGAGTGGCGATTTAAGCAAAGATGCAGGGGTGTTTAAGAGCTATGCTGTTAAAATTGCGATGTGTTGTGTATGATGCTCTACACCGACACCTGTGAGACATGGACCATAAATCCACGGACCCCTCAGAGATATCCTCAGGGGTGCACGCAGGATGCTGATTAGAATCATCTGCTGTATCACAGGGTGACAACGGAAGTCCTGGAGCACCTGGGTTCCCAGGAGGGGCAGGGGCGCCTGGTCAAAAAGGTGAGCACCTGCAGCCAATCACTGCCTGAATGATGACTGTTCTGGCCTATTAATATTGCCCCAGTGCACACATAAAAAATACTCCCTTTTATTAGGATGTGGTGCTCAGTGGGGCTAATATTGAATTCCTTCCTATCTCCATAGGTGCGCGTGGGGACTCCTTTGGTTATCCTGGAGGTCCTGGCAGTAAAGGTGTTGCTGGTGACCCTGGATACTCAGGTAAGTCCCACTCTTTCCTCAGTGCGAGATAGTATTCTGGGCTGGCAGACCTGCACTGTTAGAAGTAAGTGATGCTGCACATATGTGTACTTTGCAGTAAAGAGCTCTTAGGTATAGTATTGTATGTTATGTTTCACTGAGGGAAAATGGTTAAATAGCTGGAAAACTGCAGTGCTTTTACATTTGCATTGCATTTTTAAGGTAATACATTAATACTGCATTACTCTGTTCACTGTGAGCTTTAGTACCATGGAGTTACATGTATAAATTACTGTTTGCGGGGTTATTTCTCTGGTAGTTGTGTTGTTTATTATCTGCAAGGCAGGAAATTGTTTTATTTTTTGCACCCAAAACTACACAACACTATCCTGCTTGTATCTATGGCTTCCCCTTTTGCAAGGTTGTGTCTGCAGCCCATTCCCTCGCTGTGTATCTATGTATGTAGTGTGGTTCTCCGTGTTACATGCATAATTCTTCATTGTTGGACAAAAAGACATACTAACTTATTAACATATTTTACATATATATAACATATTAGAAAAAAGAATTGCTAGTCCAATAGAAATAAGTGCAGTAGATTGTCTGCGTCATATACAGTACAGCGTAGCAGCAGTAATATAATGGGGAAATCAAGCATTTTATTTGGTACTGTTAGAATGACAGTGTTATGCCCCAGAATTTAAGATCAGCTGAAAACAATAAAATATAGAATCTTCTTGGAAAGTAATATACTGTGACTTCTAAAGAGGAATTTTTAAAAATGTGCGTAGGAACCCCAATGTTATACAAGCCCTTTGTTTACCATTGACATTCTCATAACTTTAAGCATGTCACTGTGCTTTATGCATTTGGAAGGAATAGCAGGTATTGAGGTTATGAAGGAGTTGTTACAGAGCCCTTTGTAAAAAAAAAAACATCTGCTGCCTCAGCCCCCACCTTCAATATACCACTCCCTGTCTCACCAATATCACCTCCCTCCCCCAACCCCCGAACATCTCATCTCTACTGTTTTAGTATGGTGTGCCCTTGTTTCCTGTAGGCAGACCAGGGGGTGTGGGGTTCCCAGGAGATGCTGGCAGACCCGGAGGCCCGGGGTACGGCGGTCAAAAGGGCGAGCGGGGCGACTCAGGGAGGCCGGGGGGTCCCGGCTCCCCCGGGTACCCTGGCAGTAAGGGTCTCCCAGGGTTTCCAGGACGGTCTGGGCTGTCTGGTGGTCCTGGGTCCCCCGGAGCTCCAGGTGGCTCCGGAGAAAGAGGTGAGGCTTACAAACATACATTATTTCATCCAAATGCTTCCAGAGCTTAATATGCCTTGCCGGTTTTTTTTGGCCCAGTTTTCTGAAAGCTGCCCAGTCCTTTTGTAATACCTGAATGTCCACACTTGGTTCAGAATCAACATGCATATTTAGACCAATTAGACACATCAAACTATGGACAATGGAGGCAAAACCCACCCATACAATTAATAGAAGGTCATAAAATTGTGATTGGCAAAACCTGTAGCTTTGGAGGAACTTTTGTTTTTGCTATTTCCCTTCTGTATCACTGAAGGAAAAGAAGAATAAATTCAGTCAAAGCATTAGTCAATGCAAACTGAATGCTATCAGTGTACATCTGGTACTTAAAAACACAGACACGTCGATTTTCAACTCACCAATATAGATGACGCTGGATTGCTGGTGTCTTTATTTTAGTATGTGCATTGTGTGCGGTGCTGGAGTTGGTGCTCATGCGATTACCCTTTTTACCTATTTACCTATTTTTGTACAGGAGCGCCTGGCTTCCCGGGTCTCAACGGGTTGAATGGACTTGGAGGGCCAAAGGGGCTGCCAGGAACCCCAGGTGAGTGAGTCTGTTCTGGTAATATGAGGGAGAAGAGAGAGAGACAGAGAAACTTCACATTAGTTCAGTAAAGATTATCAAATCATGTGAACCCCACTCACTCATGGAGATAACAGCTTCCAGTTTTGATGTTTAACCAGGCTTGACAGTCCCACTTTTGTCACCATTGATACACACAATGGAAGTCATGAGATTTTTGCATCTGAAATTTTAACGTGCTGGTCTTACCATCCCACCCCCCTGCCCCCCCCCCCCCTCCCCACTGCAGGTGTGTCTGGGGCAGGTAGGCCTGGCTCCCCAGGACCCAATGGGCTGAAGGGAGAGAGAGGAGGCTCAATTTCAGGAGGTCCTGGTTACCCTGGTGCAAAGGGAGAGAGAGGACTCTCAGGTAAGGAGGAAAAGATTGCAGAATAATTATGGGGTCGTTCTCTTTGGATACAGCCCTTTCCCTTTCACTTTATGTAGAAAACACAAGTGTGTACTATACAACATTTTCCCCAAATCTGCACAAAAAATCACTGTAATCATTATTGTAATATAACCATAGACTTCTGAACATAGTTTTTTAAAGCTTATTAGTAGGGGCCCAGTTTTATTTAAGTGTCATGAGCCAACATGATTTCAATTTGCATTAGCATCTAAAACACCATGGGGCACTGTAGTCATTGGATTTGTTGCAATCACCTGACTAATTATGAAAATAATGATCAGTAGTGACCCTCATAAATGCAGTTGGTTAAGGTAGTACATCAGGTAGCGGAAGGAATGTAACATGGACCAAATGTCAAACACGAAATAGTCTTTGAGCAACTTTGAATGGGAGACAGCTTGTCAAAAGAGGCACCTCAGTACATTACATTACAGATATTTAGCAGATGCTTTTATCCCAGGCGACTTTTTTTACATTTACATTACATCCATTTATACAGCTGGATATATACTGAAGCAATGCAGGTTAAGTACCTTGCTCAAGGATACAACAGCAGTGTCCAATCTGGGAATTGAACCTGTAACCTTTAGGTTACAAGAACAGCTCCTTCCCCATTATACTACACTATCGCCCTCATAAAACTGCCATAAATATCTAAACTTCAGAAAGTGAACTATCCCTTTAAGGCATATCTGTAAAGTAATATAACACAAATGATGCTGTATGGGGCTGTATAGTGGATTGTCTAATAATGTTATTACGAATAACACTGGAGATAGTGTCTAAAATAAATAACACAGGGGGTATTATGGTCCTCAGGTGGAGCAGGTCATCCGGGGCTGCCTGGTGCCACTGGTCCAAGGGGGTACTCCTACGAATCGGACACCCCAGGCCCCCCTGGAGATGGGGGTCCGCCAGGGTATGACGGAGGGCCAGGTATGCACCCGAACTCTTCATTGTTCTCATCCCCATTTCATGGCATGTTATTCTTTGTGGGCTTCGACTTTTCCTGTCTCATTACCCCTATTTGTTCTCCAGGTCCTCAGGGCCCCCCAGGCCCTCAAGGACCTGCAGGCCCGGGCAGTTTTCCGGGGGACCCGGGAGATCAGGGATCCCCTGGGTACCCAGGGAAGGCAGGTGAACCAGGTGACGCTGGGCTGCCAGGATCCCCTGGACAGCCAGGTGGTGCAGGATTCAAAGGTGAGCGAAGAGAGGGTATTGGTTGGTGGGTCGGGTGCAAGGGAGCGGGTGCCCAGAGATTCATTTTTTGCTGCATGAGAAGGGGGAGATTGAAGATCCATTGTGCTATTGGGCTAATGCTATTGATCTAAGCAGGATGGACTAAGTAAGTCTAAAACATTTGCTTTACTGTGAAGAGAATGGGTTTTTTGTCTGGATAATTCGGCCAGCATACTTAATTCATGCCTTCTGTCATTGCGTGGTGCAGGAGAGAGAGGAGACACTGGATACACTGGTTCTCCAGGACAAGCTGGGCCACCTGGGGACCCTGGATACGGGGGAGGCAGGGGCCCAAAGGGTTCACGGGGTAAGACACAGACTTGGCTCTTTTTTTTTTTTTTTTTACAAAAAAAGTACATATTTGCAACAATGACTTCTAAACGACTTCATGTTGTTTTGAAATTACCTATCGATAATTGTTTGCAAATTAATATGTGGCACTGCATTTGTCAACTGTTTTGCAACAGTACCAACAGCCTTCATGTGAAGTGTGAACTGTTTGTTTATTAATGTATTTATGACCCATTACTTATCTATGAGTAAGTAAAGGCACATAAGAACAGGGGAATACTTTTATTAACATGGGTGCACTCTTTAATGATGGTGATTTTTTAAAAAAATGTAATGCAAGGGGGAGATAAAACACCATTCAGGATGGCCCTTTCCTGGCGACAGGTCAAGCAGTCCCTCACGTCTATCTCTGCATGTACCTGCACAGAAGATGCATCTGATCAACCAAGCGATGGTTTCTATCAAGTTACCAAAAGCTGGAATTTTCTCCTTCTGTTCTAGGGCCCCCTGGCCTGAGGGGACGGCCAGGCGAGACACGTCCCCTCGTGGTATTACCCACGCCTCACGGAGAGCAGGGTTCTCCTGGTTATCCTGGTAGCCCTGGTGAGATGGGACCCTCGGGACCGCCTGGAGGGCCAGGTCGACCAGGTGAGAACTGGAATGGGAGGGTAGCCAGGGTTTAGGGATATCACTGAGTGGTAATGGTAAATGGTAAATGGTAAACAATAGTGAAAGTGAAAACAATAAAGGAGGTTGTGTGGGTTTGTTTGTATTCCTTTTAAAGCTGTACATTTGACTCCTCTTGGTCGGTCTAGCAGGACAAGAGGTGATCTGCTTTCCCGTCCTCATTCATTGCCGATGTCAGTGAATGGGTCCATATTTGTAAATTTTCTGGTTGAGTTTAATGTTTTTCAACAACTTCTCTGATCGAATGTCAGGTGCGAAAGGCGAAAGGGGAGCCGCAGGTAAACTTGGACCCAATGGGGGGGCAGGTGGCCCAGGACCTCTTGGAGACCACGGACCTCCTGGCTTCTCTGGACGACCAGGAGATCAGGGTACGTGAGCAAATGTAACAAAGTTTTTAAATTGCCTTCAGTCATATTTATTCAGAAAATTTCCCTCCCTTATCAAGGGTGTCAAAGTATGGGGCATGATGACTCAGTACCGCCATCAACATACAACAACTTTGCAGCACCAAACATCAGCTAGGATGGAGCATAGGGGAGGTATTGTTACCATGGGAATGATTGTATGGTTTATATGCAAACTGCAGCCACTCGGCAGGAAAAAACACATTTGTGCTTGCCACACACCATTCGCAGTGTGAAACCTACCCCCCTCTACCAAGGCACCTCCTGCCATTGCCCCCTACTGGTGCATTATGCCAGCGGCCGCAGCTGCTGTTCCCAGGGCCTTCCATCTAAATGCCGGCCAACCGCCACCCCACTCAGCCTTAGCAGCAGAGTCCATGGGGTTGTGTGACCGGTGATGTGGGGTGGTGTGCGGTGTTGTGCATTTACCATGCCGAGGCTGTCAGACACGCGCCGTGTGCAACAGAACCGTCCATTGAGCGCGTGCTTTGAGCCTGCTCTCTCTCCCTTAGGCCAGCCCGGTAAACCAGGGCCCCCTGGTCCCCCAGGGTTCACTGGTAGGGCTCCGAGCATCGGCTACACCCTGGTGAAGCACAGCCAGTCCACCCTGGTGCCCGCCTGCCCCCAGGGGATGGTCCAGCTGTGGGATGGGTACAGTCTGCTGTACGTGGAGGGGCAAGAGAAGGCCCACAACCAGGACCTGGGTGAGTGCGCCGCCTGCTGGAGAGCTGAGGGGATTAGCGTAGCCGTGGGATGCAGGTGAGAGAGGGGAGGTGACCCTTCGTTGGCTCTGTAGCTCTGACCCGTCGCATCGCGCGTCCGTCTCCCAGGCCTTGCGGGCTCCTGCCTGCCCCGCTTCAGCACGATGCCCTTCCTGTACTGCAACGCCGATGAGGTCTGCTACTTCGCCAGTCGCAACGACAAATCCTATTGGCTATCTACGACGGCTCCCATTCCCATGATGCCGGTGGCGGATCAGCAGATCGCGCAGTACATCAGCCGCTGCTCAGTGTGCGAGGCGCCCTCCCCGGCCGTGGCCGTCCACAGCCAGGACCTCACCATCCCACCCTGCCCATACGGCTGGAGGAGCCTGTGGATTGGCTACTCCTTCCTCATGGTAAGACATATGCTGCTGCTGATTGGCTGCTTCCTCCTCGCAGTGAAGCATGCCCTGATTCTGTGATGAATCTGACTGAATTCAAATACAGAGCCTAATACAGCTTTGTAAACATTACAGATTACACTGTAAAGCTTTCTTTACATTGCTGATAGTGATGGAAGTATTTGTGAACCCCACGGTGGATGGAGCCACCACATTCAATCAATGACTAATTTGCATCAACCATAAAGAGAGTAGTCTTATGATTGGTTAATAGATTGACACCATGTATTTACGGTCCCTGCAGCATAGTGCAGTGTCGCATACTAATGAAGAAAAGCTCTCTGACGGTGAGTTTCAATTCTGCTGGCAGTGCGTTTGACGGGGTTCTGCGATGCAATGTGTTCTCACAGCACACGGTGGCCGGAGCGGAAGGCGGCGGCCAATCCCTGGTCTCCCCGGGATCATGCCTGGAGGACTTCCGCGCCACGCCCTTCATCGAGTGCAACGGTGCCCGCGGCACCTGCCACTACTTTGCCACCAAGCACAGCTTCTGGCTGACGACCGTGGACGCGGGCCGGGAATTTCTGGGCGTCCCGCACTCCGAGACACTGAAACCGGGCCAGCAGCTGTCCCGGGTTAGCCGCTGCCAAGTGTGCATGAAGAACATATAGCTCCACAGAGCCAGACGTTAGCGCTGATGGAGAGAGACTGGCCCAGAGCGGATGATGTCATTGCAGGCTGGATGATGGCAAATGTCCGCCCCCCCTCCCAGTAGCTCACAGCACTGGGGGGCCAACGTGAGCTGACTCTGGGCATCATTTGTTTTTTTGTTTTGTTTTTTTTTTTAACTAGTGTAGGTAGGTGGAGGGGATGGGCTCTAATACTTACTGATATGGTGCTATGTTTATTTTCCATTTCTCATGTTTTTTCCCCCCCAAACATTTTGCCTGAATAATTCTTGGCTACCTCAGAGAGTCTACCAAAATCACTCTTAAATTAGCACTGAACTGTTATGGTATCTTACATAGAGAGAGAGAAAATAATAGTTTTAGAAAATAATTTAAAGTGATTGTCATTTAAATTACTTGTATTTCAAAGATCTGCAGTTTATTGGCAGGCAGAACCAGTCAGTGTTTTTATATGATTGAATGCCAATGTAGGTTATTTTATTAAATAAATCTGGCTTTGAATTGAGCAATATCAATGCTCTAATGAACCTCATGTTTTAAGATCTTTTTATCCAACTATTGCTTTCTTAAAAAATTAGCACTTTTAAAGGTATAAATCAATTACTCTTCATCAATAATCCCATTTCTATGTTTAATGAAATTACCGGTGTGAAATTTCTCAAATGCTGGAGTCCTCCATTCTACCTCTGAAAGACCATAGACTTGTACTGTATTAAAAGCACAATTACCAAAAAAGCACAATTCCCCCAAAATGGCACAATTTCCTCTCTTCCGGATGAAAGACAATACTGAAACCTGTGCTTCTGAACAATTTTCTACACTACAGCAGCACGGTGTCTCCTGTTGAGTTTTTGTTCTTTTACTCACAAAAGGTGAGAGACAAAAACTAAACGGTAACAAAAAATAATAATTAACCCAATTGCGAGCAGAAAGTAAGCTATATTAAGAATCGCATACCGTTGCCGACATTTCATTATTTAAGAGTTTTACAATGGAAACTCAACGCGGTCCATGTCTTTCCTATACTTTGCTCTGGGACGAATGAACACTATGACGTTCACTGACCACCTCTTCTGTGGTAGCCTCCAGCGCACAGCTCGTTTGGATTTTCAAAAATGTTTTACATGTCTGTGTTTGTGTTCAGATAGGGTAATATTTACTTAACTGAATCCCCTCCTTTACAATATAGCAAACAGTAAAGGAATCAGATTAACCTGTAGGGACAGTTATCTGTACATTTGATGGTAAGAAAAAAAAAAAAAAGTGTTGTTTTGATTCAATTGTTTTTGTAACACTTTTTGCTGATTTGTTAAGCCATTCTGTTTTTATGACCAATAAAGAATATAATGTGCATGTATATAATTATATACATACATCTATATAAATATATATATATATATATAAATATAAAAAAAGAATTACAAGATGAAAACAGTCTGAGTTTTTGCTGTACGTTTGGGATATTTTTTAACCACAATGTGCTGTACATTTCTATGAAATAAGGAAAAATAAAAACAAAATTTAAGTAATATGTCATGTGACAATGATTGTGTGAATGTGGACTTCCTGTCACTGATGACCATGTCAGTGCAGACTTCCTGTCATTAGCGATTATGACTGCGAACTTCATGAGTATGCGTATGTGCACCTGCAACAGGTTACGTTTTGAGGTGCATGCTTGACCCCAAAAGCTGTAACAAACCTGTTTGTTACAGTCTTACTCTGAAACAACTTTGTTTGCTCATCTCCAAACAAACATCTCACTCAGGAACATCAGTGGCTTTGGGTAAAGAGGTAACCAGACAGGAAGCCTTTGCTCTCAGGCCACAGCTTAATTAAGGTGTATTAAATATCTTTATTAACAGCCATATTTACAAGAGTATGCTGGGAAGGCGTATGCAACATTACCCTTCAGTTAACTAAAAACCTTAACCTAACCATTAAAGAGCATATAAATATATATTTCAATGAGGCACTTTTTACCATATACTGTACAAGCTGTCCTGTGGTTTTAGTTTTCTTGTTGTTTTTAACACTGAAAGGTGTTCTGCATATTTAAGTCTCCTGGAGGCAGGAGGTAGAATACAGTAGTTTGAGGTGATGGCTTTTCCAGAGATACAGTCATCTTTGCAACTATCCTCCACAAGGTCCCTGACAGTGCAGTCAGCCGTCTGCAGTATGACAAAGCACAAGCGCTGAGGAGACCTTAAGGCAGTCTTTACATCAGCCCACTGCGAACCGCAGGCTGTAGATGCTATGTTCCTACTGAGCAGCCAGAATCTGAGGACTTCCTCACGCGAGCGGAAGGCGCACTCCTTCTCAGTCTTGCACTGGAGTCCATTTTGTTTATTTCCTATGTTTGCGTAGTTTAGTTTTATTGCGGTTTTTTGCACACTGGTAGCAGGCTTTTGCTTGTGTCCGTGTGTTTCTGAGGCACTTCTGTGGCGGGACGGACACACCGGCTCGCAGAGCAGGTCAGGCCTGGAGCAGCCCGACTGGTCTTCGCCCTCACCTTCGGCAAGATGAAGCGGAGGCGAAGCTTCTCAAACGTTAAGAATCTCAAACTCTTCTTCTGATTCAAACAGCTTGTCGGTCGATTCAATGAACTCTGTTTCCAAGGACAGAAGAAAATAAGAAGATGGTTGATTTCTTTCTCAAACTAAGCTCTAGCCTTCCTTCAGTCCACTACATCCTTATTCTCTGGGTTTCCGGAACCTTCTGGTGCTATGTCACAGTTTATAGGATATTAATGACAAGGCATTGCCAAGGACACAGCAGCCATTGCTACCAGTATTGTCCTTTGTCATTACCCTTCATGAATATACATACGATACATTATTACATGATATGTTTCAAGACTAATAGTACAGTGACAGAATTTCAGCGTGGAGCTGACCATGGTTAGTCTAACTATAGAACAGTGACACACCACTTAGTCATCACTGTCAGCACTAAGAATAAAAGCATGAGGAACTGTCTCCTACCAGCTCCTGTAGTTTGGACATCTGGCTTGGTTGGAGGAACGAAGGGGGGCCAGTGAGGGGGGTGTTTCTCCACCAGCTCAAACATCCTCAGGTTCCTCTTTTTCAGAATCTCCTATGAGGACAATGACATCACTTACTCCCAACTCCTTACAATTAAGCCTGAAAGTGCTATTGATGAGGTTGCTTCATACCTGATGAACCAGGTGACACCAGCTGTCAAAGTCTTCCTCGTTCTTACAGAAGAAGCCCTGGTTGGATGACAGAGGAAGTCCTTTATCAGTGTCTTTTTGACATCCACTCCTGTTTTATATGTTGTTTTATTACTAATAATAAACACAACATTTCAGCCGCAGACTGGACTTATACATGAATAAAATAACATCTCTATTGTTCACAACATCTCCCTATCTACATAGCATGAAGACCAGAAGCCAAGCCCTTGCTAAACCCTGACATTGCTTAGTATGTGAAACTGCACCACTCCAAAGACATGCTGAGAGTTTACACCACTGATATAACAGCTAGCTGCACTACCCACCTCCCACTATAAAAATGTCATTCAAGGATTATTTAGGGCATCATGATACACGTAATCTTCTCATATCACTACAACGTGATTGATATAGTGGGCACAGTGAATGCGATGAGATGATTGGTCAATCTGTGCCATACGACCCCTCTGAACACAAACAGGATTTCAGGCTCCCAGGGGGCTTGTCTGAGGGCCATGGGGGCACTAGAGTGATGGGGGGAGGGGAGGGGGGGGCATGTTTGATTTGCGGGGAATCTCACCAGCGCAACGGAAGGATCCAGGCTCAGGGCCTTCATGCGCCGCGGCGTCCTCTGGCAGTGGTAGCTGTGGTCGTCCACGGCGACGCCACGCTCAGACTCCACCGCTGACTGCGTGGTGTGGGGGTCCAGGTAGATCAGCTCCTCGCCTGCAGGGGGTGAGCATGAGCCCACGAGCAGAGGATTCTGGGATACCGGCATGCCACACGCAGACGTGTTCCTGCCCCCACCCCCTGGAGCGGTGCATACTCACCAATGAATCCGATGAAGTAGTAGGCCAGGTTGGGCTTCCCTCCCAGCATGCCCAGCGACTGAGGCATCTTAAAGCACTCCTGCAGGAGGGAAAGCCGGCAGCGCACTTTACCAGCTGTAAACCCAGCCTGTTAGCGGGAAAGCTACAAGCTCAACTGCCACCTGGGACAATGGTGTCTGTACCTCACAGCAGGGGGCTTAATGCCACACCGTTTGTGTGTGTGTGTGTGTGTGTATACATAAATTAAGGAAATAAAGATTCTGAAACCGAAACTACGATTCACAAATCCACAGTCTCTGAGACACTATATCTGACAGTAATGGCGTAACCTAACCATGGTGTAATTCAGTCCAATCATGACAAAACTACCTATTAAGGTAAAAGTATATGAATATAAAATATATAGCCTGTAATGAAAGAGGCTACACTACCTTGATAGCCTGAATGTAAACAGGGTTGATGTGGTTGATTCCCACACGGAGAGGTATGATCAACAGCAGAGGCCTCCATTCAGAACAAGAGCGTGTGTGGGGGTGGGGACAGGAAGTCACATGGTTTCCAGGTGTTTGAGAACTTCCTGGTTCCACAGAGTCGGTGGTGGCAAACGGCTCCCCCCAACCGCAAGCTTCTGTCCTCAGCCTGCCCCGGCCAGGCTGCTGACACAATTTTTCTATGACCGAAACAGTGGAGGCCAAAGGTCACACAGAGATACCAGCAACAACTGTACAGTAGCAGGTGCAGCAGCAGGGTTGCAAGTTTGATTCTCAGATGGGGACACAGCTGTTGTACTTAACTGTGCTCCTGCACAGTGTAAACATATTAATAAATACAGCCCCTAACTTAACAAATGCTAAGACCTTAAACTAAATTTTGTAATAGAAGAGACCCCATACTAAAGAGACACAAATTCAGCAGGTAGATCAATTACAGACGATACACAACACTTCCCTAAGTCAGTTTTTAATTACACTGAAATGTCTGTCTTCAGCATTCTAGCCATCTCTCTCAAGTATAAGATATATGCTTGTTTGAAGTTATTTTTTTCTTGACAAAATTGTCTTTCCCCATTGACAAATCTTGAAATCAGACAAACTGCCTCAGCTCATTGGTAATTTTTTTGTCTTATTTTGCTAAAAAAAAGTCACATAAATAAGATTTTAAGTCAAGGCATTACTGAAATGTGCATTTGACTTATTTTTTGGGTTTTGCAGTATAATTAAGCACTTCTGAAGTATCTCTCAGTGAAGGCACCTGTGTGTTCCTGCATTACGAGTTTCTGCGATCATTGATCTTCGGCTCGATCTTTAACTATACATCGAGAGGCACTCACTGATGTCCTCGATGACGACCGTGTTGTCCATTGACACATACACTGCAAGGGAGTTCCAGTCGTCAAACAGTGCAAGTTTCCTACAGTGCAGCAGGTAGAGAAGAACGCATTGGTGACAGTAAATCAGGCGAGTTATTATTACATAAACACACTTTCCTCCACTCGAGGCCATCTGACTGCAGGGGTGGGGGGGCTCTCTCCGTTTTCACTTCTCTCTGTTTCTACTTTTCACAAATCACTGTTTAAGTTTAGCCAGAGCTGAGACCAAAACAGGGACCAAGATGACAATAAGGAAATTTGTGACAGATACAGTCTGAAATAAGGATTAAGATTCTGATTGGGTATTAGGTCAGATTAAGACCTAGATTAAGATTAAAATTAAGACAGAGGCTTCTTACTTGAGTACTTGGGCGACTGTGTTTGGGCCGTACCATTCTCCCACTGATTTGCCCTCTCCGACCCCCATCTGAGCTGCAGGGGGGCAGAAACAGAGGGGTTGTAATCCTGTTGTGTATCAGTGAAATCCACGGGTAAAATGCTGTTTTTCAAAATGATTTTCCCCCATTAGAAAGCCCAATTATGCTTGTGCTGCAACACTCATCGAAACCTCCATCATGTACACTGTGCCCTGTACATTCAAGAGCCTAATGGCAAAAAATACCTTCTTTTTTTGTATAAGGCCATGGTCCAGCGGAATAGACTCATTGTTTTTAATATAATCTGCCAGTATGTCTGTCCTGTGGTGAATGTACTGTCCTGTCATATCCATCTGCATTGCATTAACTGTATTGCATTGGATGTTTTTGTCATGTCTAGGCTAAATGTTAGAGGAACACACCAGAAATAAGCCTGTTGGCTCTCTTGTGTTTCTAACAATTTTTAAAGGATTACTGAACTGTCTGCTATGCAGTCTTCTGAAATCTCATTTTTAAATTGCCAAATAAATTCATTCATTCATTCATTCATTCATTTTGGGGAGCCCAGAGAAGCTGTGCTCCCCTCTGAAGTAGGTGATGCCAGCAGCCACTTTTTATCACGTTGCAGAACGGAAATCTGGCTCGCACAGACACGAGTAGGAGGAAGACATTTAATGTGCATGTGGGCATCAGATCAGGGCATCAATCATTCAATGAGACGCTGCCACCCTGATCGACTGAAACCTTCCCTTCCCTGCGAAAGCTGCCGGCCACAGTTGGCACAGGCAGGGCCCGGATTCGATATCAGACCACAGGGACCATCCATGCACTAAACCGACAGGATGACGCAGACGTGCCAAAATGCTGTTTGTGAATCTTATTGTGCGGTGCGAGGCTCTCACCCATCTGGTGTATGGAGTAACAGCAATCCTTCCTGTCCAGGAACGACTGCAGGATGCGCCTGTACTCCTCCGGCTCGCCTCCCTCCTGCCCCCAGCGCCAGTCTGCCCCACAACATCACACGTACACCCCCGTTTCTACTGTGGCAAGGTTACGGCAGAAACTAAAAGTATGGTACTACAATTCATAAGTAATACATTGATAACTCACACCCACAGTAATGTATGTATACACAAGAGAAGCATTATCAAACTGATAACAGAAGAAATATGAATATCATAAAATGATCTAGGGCTAAAACAGTTATAAGAATCCATCTGTTCTGAGTGTGTGCACACACGTGTGTGTGTGTCTGTGTGTATGTGTGCATGCGTGTGAGCATGCCTGCATGTGTGAGTGTCTGTGTATGTGTTTGTGTGAGTGTGTGTGTTTGTGTGAGTGTGTGTGTGTGTGTGTGTTTGTGTGAGTGTGTCAGTGTGTGTGTGTGTGTGTGTGTGTGTGTGTGTGTTTGTGTCAGTGTGTGTGTGTGTGTGTGTGTTTGTGTCAGTGTGTCAGTGTCTGTGTGAGTGTGTGTGCGTGAGTGTGTGTGCGTGACGGCGGTGGAAAGTCCGCTCTCTCACCTCGGCCCAGGCGCCAGCACAGCAGAGCCTGTGCCAGGATCATCTGTCCGCAGCGCAGCATGCACCCCCAGCCTGCGTCCGAGGAGGGGCCCGTCCCCCCTGCAGACAGCCACGAGACACACGCTCACACTTCCAGCAGTGACATCACGAAAATGCACAAGTGAAATCATAGTCATGGGCGTGACATCACACACAGAGGAGTGACATCGCACATGACTGAGTAACATTGCAGTGCCTGACGGTTAGTCAGTACAGACAACTATATTGAAATTTTACTGATGTAGTGCAAATCTGGCTCCTATATATTTGTCTTACGTGAATACCATACTGTAAAAAGCAGTGCTGTCCAGATGAGGGTGTGTGTATGTCTGTGCATGTGTGAGATTTTGTACATGTTTGTATGGTTGCATGCAGGTGGGTAAATGCAGCAGGTTTTCAGGTGTAGAAATAACATCAAGAATATCTTTTCCCCTCTCTGTATAGTTCATAGTATGGTCAGCACCATATATCCAAGGAAGCTGATAGGTTCATAGGAGGCTATAGATTCAGCATTTATGGTTTGGTCAGAATAATTGTTCTGTTTTTTGTGAGTGTGTGTGTGGTGTTTCACTCACCAATGGGAGAGAATTTTTTTCTGTATGTGAACCATAGCCGCGACCGAACATCTGCCAGCAGCTCAGACTTATCTGCAGACACATAGGAAAGGGCTTAAATTCAGGCGCAAATCATGGGAACATCACACCTCCCTTCCCTCAGACAACCCCATGGCAACATTCTGCCTCCGGTCAAAATGACAGCCACGCCCTAACGGCACACCTGCCACGGCTACGCCAGCCCGCCTGCCCAAACGCCACATTTCCACTTCACACTGACCACAGCAGCGAGGCTTGGCTCTCGCCATTCTGCCACCCCAGAGATTACAGAATGGGGGTGGGGGCAGGGGGGTATTGCTTGCCGTGCCCCCCAGACGGATAGCGCCCAAGGCGACCGCCCTTGTTGCCTATGCCTAGAACCGCCTCTGGCAGCAGCAGTTACACATCCTGGCTCAACTGGGACACAGGATGCAATAATCACTTGGGACGATGTATCCTCCTGACGATCCTTAGTTTACACTTAGGTGACAAGCAGGCAAATGACATGGTCCGTGGGGGCCCACTGACTGGGTCCCGAGAGAGGAAGGCATAAATCATCAGGCAGTGTGACAGAAATCACACCGCACTGGGCCACAGCACAGTGGCACGGAGGACAGGACTGTACAGTCAGTGTGTGGAAAAGAACTCAGCTGACAATTGAATGCAACTGCATTTATTTGCAACGTCATGAGAACAATGTCATGACAACTGACATGGAAAGTCTGTCACACAGGGGATGACAGGAAAATCCAGTTAGTCCAGCAGAGAGATACAGCATATTATGTCCCTCCAGACCACAGCAGCCCTCACAAGAAGTACCTGCTGCCCCTGCTTCCCCTTGCTTTTCTGCTGTCTGCATTTTAATAAATGGCATCATCAAAATAGATTATCAGTAGAATTAACTGGTTCAAATGCACTGTTATTGGAACCCAAGATCTCTACACCATAAGTGAAATGTTTGTTCTAGTGAGGTTTTTCTACCTGTTCTGATATTGTAGCGTGCCCCTAAAATCCACACAGGCTCTGCGGTGTCTGGAAGGTCTTCTAGATACTCAGAGAATGCGTTGATCTTGTTTTCATACTTTGCTAAAACTGTAACAGGAAATGAGAAATAATCAAATCAGTTTGGATCATATACATCAAATATTCAATGAAAACAATAACATAACTGCTTTGTTAGTTGGACTCGTTTTCATGCTTAAACCAAATCAACATCGCAAAGACAATCAGAGGTGTTCGGACTGGTGCTTCTGGTTGTGTTAGTTAAATGTTCAAATGTTTAAACAAACCAAATAAAAGGTAAGATTAGAACACTCAAACAACCTAACAAAAATAAGCTATAAACAAGATAATAAATAAAAGTCCAAGTTCATTAAAGAGTAAAGCAACAAAAAGTTCTTTTCAAACTTTTGTGCTCCATTAAAGTATTTAAACTCAATTAAATTGGCGAAGAGACTCCAAATCTTTGTTGTTGTCTATCACTCACAAAAGAACAATCACACTTTCGTTTTCAATAAAGACTGTGGACGTGGTTGTTCATCTGGTCGGGTCGCACATAAACTGGTTGAGAAATTCTGTAGATCAATTATGTGTGATCGTTCACGTTAGCTATTTAATCTAAAACTTGCAGCATTAACACACCATTTTTGGATTTTTACGGAGTAAGTTTTAACAGAATTGCTGCTGGCTTATTACAGCCAGATATCTTCTCAACTACAAATAAAAGTAAGTACTGTCTTTACTAATGTAGACGAGACAACGTCTGCAAAGCTACCCTGATAGCTAGGAAGCGAACCAACTGCCGGTTACATTACGCAATCGGAGCCGGGAAAAATCTGTAGCTTGGTGGCTAACGTTAACTAGCAAAAGCTAAATAGACGGGCCAGTCGAGGAACAATGCGAAAACTTGAAGCCGACTTGAATTTATTCCGCAGCGAGCGCTCTTACACCGAAGGAGAACGTCATTACGTGCGGCAATGAACAATCTAACAACCCAACACTGTAACCCACTGGCAAAATTATCTATATTATTCATTTCGACAAAATAAGTTATTTTGTTCCATTGCTTTCTTACCTGCCTCCATCCTCGGGCTGTCATCGGGGTTTAAAGGCAAGGGATACAAATACAACGCTGTGCCTTTTGGGGAATGTAGTTCACGCACTCGTGTTAACACGAGTAACCTCACGAAATACAAACTACATATACCGCGGTGGATTGTGGTCAGCCAAAATGGTTTTCCTGTGATCAAAACATTGTGAGGCATTATGGGTATTATAGTTTTAGTGGTAGTTTGACGGGCAAAAATAAGCGTGTGAAGAGCTTAATTGAACGGAATGATCACAGTTGAGTCGATTCGGTAATTTGGTTGAATGTAGTTCGAATGTAGAGTCATGTTTATATTAACCTCGTCCGTTGTGTTAATGTCTCACCCCGAGTCTTTTTCTTTTTGAAGAGGATATTATCTTTATATCACTGCAGTAGCTTAATCAGCGGTCAGGTTAATAAATGCTTGTGCACATAGTGCAGAGGCAGTAAGATCAACACAAATCCCAACGTGCACCAAGACATCTTTCAAATCTAATTTATTACTGAACAATAAATAATATATTACCGTAGTTAGGCTGGGTTAAGGGTCCAACCCCTGGATTAACATCGTTCACTGAAACACGAATGTCCAAAAATGGCAGTAAAAGTAAATGGGAATTATCTTAATCTGGTGTAAAATAACCGAATGATTACTATATGCATAAAAAATGTAAGGAAGACTTTGAAACAGCCTAATTCCGTTTATAGACTCAGACATATTTTGACAAATGTACATAACTGCATAACCTCAAATTAGCTTTTGACCACCTTTCTTTATTCTTCAAGGTATTTGGATATTATTATGTTTGAGATTCACAACCCCTAACTCGATCTGACTTCATTTGAAACCATAGAGACACGTCCTGCCGTCGAGCGCCCCACATCGTCGTTAAGGGAAATCGGTTTACGGGTGGAGAAACCATGGACATAAGCAGCTCTGTGGAAGAAGCTCACACATGATAGGCGGAGACAGCCTACAAATTTCAGTGATAGGTCCTTAGTCCGGCCCTGTCACCCCCCAACACAAAAAGGAATAACAACGCTGTATAACGGATTGTATTTTTCGCCTGATTGAGAGCACTTAACCAGGTATATTTCCATTTGTTTGCGTTGGAGTGTAGTATATGATTATTGCACTAACAATCTACGAAAATCAGCGTATATGTTGTGCATTTCAGCCGTCTTAGTGAAATGTGAGAGCTGGATAGCTAAAGTTAGCTTCTTATCTAGACTATATCATTTAAGAGCTATAACTCACGTAATATTGTTTATAGTCCACTTATTGCGTAAATAATTATTATTTCGATTGATAAAAGCGCACTAACCATAACACTATCCCTAGGTATTTTTGTAACGTTACATATGTCAGCTAACTGTGGAAATGTTAGCTAAAGCTAAGTTAGATACCAACACTTAACGGTGCATTGCATTTAATTATTTTTACAAGCGTGTTACAAGTGTTCTCGCTAGCTATAAACTTACTTATTTTCCTAAAGTGGTAAGTTTGCACATGTGTGAAAGACAACTGCTTGGTAGTTACCAACATTTTCCCCCTAAAAAATAATGTTTTTTTTTTCTTGCTCGCACTGATGTCCCTGCAGTTATCCTGGACGTCTCATCCTCCCTCTCGGACATGTCGTATGTCTTCATCAACGACTCGACACAAACCAACGCACCGCTTCTGCAGGCGTGCATTGATGGAGACCTGGGCTATGCCAAGTGTCTGTTAGAGTCTGGGTCCGACCCCAATATGCGAGACAGCCGGGGCCGCACCGGTATGCACCTGGCTGCGGCCCGTGGGAACGTGGATACATGCCGCCTGCTCCACAAATTTGGCGCGGATTTGCTGGCCACGGACTACCAGGGTAACACCGCGCTGCACCTGTGTGGCCACGTCGACACCATCCAGTTCCTTGTATCAAACGGCCTCAAGATCGACATCTGGTCAGTGCACTGGATCTTGTAGAAATAGACGTAGTTCTGGCTTACCCGTCATGAAGACACTCACCATTCAGAAATCCTCAAAACTACCTTTATCAGTCTCATTCACTCAGTGTGTATTGTGTTATCTAAGAGCATATGGATAGATGGATATGTTGTAGTCTGCAGACACTAAAAGCCTGAAAAGTTCTGCAACAAGAACCAACTGAACATACTAATCTATTTTTCAGTCTCAGGTTCACAGGAGTAGGTTGGATAGACTCATTACCTCTACTTCCTCCTGTCTCACGGACCCTGTTGGGCTGTTTTTCAGTAACCACAATGGAACGACACCCCTGGTGCTAGCGAAGCGGCGAGGTGTGAACAAGGACGCGATTCGCCTGCTGGAGGGCCTGGAGGAGCAGGAGGTGAAGGGCTTCAACCGCAGCAGCATGCACTCCAAGCTGGAGGCTCTGCACATGGCTGAGAGTGAGAGGTGAGCAGCGAGGAGGGTGCAGTATGGAGACTGCTGAGTGGAGTATAGCTGAAGCGAGGAGAATGCAGTGTGGAGTATAGTGAGGAGACTGCAGTGCAGTTTTCTTTCTTGCTTCCCAAGTTTCAGGTGATGACATCACAGCCTGAAAAACTGAGCTTTGGCCAAACCAATATCTAAAAGTCTGCAAGATAATATAAAATTGCGTGTCTTGCATCTAGGGGAGCATAAATTAATGAAATTAAATCAAAAGTGTGATTTTGGGTAAAGTTTCCCTTTAATTTTTGTATGTCTCTCTGTCGCCCCCTAGTGCTATGGAGAGCCACTCTCTCCTCAACTCCAACCTGCAGAACAGTGAGGGTGTGCTGTCCAGCTTCAGGACCACTTGGCAGGAGTTTGTGGAGGACCTGGGCTTCTGGAGGGTTCTGCTGCTCCTGGTGGTCATTGCCTTGCTGTCGCTGGGCATTGCCTATTATGTTAGTGGTGTTCTTCCCTTCACGGCCAATCAGCTGGAGCTTGTGCACTGAGGCTCCGGAAGCACTTTAGCAACCAGGCGGTGGGGGCTGGACTGTGGAGTTGTCTGCTCTTCATTTTACGGGAGTTTTTAAAAAATGTTTTTTAAAAACAGTTTAGGAGTAGATGATTGGTCATGAGTTCTCGTTGATCTTTCAGCACACGATTGCATGTCAACGGGCAGATCAGACAAGCTGTAACCGAATTGGCTTTTTACCTAAATGTTAGGCCTCCATGT
The DNA here is from genome assembly GCF_013347855.1 of Anguilla anguilla. NCBI lineage: Eukaryota > Metazoa > Chordata > Actinopteri > Anguilliformes > Anguillidae > Anguilla > Anguilla anguilla. The sequence continues at coordinate 29,861,076 of NC_049209.1, forward strand.
TTCTTTTTTTGGTGTCCATAAAGGCTCTACCTGTTTTGGAGCAAATACACTAAAATTAAGCTTTCAGTGTTTGCAACAATCATGCATTCCTAACTGCAGTTGAAATTTCATAGATCTTAATGCATTACATTATGTGTGTAATGTATTTATCATATCATTCAGCATGCATAATACATGAGATTTTAAGCAGGATGAGGCTTGTTTTTCTTCCTTTCTATTCTGGTTGTTGGAAGAAAATGCCAGCTTGTTTATGTATTTCTGGAACTTATTAGCTGTAATGTATCAAAACTCATTTATGCAATTAACCAGGCTTAGTTTTGAAAGTTTTCTTTCAACTGTAAAACATGAATGAACAGGCAAATGTGCTCATATTCTATTGTGACATTAAAATACTGCTTCCTAAGGCTACCATTTAACTACATTCCTAACTTTCCCCACACGGACTGCTGTGGAAATCAGGACTGGAGTAGAGGACGGAGCTTTTTCTACTCTAGTCTACATCAGTACTGATTTTCTCCATTCGGTCCAGCTATGTTTGAACTTATATTTGTAATTTTATTTACAAAGCTGTTGTCATCATATCTATGATATTTAAAATTAACTAGAGCTTCTGTAAATGGTTTTCTTGATGTATAGGTATTGGATCTGCATTAGACTCACCTGAAATACTGTACTGTGTTCACAAAGTAGGAGCAAGTATGTACGAATTGAGTGTTCTATTCTGTATTAACAGCGAGCAATTATATTATTTCTTGTCTTATTTTTTAATAGTGCGTTTATGCTGGTTTGTTGGATTTTGCTTCCTTTTGCTCATGGTGTAATATATTATGTTTATACACTATTGCTTGGTGTATGTTGCCTGTTTTTATATGTTGTTTACCATTTTCTTGGTTTTGCTTTGCATTGTAATTAGGCTGTTCTTGTCAGGCTTCGATAGAAATTTTAATAATGTGCTTTAATAAATATTGAATAAAATCAGTTAAAAAAAACCATGTACAATGCCTTTAAATTATTTATACCCTTGATAAAAATAAGAAAAGAAGTATGAATTAATAAATGAAACTACAGGTAATGAGGTATATATTTTGAAAATGAGGAAATCATGTTTTGATACTAATACAATTGCCAGAATAAAAGATTTTGTTTAATTAGAACTATTTTTAGTACAACTGTGAATAGTTGTTACACCCTCCCTTTGCAAAGATATGAGGTGTGAATAATCGTTACACCCTCCCTTAGCAAAGATAACACTACTGAGTTTTATTTTATAGTGATTCATGAGATTAGTCAGTATATTGAGGGATCTTTCAATCCTATAGATCCTTGATCTGTGCTCACGGACTGCCCTCTTCAACTCAATCCACAAATTTTAGATCGGGTTAGGGCCTGGAGTCTGTGATGGCCTTGCCTGATTTTGAGGTCTGCTTAGGTTTGTCTTGTAGAATAATCTATTTATCCATTTTCTGTCCTGTTTTGGCATCCTGGGGGGGATACTTGGGTTTTGGCTGAAATGTCTTGGTACTTGCTGGAGTTTGTGATTCCACTGAATAAGAGTCCCAGACTCCATAGATGTAAAACATCCCTATGAAATCAAAGATCCACCACCATATTGCATTGTAGATCCACCACCATACTGCACAAACACCCTTCTTTTAACGACACGCCCTCCACTGGTGTACGGGATAAAAAGTTTCATATTTGGCCTCCACTGACCATAACATCCGGTTCAAATCAAACTTCCAATATTGAACTTTGATTGGAACTTGGTGCTATATTCAAGTTTTGTAAACTTTGGGACCCGCAAGATGCAACCATGTTTTGTGGATCTGTAACTGTGGCCCTTGGTTGTATTTTTATTTGCCTCCCAAACCATCCGCCTCACTGTGAATGGGGGCAAATTGTATTTGTGTTCTCTACCAGGCAGGGTCACCTATGTTGCAGTGGCTTTAACCATCTTAACATTTTACCCAATAGTGGAAAGTGTTTGCTTCAGATTTTTCTGTTTGTTCGTAACCGTCTCCTGGCTTGTGGAATTCGACAGCCCTTTTTGTATTTCTTCTGTGAATTCTTGGTTCACATGGTGATGGATGAATGGGGATTATACATGTGTGTTTCTCATTTTTAAACTACATAAACAGAAGGCCAAGAAAGAGATGATAAGGTTCCTTTTCTTTATAGAATGGATTGCCCAGGGCTTGAGATACCTGATGTTGAATGAGTGGATTAGCAAGACAACTGTATCAAATCTGTCGTTAGCCTGGGCCTCCCCTTCTGCTTATGTGAGACTTATCCAGGGAACAACCTATTATTCAGCCTCTGTTGTCTACATGCCTGGTGAAACTGCAGTCGGTGCTAGTTATCTGCTTCACTAATAATTTACATGGCGTTCTTCAATAAACACAAATTCACGTGGTGTACACACTTTTACTCCAAAATAATTGTTGTGTTTTGGCATGTGACTTTCATCATGTAGTTAGCTTAGAGCAGAGAATCATTGAGTGGGAAGGCTGTGTTCCTTATCTGTTCATTGCCTGTGGTATGTGCTATGTGTCCGTCTTCTTCCTTCTGTTGATTTGCACGGGCGTAATTTGTGTGTAAGCCACTCCAGAAGATCAAGTCGAAACAGCGGCCTTTTTTTCCTGTTCATACCATGCGCACTGCACGCGGCCCCTGAGCTGAAGTCTAAGTTTGGTGATGAACTGGAAGCCTTCCCCAATGACCTCACTTGGTGTGTGTGAGTCACTCTGGAGGAAGAGACAACAACATCAGCCACACTAAAGTTGATACAGTGGCTGTTACTGGCTGTTCACAGGGACCCTGGTCAACTGCCTGCACCTGTCTGTCAGTATGCTTGTTACATCAAGGGCCAGTTACAGCGTATCTAGATGTTAAAATGTAATTATATACTATGCGTCTGGCTGTGCACCCTTCTCAAGGCTGTCTTTTAGTACCCAAACTGTCAAGCCGAGTTACAACTGGGCCAGTTACAGCGTATCTAGATGTTAAAATGTAATTATATACTATGCGTCTGGCTGTGCACCCTTCTCAAGACTGTCTTTTAGTACCCAAACTGTCAAGCCGAGCTGATGCCAGAGGATTAATACCTTGCTGGCGTGTTGTGCCCCAGGCCCCAATATGCAAAGGATGCACTTGTGGAAGATCATTTATCTGGTACTTCCAGTAATTTCAAACAGCACTCACTGGAGAAATTGTTTAAGTGTGCCTCTGGAGCTAGTTTCTCCCCAGTCCTGACAGCTGGAGATACATGTCTGTAGCATTGAGATAAGCTCAGATTCCTAATAAGCTCAGTGCTGGTACCTGACCAGCCCCCTGACACTAATGCAAAGACTGGATTGCACACACTATCCCCTGATTAAGGCTTGTGCCAGTGGAAGGAGCAGGCATGAACCTAAATTTGATGGACAGTTGCCCAGTCACACCAGTCAGGGTCGCAGCTGTGAATTCTCAGGCTCGAGGCAAAATATATTGGGAGGCAATTTTTTAAATCTGTGAATAAATCTGGTGTGAGATTTGCGAGATTGCGGGACCGAGTGAAATAAGGCTGAAGCCTTGGCAACCCGAAATAAAGTAGCAGTGTTAGCGTTGTTTAACATTGCCCTCTAGCGGAAGTAACGGGCCAGGTTAGAGGTGGAGCCTTGCTCATGGACGGGGAGGCAGGGGGTGGACTGATTTCGGCAAGCGAAACTGCAGGGCAGTTTGTGTGATAATGGTCACGACAAACGAAATTTAAGAAAAGATTTTTAAAACCATGAATATTCGTGGATTCTTTCAAGATTTTAATCCAAGGTAAGAGAGGAGTATCTTTCACGGGGTGAAATGTGAAAACCGTTCAGGAAACTGTTTAGCTATCTTTTATAGTTTCACACAGGCCCCTGTTAGCTGGAAGCTAGCTAACTAAAACGTTCGCTAGCTAGATCTAAACCACTTGAATAGCTTGCTAGTCTAACTGTTGGTAGCTAACTAGTCAGTCAGTTAACGCGACTCCGTGAGTTATTTAATTCTGAATAGTAGAGGCCGCTCAGTTTTATGATAGCAAAAGTATTTTCAGTGTAACTAATGTTAACGTTAGCTCTTCCACAGTACGCTGGCGCTGGCTAGATAAGGAAAGCTTCATTTGAGGAGTTGAACTGAAGATACACAGCTATAAGATAACAAACGCAACGTTAGCTTGCTGGTAATATAGACTAATGTGTGTCCAGAATGAATAGTTGCCTTTTGGACGTCAGTTCAGGACATAGCTACTAACATCCTATTTCAGTTTCAGTTTGACGAATAACTAAGTTTATTTGCCAGCAATCGAGCTAATATTAGCTATGGAGCAAATCAATGAGGCCCGCCCATAGCTTTTACCAAACAGCGAAATGTCAACTGACGCAACCTGGATAAAATATGTAGACTACTAGCTTTATATTGTGTAGTTGGCAAGCTAGCTATTCCTAGCTATGTCTAGTTATAACCTAATACATGGTGTTTGTAGTTACATGGTTAGCTGGCATACGCTATTGTTAACAACTGAACAGGGTTGCAGTTTGCTAGTTAACAGTAGAAGTAACGATGTAGATAACGCTTTTGTCAGTTTGATAACATAACGTAGATTGATTGGTACAAATAGTACCAATCAGTCCCACATAGTTTTGTAGCATAACAATGTTAATACACATGCTGCTCCATGGATACCACTGTCAGTGCTAAATTTACCGCTGTACTGTTTGGATGGTCCCTTGAGTTGGATGGTTAAGTTGGGCAAGTTGGTGTCATTAGCTAACTTGGATTCTTATCTTAGCAAGATTTTTTTGTTCTGGAACTTTAGCCAACAGTGGCTACATAGCCAGCAGACATCAGCTGTTAACAGTGTCTTTCAGACCTGATCCGGGAATATACGACCGGTCAATTCTCTTGCAGCCCAAGTCTGTCTGTGTGGGCCAGTGACGTTGGCCAAAACAAACAACACCATGTCAGCTGTCTGAATGTACTCTGTCAGTGCCACATAGTTAACGATGTAGGCCTACTTTACAAGCAATGCTTAGATTTTACGGATGGCTAGCAAGGACATTGCAATAATTTCTACAAACAGAAATACATTATTATAAATCGCTAATTAAATTCATAGTTTTTTATTTAAAAAATAAAAATAAAAAACCGTTTGCTCTGAACAACCTCCTGCAAACCGTTTTGAAGCTACCAAGTGTAATTCTAGCATTTTGCATGAGCTGTCCGACCAGATGATTGACGCAAACCTTCCCTCCTCAGTAAATTCCTCATCTACGCCTGCCTGTTGCTGTTCTCTTTGCTGTTGTCGCTGCGGCTGGATGGCGTCATTCAGTGGAGCTACTGGGCAGTGTTCACCCCTGTCTGGCTCTGGAAGCTCATGGTTATTATTGGAGCTTCTGTGGGCACAGGGGTGTGGGCACACAACCCACAGTACAGGTCAGTTCCACCATAAAGGGATAAGTTAGTTCAGCTTTTTGGAAATTCTTGGCCCTCTTGCCCGTAGTTAGACGATGCGATCGATACTAATTTCGTCCCTGTGCGTCCAGTTCAAAAATATTAAATGTCTACGGGCTGCATGCCAACTGTTACCGCTATAAATGGCTGGAGACTGAAGCATCGAGTGGGAGTGGCAGTGGGAGCGCTAGTTTAGTCAGTGATAAGCATACCTGGCAACCCCCAACTCTCAATTTCCCAAAAAGTTGGACTATCCCTTTAAAATTCAGGAGCATCATCCCTTGTGGTCCTCATTCACTGGGCAGATCTATCTGCTTTTGACACCCACTGAGTTTTGTTGAGCTCTTTTAGGGATAAATTGTGTGAGTGGCATTTTATGACTAATTTAGAGGTTAATATAATCCTGTTAATTTTTATGTGTACAGTACAAGTGCAAAAGTTCATATTGTCACCTGCGCAGAGGCTCAGTAAGGTGACTTAAGGTGTGATTTTTGGGTGGGGGTCCGTCTGAAGTGGTTTCTCTCTCTGCGCGGGTGCGTTTCCACGGTGCGCGTGCAGGGCCGAGGGGGAGACGTGCGTGGAGTTCAAGGCCATGCTGATCGCCGTGGGCATCCACCTGCTGCTGCTGATGTTCGAGGTGCTGGTGTGCGACCGCATCGAGAGGGGCATGTACGTCTGGCTGCTGGTCTTCATGCCCCTCTTCTTCGTCTCGCCCGTCTCCGTGGCCGCGTGCGTCTGGGGCTTCCGGCACGACCGCTCCCTGGAGGTGAGCCCTGCCCCCCGGACCTCGAGACCTCGCCTCCCCCTCGCCCCGCCCACCGTGGGCCGGCCCCCTCCCCCCTGGGATCACCAGGGCCCCAGTTTTATGATCAGACCTCACCCTTTACATTGGATTACAAACTGCAGATTTTTCTCTTCTGGGTTTTGCATGTGGATGTGGCAGTTTTCATGTCCTCCTCCTGCTTGGAGGTTATGACGGAGTTAGGACGGAGTGTAGCACAGTGGGTAAGGAACTGGGCTTGTAACCGAAAGGTCGCAGGTTCGATTCCCGGGTAGGACACTGCCGTTGTACCCTTGAGCAAGGTACTTAACCAAAATTGCTTCAGTATATATCCAGCTGTATAAATGGATACAATGTAAAAATGCTATGTAAAAGTTGTGTAAGTCGCTCTGGATAAGAGCGTCTGCTAAATGCCTGTAATGTAATGATCATGGTGGGACATTTTTTCCACCAGGCTATTTTGATCTGTCACCACTGGTTTTTATCTCAGCCTCCCTGAAAAGTGATGCTCGTCTAATACACTCTTTAAACCCTGACTAAATGTCTGTCTGCCGAATGGGTAAAAGCACATCATTTTGCCATCTTGCATTTTGTACAGTTAGATCTGTTTATTGCTGCTTACTGTTAAAAGACCGGTCTTCACTGTCCGCTCACTCCTGCGCTTTGCGGTAATTGTGATTTTTAAATCCCCCAGCTGGAGATTCTCTGCTCTGTCAACATCCTGCAGTTCATTTTCATCGCCCTGCGGCTGGACAACATCATAAACTGGCCCTGGCTGGTAAGAGTGCCCCCGGTATCTCGCTTATGTCTCATGATGCTCTGTGATTGGACAGCCATCAGCTGTGTCCCTGACAACTGCTCTCTGCTGACATCTGATTGGTCCTCCATCAGCCTTGAGGTGTGCGAGTGCCAGTGACCCTTTCTGGTCGGCCTTGTCGAACTTTGCTTTAACAAGCTGAATTTGGTTGAGAACCGGTTCTCATTTTTAGTTGCGACCTAGCCAGCTATATTGGCCGGGTGTTTCCAATCGGTGATACAGCAGCAGAAAGATGCAGCATGTGGAAATCTTTAAATCTTTGCTCTCCTGTGACAAAGCTCCTATTATCCTGTTTCTTCTCCATTCAGCCGCATGAGAAAGGGTGTGAGGTGGAGAGTTGTAAAATAAAATGTTGTGACACCACTTGTGCCTTCAGGGCACAAAAAACAAAGGACAAACCGTAACTGTGCAAAATCAACGGGGACTACATGGCTACAAATGTGTAATTCAGCTGGTCTCTTCCCAGCTTGCTTTGTCTCTGAGCACCAGTGGAAATGATGTACCACCATATGGCCTTTCGCCTGGTCTGTTCCAAGCACCGCAAGCAAAGCCACCTGGCTTTTCATTTATTTTTTATGTGGTACAGAGTAAATCTAAGGAACTCTGACATTTGTGAAAGCAACAACAAATCAGATGGCTAAATCTGTGGTAGTTTAACACTGTCCTCAAACCTGTGTGCTACTTCAAGCAGTGTGCACCCTCAGTCTCTCTGTTGCTTCTACTGTGGGACTTAACATAATGTTGTAGGTTTACGTAATGACTGCAGTGTCTACCAAAGTTGTCACGGTACCTCATACTACCAATGCCATGTGTGTTTGTCTGGTGCTATATTTCTCAGTGTCAATGTGACTAAGATGTTTGATGTAAAATGTGGTCTTTATCATACAAACGGGGCGCTTTCGCTCAGAGGTGACATCAGCTGTGCGTTCCATCCTTTTACGGAGCTGATCTTGTAACCAGGATGTTATAAGTTGGGTTTCTGAGTGGTTAGAGGCTGGAGCCAATCATCTTTCATCATGAGGCATGCCCTGAATTCACTCCGTAAACATCCTGCTGTGTTAACCAATGGTGTGTAAAGATGATCGAGTTTTCCTGGCAAGCGAATGATGATGTGAATGATGGTCAAGTCCTCTTCCTCACGTTCGGCTGTTGTTTGGCTGTTTATTACCTTCAGGTGGTGTGTGTGCCGCTCTGGATTCTCATGTCATTCCTCTGTCTGGTGGTGCTGTACTACATCGTCTGGTCCGTGCTGTTCCTGCGCTCCATGGAAGTCATCGCCGAGCAACGCCGAACGCACATCACCATGGCGATCAGCTGGATGACGATCGTGGTGCCCCTGCTCACCTTTGAGGTGTGGCTTCAGATATCAGAGGACATTGGAGGGCAGGAAGATTTGGGAGGAGTTAGGAAGACAGAGAAGTGGGAGGAGTTGGGAAGACAAGTGGGAGGAGTTAGGTAGACAGAGATAAAACAGGGTGAAGGATAGCATTCCCCATGTAGCAGTAGTAGCATTCTTAGCATGCAGAGAATTTCATTGTTTGCAGAATTGCACATTGTGTGTGCTTCAGGAAAACCTCTCTGTTCAACGGCAGCGTTTCTGTTTTTGGTCCTCCAGATCCTTCTGGTCCATAAGCTCGATGGGCACAACAACTTCAGCTACGTGCCCGTCTTTGTCCCGCTGTGGGTGTCCCTGCTGACACTCATGGGCACTACCTTCGGCCAGAAAGGATGCAATCACTGTGAGCTCCAGCCTTTGAGCGTAACACTTGTGTAGTGTGCCAAATCTGTCACTTAACTTACCTGGGAAATACCACACCATTTCAGTTTTAAACAACCTTTCTATGCCAGTGTCCATTTGTAATGTGGGAAATGGTATTTTATTTATATTTTTAACAGTTTCAAGATATTTACTAAAAACATTTTTTTGCATTTGTCTATTGCACTGTTTAATGGGTTTAATGACTTAATACTTGAGGAATGATTTTGTAACATGAGCATCTCCCTCTGCTCACGTAGGGTGGTTTGGCATACGGAAGGATTTCTGCCACTTCCTGCTGGAGCTCTTCCCTTTCCTGCGGGAATACGGCAACATCTCCTACGACCTGCACCACGAGGACTCGGACGTGTCCGAGGAGATTCCCGCGCCGGAGCCGCCCAAGATCGCGCCCATGTTCCGCAAGCAGACTGGCGTGGTGATCACGCAGAGCCCCGGCAAATACTTTGTGCCGCCCCCCAAGCTGTGCATCGACATGCCGGACTAGGGCTCCGCCCGTCTGGACCAAGTACTCTGAACTAGGGGAGGAGCGTGCGGTCTGCCCATGTGACCTCGCCCACGCGTTCTTCGCACTGACACACACAGAGACACGGCGGCTTTTGCTACACCACCCCCGAACACCCCCCCCCCCCCCTGCTCTGACCGTGGCGCTGGATCTGAAATGACTTTTATTAAAACTTGATCTAGCAGTGTCGTCATTGGATGACTCAAGCCCGCCTTCTCGCTGTCCCGCTCACACTATTTATTTGTACTTTTTTTTTTTTAAGGTTCAGCTGTTTTGTCTTTGCTTTTGGAGTCACTGTGGAGTAGTGTGGAGATGCTGCCAACTGACGGGGGGGTTAACTTTTGGGACGAGGGGGCAGAGGTGGGAGGGCTGTACTGTGCATGTGTGTGAATGTTTGTGTGTGTATGAGTGAGAGTGTGTGAGTGAGAGTGTGTGTTTGTGTGTGTGTGTGTGTGTGCGTGCAACTGTGAGTGTGTGTGTGTGTACATTTGTGGTTGTCTTTTTGCCTGGTAGTGATTGCAGAAACTGCACAGAAGGTGTCAGCTTTTCCGGCCATGACACCGTTTGAGGTGGCTCCATTTCCTAACTGAAAAGCTTTATTCCACAGACCAATGTTCCTTTCTGGCAGTATTTATGGGAGGGTTGTAATGACAAAGGGCTGTGAGTTTGGTGCTGAGGTTTAAATCATTGAGTATTTGTGGCTTTATGCTGCACGTCTGGCCTTGTGGGCAGTGAAGCCTGGGGGTGAAGTCGCTGGGATACTCACTTTCTTCAGAGCGCATCTCACAAGTTCATATTCTGCATCATCTTTACTTGCTGCCATTATCTTGCTTGTGAGGTTGGTTATATTGTATTTCCTGAAGATTGTGTTTACCCCTACCCCGAACTCCTCCATCCTTTTTGAATTCACAAAATATTATCATGCCAGTCAATATTAATGTTTGCCATTTGACTCATTTGGCTGTTATAGAACACCCCTCTGTTCATGAACACTATGGAAGCACAATCTGCATTTTACCCTAAAACTGTTGGCACATGTGAGCACCTTAAACATGCTGTGTGTTGTCTTTTTGCTCCTTGTCATTTTCCCACAACTCTCAGCATTATTATCCCCTTTCTTCTTTTCAGAGTATCTGTATTTGTTTTATGGTATTCTGAAGCCCCGTGTGTTGCCAGGGTAATATGGGGCGGGGCTAAGTTGGGTAAAATGAATTTTATACTTGATTTGCTCGTACATTGACATTTTCTGAGGTCTGGGGTTTATTTGAATTCACGATGTTAAAAAAAAGACCCAAATAGGCCCGTGTTCCCATTTTAACATTCTTCGAGCTGTCCTCTGAACGCGCACTCAGCTGGGCTGAGAAAACACGCGTGGCACGCGTGCGCGAAAACGATCTCTTTGGGTTGGACCAATTTTTACTGCGGTGTTTCCAGATCTAGCAGACTTTGTTCCCTTTTATTTACTATGTACAGTCAAAGTAGATTATGTACAGTATATGTCTGTTATGACATTGAAATATAAATGTATATTATAAATATTAAGTTTTAGTATGTTTCTGTTTCTGAAACCTTATAACAATAAAAGTATCAAAAATGTTTGGTTCTAAGAGCGCTTATTCCTCAATAGTTAATTGCACCGCATTAACAAGATAATGTCATTGATTTTTCACTGATTGAAGTCAATTTGTAATGCATAAAAACGCGATACTTTCCTCTACCACTGGGTGTCACTGTGTCAGGATCTTAGATATTTTCCACTCTACGTAATAACATCTGTGGTTCCTCAGGAACCTGTGTAGACATTTTTTTTTGTGTGAGTTGCCTGAAGTACGAACGTGTTTAAGGATCCGCTAATGATTCGCACATCAATAGTGAAGCTTCTTGTTTGATATATATATCTTTCACAAGATAATCCGCCGCTATCAAGTTATAAGGGGTAACTCAGTATTTGGTGCCTGGTAATCGTCACTGACTAGAAAACCAACTGTATAAGTTGGAGGCAGTCTGTTCATCCCTATGGTTCGTCCACTTTGTACGTGCTAACTAACCGTCAAATGTAGATTAGATGTCTAGATAGTATTTGTATATCAAGAAAACAAAGCCGCCAAGTGCTTGCTTGCCAATGCACTGCAAGATTCGTGGGGTTTGCAAGATCGCTATCTGTCTTTGCTAGGAATAAGATGAATTAGTTGATGTTGACAGCGTACAGAGAGATCTTTCATCTGAGGATTCGGGTTATTTGTGCTTTTATTACACAAATGTAATAATCGATTGGTGTAGAAATGCGCGCGTAGTGAGCACAGGTTACGAGAAAAAGCTTGCTGAAATAGCCATGAGTTTACAGGTAGGTTGCCTTTCGTTCAGACAGCCGTATGCGGGCTTAGTTTTGAACGGCCTCAAAACTATTGAGACGCGTTGGCGGCCTCTGCTGTCAGAATATGAAAACTGCACCCTTGCCGTGCACATTGCGCGGAAGGACTGGGAAGGAAGCGAATGGAGAGAGGTGGTGACGCGTACGCTGGGAATGACCTGTGCCCAAATAGATGATCTCCTGGAGTCCGGCGAGAGGTTCGGCCGAGGAGTAGTGGCAGGTAAGAATTTTTAATGTTTGTCCTATGATTTTAATCGTTAAAGTTTGATATTACACTAGTATTAATTTGTCCTTAATGGAAAACATGATCATAGGATGAAAGTACATTATTTCCCTCTATTGTGGTGTTACAAACTGCAGCCCAATGGTGTTTTGCAGGCCTGGTGGAGGTGGGAAAGACCTGGGTCTGTCCTGGCAGCCTTCCCAGGGAGGAGGTGCTGGTGCTGGAGGCGGAGGCTCTGCTGACTGGGCTGGAGGAGAAGCACCTGACCCGGCTGTCCTTCCCACGCTGGCTGAAGGAGCCCCTTTATGCGCGTGGGCACAAGGATGTCTGGACCGTGGACATCCCACTGGAGCTACTGCCACCTCCGCCACCCACACCCCACAGGACCAGCTATTCCTAGTGGGCGCTGTCTGTCTGCGAAGCGTTTGTCCAGGGAACAACCCCCTGGAGAGGTAGCAGTCCATCGCTGGGTGAACGTATGGCCAGTTTAGCATGAATATATGGCCAGTTTAGCATCTCTAATTCAGGTACCCTGCATGTCCTTGGACTGTGGGAGGAACAGTACCCGGAGGAAAACCCACACGAAACTTCACACAGACAGGATCCAGGGTGGCTGGGACTTGAACATGGAACCTCTTTCTTGTGAGGCAACAGTGCTAACTGCTGTGACCGTGCCACCCCATATGCTGCCCTGATAACTGAGGGGGAAATCCAGCCATGTACTTCAGTTTTTGATCAGATTTTGGTCATGCTCAGCCATGTGTTTTTTCTTGTTTTAACACTCCCTTGGGCAAATTGTTCTTAATAATACCTTTCAACATGTCAGGCTTTCAAAAAGGAACTTTTGAAATCTGTATGAATATTCTAATGTATGTGGAATGCAGTCTGTGAAGCGTGCTTGGACAGTTTATCAAATAGAGATGTTATCTGTGAAAATTACGTGAAATTAGACTTCAGGTCATTTTTATGTGTACACATTATGAGAAAAGTTTAAAAATAAATGTGTAGCACAGTTTTTATACTGGCGAATACAATTGCTGGTATTTTTGCTCATAGAAAAAGGCTGTGAATAAAATAAAGGAAGAAAGGTCTTCTGCTGCCTACGCTGTGGCACATTCAGAGGCATTAAGCATGCCCAGCATCTATAGATCCTTTCTTTAATCCAGGAACGATCCTTTCTACTGGGATGGTTTTCATCTGGTTTTCAAAAGAGGCTAAATCAATATTGGGTGATTCTGGTCCTGATTAAAAATGGGGACTTGTTACCAAAACAAAGTAATTTCTTTAATGAAACCCAAGTTGGCAATTATTTTATAATTGAGTTTAATAGTATGGAGTTTAGAATTATTAAAGTTTTATTTTGTGATCAAATCTTTCTTTAATTTTGTTTGATACATTTTGTTTCCTTTCAAGCTATTTAGCACTTTATATCACTGTCATGTGCAATGCAAAAAAGAATAATATTCAGTCATGTTTTCATTGTACAGCACATTGAGATTGTTCAAATGGAGAGCTTTATAAAAAATGTATTATTCATTATAATGGAAATAGATTTTTCTTAATATCCTCACTTTAATTAAATTAAGATTAGTTTTTACTTTCAACTTCTCAAAACCATGCTTCTTGTAGGATCAGGATTATCCCAATGTTTGGGATCAAAACAATTTGAATCTCAGCCATTAAATATAGGAAACGGTGGCTGCCATGCTGAATTCTGGTTAAAAGTTGGATCACATTACCAGGACAGAATCTGAATAATGATGATCTCTTTATTCAAATTTCTAAGAATTAATCCAATGCAAATGCTGAAATCCAATCAGAAAACCTTTAAAAATACAGCCATTGGTGGTTCAGGATCAGTATTTAATGCTTTAATTTTAGTCGTCCCTTACAAATAAAATGAAAGTCTTGCATTGGCACTGTTCCCCAAACTGTAGCTTAATTACTGGTGGGTTTTTCCAGTGGATCAAGGACAGGTAATCCAAAAACCCAGACCTCACTGGCAGGACAGCTACTGCTCCCCCGAAATGGCTGAACCTGTTCTCTAATATTCCGTTTCCTCAGCATTGTCTTCTGATCTCTGTGGGGAGCAGAGGGACTGCGGACAAAAATGTACCGTGCTGAGAGCCAAAGGGAGGAGCCTGTTTTTTACACAGTAACTCCGGAAGCACGAGTGTACAGCGCGTCAACTCAAAACCGCGCAGAAGCATGCAAAGTCTATTTTGGTGTCTGTGCTTTCCCTGCCAGTGGACTTCGCACGCAGCAGAATGTGTGTGTGTGCGAGCCCTGAGGGCTGGGAGTTATTTGCTGAGGGGGCACACTTACTGTCAGACCCAGATGGTCACAGTTGATGCTGGATTCACGCACACCGGGAACCCAGGATCAAAGGGGCCTGCAGAAACCTGGCCCATTTAAAATGGCTTTTGAAATAATGTGCACAATTAACCAACGTGAGAGGAATTTTCAGGGCTCTCAGAATTCTTGTGATGAAAATCTGGAATATATGCTCTTGATTAAGTCGCATTCATATGCAGTATGCAACTTTCTATTAGTAAGCATTGGAATTGTAATATAAATGAGTTCCTGTAGTTGGAGGTTGAGCTGATGTGGCAGTAATGGTGGTGGAGCCGCTCACTCGCTGCCTTTTCTAGTGAACTGCAAAACTGCTCTGTTCATAATTACTTTATTCTTCATGTCTTGCCTTCAGAACTGGACTGATTGGTTAAATTAGGCTGGTGGAAGGAGAGAGAAAGAGAGAGAGAGAGTGTGTGTGTGTGTTTGAGTGTGAGTGATTGTGTGTGTGTGTGAGTGTGAGTAGCCTTCACGCTTAAAGGCACTCATACAGTTTGGATATAATTTCCCTGTGAACCACACAGTCTTGTATTGGCCAAACTGCACCTTCTTCCCCTTACCAGATATAGTTTTTCTTAAGCAGGCCTGAGCAGCATGATGTTGCCTGCCAGCTGATCGCCTCAGTTTTCTGACTGCTGTGTCTTTGATATGAACTTGGCAAGCTTTTTCAATCAATTCAATTTACAATGATAATGCACCTACTCTCACCCACTCACACTCCGCCCCCTCCCTTGTGTCACTTCCAGATTTGTTCTCCATTTATCTACTGCACTGTTCCATATTCAGTCTCATGGTGGGTATTTTAAATAAAACTTTTGCCAAAGGAGGAGACCTTTATATTACATTTTCTGCAAGTATTTATAATGTGAAATGATGAGATTCATGTCTTGATATTTATATGTGATAGAAAATTACTTAAACGTAAAGATTACAT
The DNA here is from genome assembly GCF_013347855.1 of Anguilla anguilla. Classification (NCBI taxonomy): domain Eukaryota; kingdom Metazoa; phylum Chordata; class Actinopteri; order Anguilliformes; family Anguillidae; genus Anguilla; species Anguilla anguilla. Next base: position 29,876,299 of record NC_049209.1, read on the forward strand.
TAAACAAAAGTTGTCATTTGGAGAAACAAATACACAAGATCACTTCTAACATAGAGCAAGTAAGGATGAGAAGTGTGGTGTGGTCTGCAGGAGTGAGAAAATCAAGTGACCAATTGCAAAAGTGGGAGAATGGGGATAGAGGACATGCAAAACAGTTAAAGTGTAAAAATCAATGTGGGCCATCCAACTTCCAAGGCACTCAAATTGAGAGTGCACAAGTTAAAAAGCTCTGCTGGGTGGTTCATTCAGATAAGGCGCTGTTCTCCTTGCATGCCTGTGTGTGTGTGTGTGCATACAAGATGCCCCTGTTCATGTCCTTACCATTCATGGATGTGCATATTGCCTTATAGCTTTTAAAATGTAGACTTCCAATCATATTCATAATCAATTAAAATTAGAAATTGAAACGCTGTGTCAGTTTATCCGCATTTTAAGGTCAATCAGCATGGAAATAGTTATAAGATTTGCAGGTTTCATCCTCAGACAATAGGTGGCAGCAGAATCCAGCCAGTGGACTGGACACTAGACTTCCAAATATCACTGCTGAAAGCCATTCTTAGTTCATGGAGCTGATTTATGATGATATTTTGGCAAGTATTCTTGGCTGTTTTCTGTGTCAAGAGCTTTGAACCTTGAAAGTTGAGCAAACTCAAAAGTGGTATTGTAATAAGTTGCGAAAGAATTTTTAATTGGATGAATCAAAAATATTTTACAGTGTGGTGAGCCTGTTCCAGAAGCAGCCATATATGCCCAAACCATGACACTACCTCCTCCATGTGGACACTGTTGACTCCAAAAACAGCCTCTAAGTATACAAGATATGTTTTATCTTTTAAAATTTACTTCAATCAGGACACTGAACTTGAAACATTTTGTTTGTATTATGTAAAATTTCTGCTTTACGTTCATGTGAACGTGTAACATACAGTAGGCAATTTAAAGTTATGGAAATATACTTTAGGTAGTGTGCAAATGTGTATGGTTATGAGAAAAGTATTACCACCACTATTACTGATTGCCGACGTACAGTACTACTAAATAATTATATTCAAATAACTACAAATCACGAAATGCCTCGTAGGGCATGACCTCGAAAGGAACCAATCCTGGCATCCGGGAACCTGTCACGTGGTAATGCGCGAGTTCTACCAGCTGCTGTGCGAAAACAGACGCAGGAACTCGTCGGGCGCAGGGCATCGAGTGATATTACTGGGTAAGTAAGATCGTTTGCGGGCAAAATAAATTCAGAATGCATTTTTTGTCTTTTTAAATCGCATTTGTGTTGTTTTCTTCTGTTGACGCGATAAGAAAAGTTTAAATTGGCACTATAGCAATGCGGGCCTGAGATATTTCCTGGTCCAGTAATAACACTACTGTACTGTGCTGGTCGGAGGTCGGACTGGGTGCAGTTGTTTAGCTAGCTAGCTGAATTCAAAACTTCTGTAAGTTACACCTTCCAGTTCGCCGTCTAGGTGGATAACTCACTGGAAAGCAAATGCGTCGCGCTTCTCTTAAGAAACGAACGTGTAATACCCTTATTGGTTTCCATTCATATGTACTCATTTGTTTTTTCGAAGTTTGGCTCTAGGCTAGCTAAGTGGTTTTCTGAAAGTTGCCTGCTTCTCCTGGCTAACTAACGTTAGCCCTGGAGGAAAGGGTAGCGCAGGCCATTTTAAGTTTCCGTAGGGGTTTTCAGTATGCTGGTAAACCGTATGGTCTCTCTGATATCTAAAATTAGCCAAAAACTCGAATTACCTTGCTTGCTGAGAACTTAAACTTAATGACACAACGGAAACAAGACAGACTGTCGTTAATTAGTGTGAAACTAGTGTTACACTTGCTAGCTAGATAACTAATGTTCGTGTCTTGCCTTATAGTTTCGCTGATGAGGAATTGCGGTTGTTTCTGTTAATGGAGCTAATGTTAATAGAGATTATTATTATTATTATATAACGTTATTTAAATAGTCACCATTGCATATGACTCTCAGAGTGAGCTTGGGAACAATACAGCAATGCTACAATTTCGACTATATCTAGGTTCCCAGTAAATACTTCATTTACGTTTCGATAATATTAATCCGTAGTCCGTCCGGCTACCTGCTGTGTGCCGATAGCTATCCAGGTAGCCTATTGCCAACGTTAGCCCACAGGTTGAAGTTTACAATGTTTATTTACCTGTAGCAAGATTACCAATTAGCTAGCCAAAAAATCATAAGATTAATTTGTTGGGCCTTATATTAGCGCGCTCCTGTATGTTTTGTCGTTCAAATTGCCGTGGCGTTATGTTTGCTTGTTTTAACTAAATCACTCAAACTGAAATATAAATTGATTTAAAGGTTTTATATAAAAGAAAAGTATCCACATCATGTAGATAGCTAATTTATCTACATGAACGTCGGATTAGTTTTATCCAGCAAAACTGCTCATCTGAGCAACAGGTGTTCCGCTTGCAGTCTCTTGCAATAGCTGCGGTTTCAGTCTGCTATTTAAGGTTAACTACGCGGAATTAGAAGAGCTGACCGACTTTGAGGCAAGCGTTAGCTAGGTACTTATAAATAGGTCTGGGCTGCTTAATACACTAACGCGGGATTTTGCTTTCGTATCTGACCTGCGGTTTTGTTTATTTATTCTGACTGAGCAAGAGCGTGATCAGAGGTGTGTGTGCGCGCGTAGTTTTGGGACGGGCTGGATGTCCTCTTCATGAGCTAGTGTCGTGTGGGTCATTCTTGGCTTAAGAGATGGTACACAGATGAGCACAAGTTTGCGCCTTCCAGCTGCATGCTGATGCCAAGAGATCATAATTTCAATAGTGACAATTGTGCCCCTGGTTTTACTGCTTCGGCAAGAAACAGCATGTGCCCAACATCTTAATGGGCCTAGTTGGTTCTTCTGTGGCGGGTCTGTGTTTAATAACTTTATTAAGCGTTTGGACGTTGTCACAGCATTAGTTAACCGTTCTGTGGTGAAGTTATGGGTACAGACGGGGAAATTGAATGGAAGATTTCAAATCACATTGTGCCTGGTAGCATTTATCTAATAAAAGATGGAAAGTTGAATGCAGCACCCGCTTTTCCACAGTCCCATATGTGTAGATGGTAGAGACCTGAAACTGCAGTGAAGTTCCGGGGGTTTCTATTCTCTCTGGGGAAAGTGCCATTTCTCACTTCTTGGTTTTACTTCTCTGTCCAATTTCGGTGGTGCAACTGTTCCAGTGTGTCCTTAAATTATACTGTTCTTTTCAGAGTTTCTATGCAGTTAAATCCCATTTGCTTTATTGGCTGAAGAAAATTTGTTGCCAACGCTCAGTGAAATAACAGCTAACAAAGGGAAAATCTCTATCTCTCTTCCCCTCCTCTACTTACAGTGCCCAAGAAAGTACTCCCAAGTGATGGCCTCAGCTTCAATACCAGCATTCAATTCAAACGCCTTGGAAAATAATTCCTCTAGAAACGTAAGCACTACATTCCTTTAATACCTTTTAATACTTACTGCTGCGTTTCCACTCACTGAATTGAGGTTTGTAATGTTGTGCCATTTTGCTATATTTATGAATGAATATTTTTTGATTGTTTAGTTTATAAATTCATACACCTCTGGATGGCTCATTTATAAATTCATACAACACTGGATCTCTTCCATCTCCATCTGTATTTCATCTCATTTGACATTATGCGCTGTACAGGTGCGGGTGTGGAAACTGTAATGGTGTGCACGGCCTGGATGCCATGTAACCGTTGTTGATGGGATTCATTATTATTGGCTCTGACGTTTTTGGTGTCTGCTTTCACTTCCTGCCCCTGGGTGTTGGCCTTAAGCTCCCACTCTCTGTAAAAAGGGAGAACAGGTTTGCAGATTCCACCTGTTACCTGCCTGTCTGTCAGGTTTCCGCATGCTTTCTCTTTCTCTCTCTCATTTGCACACACTCTCTCTTTCTCTCCCACACACAATAATTCAATAATTGCAAGTGCTGGTTGTGTTCGTTTCTGTGCTTGGGCACTCGTAAAACAGCCCTGTATGGAGATTGTAAGTTGGTCTTGGAGAGGTGTGCAGGTTGAGCTTTGGGAGGCTGAGAGATACAGCAAGAGGGTGGAGCTTAAAGAGGTATGATTATGTGTGATTCGTATGCCTGGTTTCTATCTGATGCTTCAGCAATGTGAGAGCGTAAATAGCTCTCTCTCTCACTCACTCACACTCACTCTCATTCTCTCTCATTCTCACACACTCACACTCCTGGTATGATAATGATGCCAGATATCTTCTAAACATTGTTGTTCTCCCAGGGAGGTGGAGAAAATGAAACCATTCTCTCTTCTGTCTCAGTTTCAGTTCAAGTCTCAAAGTTATGTTTCTTAATACTGTAATATAGGCAGACGCATGCGTCCCATTTTAAAAAGTGGAACTGTGTCAGATCAAAAGCCAGGGCTAGCCCAGTGTTGCCCATGCTTAAACCACCCACCAGATTGCCATTTCCTGGCTTGAGGGTGGCTGGCTGCTTTTATCCCCAAGCCCCTTAAAAAAGGTGAAGTTTTCACTGCGCAATTTGCATGCACTGAAAGTGGAATAGGGGAGAGTCTGTGTCACTAATAGTATTGCAGTAGCTCCCTGAGACTTTTTTTGGCAGTTTATAACTTCCCCTTTTTATCACTGGGGCTGTGGTATAGACAATTTTATTATGGATTTTAACATGTAGTAAAGGCAAGTTCAGTTGTCGTTTTGCAAGAAGTTTGTCTGGCCAGGTCTTTTTCTCGGTGGGTTAGTAGGCCCATGGCTACCCAGATTTCTGAGGATTTGTTGTAGCACCAGTGGCTCAAACATTTTTTCCCACGGCATGCAGGAACTACCGCCATGGGCTATGCATGGGAAATTGTGGTCACTCACTCACGGACAACCTGCGGGACGCATGCGCAGATGGTGCATCATTTAGTAGGACGCATGCGCAGGTGCATCTTCCAAAATCACCACTTTGAACGGCACAAGATTTTTAAGCACAGCTTTATCGCCTAACGTTACTTTAGCTAACCCTAACATGTTAGCGTTTCGCCTACTTTAGTTAACCTACTTAGCACGTACCACCGATACAGATGTATGTGCACACCTAGGACAACAAATAACATTACAGAGGTGAGGATATGCCATAGCTAGCTAGCTATATAGTTAGCCAAGTTCTACTCATGACACTTTGTACAGGTACCCCGTGGGTCTGCACGGTTTTGTGCTTGTTCATTTATGTTATTCAGTTAGATAGGCAGAGTGACAATGACCAAGGCAAGCGTAAAGTTGATCAGACGATATTGTACAAAGACACCTAGAAATGTGACTAAAGCCGCGTTTCCACCAAAAGTACCCGGAACTTTTAGTCCCAGGAACTACTTTTCAAGGAACTAAAAGGTTCCTTCAGCCCATTGTTGTCTGCGTTTCCACCGCGGTCTAAAGTCCCGCGAAGATTAGGCAAATTAGCCCACTGACGTATGAAAAAGCGACGTTGTCGTCGGTCCATCTGTCCTATGATTTCTTCTGTAACCCCATACTACCACCGAAGTAGCCTACATTATTTTCTAATAACCGGGACAGCCCGGAGGGGTTTATTCCACTTATATACAATGGGTTACCAACAATGACTATATATGGTTACTTTAATATTTATTGATTTTTATCGATTTAATCACCTGAAATTGAAATATTCTTCTGCAGCCGTTTGGTGCATATTTTACCGTTGTCAAGCAAAACTGTCGTTGGTAGTTGAACTTGGACCGTTGTTATGCAACAAAACGGATATAACAGGCCAATAGTCAGATTGTAACTGTTTTATATATCCTCTCAAACACATTCGTTATGTTTTTATGCAAACATTCACTTTCATGTCTTGACATCCGAGGCGACAGAATATATTCACATTCCACAAATAACTGGCAACAACAGCAGAAAACATGCACACGTTGTAAACAATTTGCTGTTGAATTGATTACTTTCTCATCGTCAATTCCATATAGGCTAATCGCAAAATGACAAGAATAGAACGAAAACTCGGACTAGCGTGAAAATTTAAATTAGCAGTGGTACAGCCACCGTTTGCGTTCCTTCAAAGTTACTGCTAGCCGAGCAGTGAAGTGTGCCCTCCAGATGCGAACCATGCACCAAAAATTAGTCCATAGTCTTCCTGGTCTTTTTGTGGAATTGAAGAATGGCAGAGTAAAATTACGGCAGTCTGAAAAAGCAAAAGGGACGATTACTAGAATTAACCTGTTATTGTACCCTGACAAAAAGTGCGGAAGGTGATTTCCAGTTTGCTTTTACTGTATCACCAATGTAAATTACGCAGAACTACCGCATACCTCACATAAACTGTATCAAACGTTCTGAGTCAATTACAACGGGCTAACAAAAGAAAATCCGGAAGAAAATATTCAGCAACCGAATTAAACCGTTTGAATGTTTTGGTACGTAATATGCTGTCCCAACACGAATGCTTAGCATTTTATAAAACGAATACTAAAGCAAGAAAAGAACAGAAGAGCACACGGTATAATTCCAAGACGTTGGCAGGCTATAACCAAAAGTAAGCTACTGCGCCGCATAACATACAAGTTTGATTTCAAGTTATTATGAAAATAAATCGGTTTGCAGCTGCAGATTTTTTAAAATGGCGGTTGAAATAAAACACTGCAAGTAGTCGACCAATCAGAAATCTTCAGCGCTTGCGCCCCACCCCAAAGGTTCCGGTACTTTTGGAAAGTACTACCCCCCGAGCAGGAACGTTTTTGGGGGTAAAATAAAGTCCCCAGAACTTAATTTAGACCCTAGTTCCTGCGGTCGAAACACACTGAGTTCCTCAAAAGGCAGTGTAGCTCAGACTCTGTGGTAAACTCTGCTGTGAAGGAGGACCATGGTTATTGTAGTGTGGTAGCAGCTTTTGAAACTGCTTGACAGAAATGAGTCAGATGAAGAACACAGGCCAAGGAGACTGTGGGCACCCGATTGACCAGCTGGGGTTGCAAGAGAGCAACGAGATGCAGATATGTGCTTACCGAAATTTCCCTAACCTTGGCAACACTACTGGCATTTATGTGTTGCCCTGTAGAGCCCCCAGCCACAGTCAGCACTGTCACGGTCGGGAATGGCTCATTCATGCATTACAACTGCGCCTTAACAGGATGAGCCACCCAGCAGCCCCATCTATTGCCAATTTATCCAGAGTGCTTTGTCTGAAAGGACATGTGAGCTGTTGGCATTATCGTTAAGAAAACCGTCCAGAGAACATCATCGACTAAGAAGCAGTTTGACTTAATGCATGCAAGATGTAAGGACTTGGAAAAACCACAAGAAAAGATGGGGCCTTACTCTCCTCCTTCTCAGAAAAGGAAGATGAAGGTATCAGATCTGAGATCACTGGGTTAGTTGGAAATATTCTTCAAGTGTAAGCTAGGGTTTGGTGCGGGCTGAGTTCCCTGACTTGGTGTTCGGTGTGATTTGAGTCCTTGGCACATCATATTTCAGTCCATAATGCATGTAACAGGATGTAGCCTACTCTGGAAGAATGCTCAAGAATCCCTGGTTTTCTTATAAGATTTTTGAATTCGCTTCTCAGAGGGCCTGTCAAAAGCTGAGAGCACCCAGGGCCAATCTTAGTTGTCAGGGGAGCAGGGATGTCATGGGGAGGAGAGCATTTCAGAGGTCTGCATGCGTTTATAGATGGGTAAAAATAATTTCATCCGAAGGAACTGTCTTGACTTTGATACAGCAGCTGATACAGCAGCTCCATTACTCCGTTTGAGAGTTTACTTGTGTGTTTTACTGGGGGGATTTGGCCTTTTGATGATTATTTAAGGTAATAGAAGCCATTGAGGTTTGTTCTTTTTCGTTGGCTGTTTCTGATGTTCAAGAATGAGAAATTTACTTGCTTTACATCAAATGCCAGGGGAAACTGAAATAAAGCTGAAATATGACCTGTTATGCTTTTTGGCAAGTGTTTAGGCCCAAATTTATTTAAATTTTTTTTAAAGATTTTAAGTTGTGGAGACTTCAGTGGGAGGAGAATGTATTTTTAGCCCATGGATCCAGTGGATCCAGCTACCCTGCTGGAAAAGCTGTTCTGTAGCAGGGTTTCAAGGGTTGGGTTGCTTCGTCCATTTTTGATACAATAGGGCATTTGATTTTTTTTTTTTCCCATGTTTTCCATAAAAATTCCGGCTTTAGGCAATAGCCTACGTTTCCAAATGCTGCTCATGGGGCAACCTAAATGATGGTCCAAACGAAAGTTTTGATTTTTGAAGAACTGGGGTGACTACCTTATCTGGAAAAAAAAGCCAGTGTCAGTTTTTGGGCTTTCGTCTTAGCCCAGATTCAACTGACCTGTCATTGTGTTCCATTAAGACCTTGATAAGTCAAATTAAAATAAGTGTCATTTTGCTGGACTAAAACAGCCTGCTCCTACACCGGCCTTTTTTGGATTAGATTGGACACTCCTGTTTTAGGTATTATAAATCATTGCAGCCAGTAGAAATGCAATAAAATGAGTTCAAAGTAAGATTAGTTTAAAGGTGCCCTAAGTGGAACTTGCTCACAAAGATATTCTCTGTGACGTCAGGAATGGTTCCACTGCAGCTCATGTCTTTTGTTTAAGTTATGTCAGAAAGCCTGTAGTGCCAGACGAGCCTACAAAGAAACCTGTAGGGTGCCGTTCTGTTGCCCTGGGGTGTAGTAACACTTTTGTTCACTTGTCTATTTTAGGATTGTAATGTGTTCAGATTTTGTATGGGTGTTTGCTGCATGGATCTGTGGTATTGCATTTCTTGGATAGCACAAGTTAACTTGCGGTTAGTGCTTATGTCCTGCTGATTAGTATTGTCAAGGAAAAACGTTTTGGGCCACAGCTTTACTTGTTTGTTTCAATAGTTATTCTCATCCAACAGGGCAATTTGCCTCTAAGCATAGCTTAAAAATGTTTATAAGCAATGTTTTAAATTCTAGTAAAGGTGCTGGAAGTTCAGCAGTTTGTATTATGGTTCTAGGTTGGCATAAGCTAACTTGCATTTAGTGCTGGATTGATGCTGCACTAACACTTGCTGGTGAGGGAAAGTTTTTAGCCAGCTCTGGTGCTGTTGCGTGTAACAACTCTTGTGAAGGCACTTATGATCCCTTTCATTGTGTTGAAGTGTTGGTCCCAACGTCTGTGTTTTTAGGGCTCGTTTTAAAGAAGCGGATTAGGCTAAATCATTATATTTAAATCTAATTTCTTCCATGTCTAGAATCGGCTGCTTCTATATTTGATTTAAGTAAGTACTGTGGTGGCTGTACCACAAACCAATACAATTTGTATCTGAGCTTATATTGAGGCCTGAAAAAGGCCAGCCAGTCAGAGAACCAGGAGGAAGTGGACTCTGAAATGACTTTCATGTTGAATTGACTGTATTGTGTGGCAACACTCTTGATTCCTGGTGTTGCAAATTCACTGTGTAACACCTGAACACACTTTTACCACGCTACAATTACCACTGTGTGCTGTGTAGACATAATGTGTGACTGATAATTCCCAAAGGCAAACAACTGAAGCAGCTTCCTCCGAAACTTCCTCCGAAATGCATTTGCTGGCCTCGTGTGCTGATGGCCAGGTCTGCCCCTTTTTCACATGCATCCAGGAGCACTGCAGCTGCAACAGAAACAGAACACATTTGGCTACAATCTTGCCTACATTTAACTACAGCTCGAGTCTAACCGCTTACATTTGAACCAGTCGGTGCATTTTTGGGTCAGTGGGTTCAACGTGTGATGCTGTGTTTGTTTGTAACCTTTATTAGCAGGGGTGAGCCCCTAAGCTGTTTTTAATTTTTTAAATAGAAATGTATCTTCCCAGTAACCGTGGGCCTGTTTTTAACTGTTTAAACAGTCTCCTCATATCACAGCTTCTCTTCCTGAGTTGTATATTAGCCTAATCATTTTGGGTTGTTGAATGTAGAATGAGTCTGGCCAGTTGCATGTTTGACCAAAGGTGAGTGGGGTGCACTTTATGATATCACAGGGAATATTTCTGGTCGAATATTATATTAATAAAATTTATCCTCATCTGGATGTTGATTGCAGCTGCCGTGGCTCATACCCTTGAAACTATAGATCATATTGTTTTTTTCATGCAAGTTGACTTGGCTTTTCTAGAAGAACATGACCTGGAGACTTTATGGATTGTTTAGAGTATTTATTTGTCTTTCTATTTCTTTAAAGGATGATATATGTTTTTGTGGTCATCAACAACTATAGCGGTGTACTGCAATATTTTGGTACTGTTTTACTAAATGATACAGTGTTATATAACTACACAATGTATATTATTATTGGTCCATTGCCTTTTAATCATGTGAATAAGGTATGGTACACTCCGATTTAGTGAATGAGTGCACCAGAACCTTCAACCTTCAAAAATTGCACTATTGGCAGTTTCCCCCCTTGCCTGTTACTGTGCTCAGCTACATGAAACTCTGAGAGTCACCCTGCTAACCCTCTAACCCAGTGTTAACCAACCTTTTCAAGCCCAAGATCACTTTTTTTTTCCAAAATGTAAGCCTTGATCTACCACTCCGATATCTTCCAATTAAAACCCACTTACCATGAGTAAGACTGTTCTGTCATATTTATTTTTGCAATTTCTGTTACGACAGGCTCTATGTAGGCTATGTACATACATACACACAAAGACACAGTTATGCACAGTTATCTGTTCAATGTACAATTTTCATATTTACGGTAGGCCTATCTGTTCAATGCAAAATATTCATATTTACAGTATCTGTTCAATGCACAATATTTAGTTTCTCAATTCAATGAATATTCACATTTACAGATACGGTAGCCTTGCCAAAACGTGGCAACCTGGACGTTTCTGTAGCTGCCTTGCTTATAGCTGTAGGCCTGCTGAAAAGCGACTGCTGTGCTTTTAGCCCTCTTTTCAGTTCATCTATTCTTTTTGATCTTAATGCGCTGTTGAGTGGATACGAGTCTTTGAATTTAGCATGGGAGGTAGCATGATGACGTTCCAGGTTGCCACGTTTTGGCAAGGCTACCGCCTGTTGGCATATGAGGCATATAGTCTTCTCATTCGCTGACGTGAAAAAAGAAATTCAGGCTCCCATTCCAAGTGGAAATAATACGTTTTTGATTTCATTTTCGCCGGACCCTCAGCCACATCGATGTTGTCATGTTAGTTAAGGTTGGCACCGCTAGCAACTCCCGCTGTACAAACTGTTAGCGTTAATGTTATTACTTCCTCGACCCTCGTTACATGATTTTTTAATTTTTTATTACCCCCACCCACAATTGGATGCAGCCATTCATAGACCTCAGCGTATCAAATAACCAATTAGAGATTGTAAGATAACATGACCTATGCGTGATTCAAACCAACGAGCCAGAGCTAGGTCTAAAAAGCTTGTTAAAACAACCAACCAACCAGAGCATGAAAAAACTTTTCTTTTTTTTTTTTAGAAAATGCGAAAATGCTAGGGATCGACAGTGAAGGCTTTGAAGATCGACCAGTCGATCGCGATCGACCTGTTGGTTACCCCTGCTCTAACCTCTCTCCTGGGGTATTCTTAAAATGTATGAAATATATTCCTGGGCTCTTCATAGAGGCTGCCCAAAGTAGACACTGGAGCAGTCATAGAAAATGAAGCATTTTAATTTAAATAAGATTTACGTTTTGACTTAGCATCTTCTTCAGAGTTGACTCTTATGCTTATTTCAGCTGTGCACACCAGGAGTGTCAAACGTATGTCCTGAAGGGTCGTAGTATCTGCAGATTTATGTGGATTCCTCTCAGTCAGCAGCCAGGTTAGGCATTTGAAATGAGGTGTGTGGGCCTTTCAGCCAATCATTGACTTAAATGAATCACCTGCCTATGCACACAATAACCTGCAGATACTGCCGACCTCTAGATTGTAGTCCTTGTGTGAAACCGCAGTGTTTCCCTCCTCAAGCAAGTGCCACTTGGTTAAATGATTGCTGCAGTTCAAGTTCAGCTCACTGATATGGTTCAACTCTCTGCCAAGGCTAAGAGCTAATCTCAGAAGAGCCTTGTGTGTTGAATAGAGAATGGTCAAAAGCTGTGTTTCTGTGCTTAAAAAAACAGAAGAAACTGTATTTCCTTCTTTTAGAATAATATAGGCCTAGTCATATAAGCAAAATGAGGCTCAAAATGTATTTGTCTTTCAAAATTTTCGTAATTATAGTGGCTGTTTTTGGGGATAAAATATTGCCCTCTAGGAGCAATAGACTTCCAGGTTGTCCATTCCAGCCTGAAGGACAGGGTCCCGCTATACAGCTCAGTGCTTACACCCCCTGCAGTCAGGAGGACAGCTTGGGCACAGTCAGTAAACAGTGGTAAACGGTCTAGATACAACTTCTGCTTTTGAGATCTGTATATTTTTTTTGTCTGTTACTTCATCGCTTTCTTTTTTCCCCTCCCCACTTACTCTCTCTGTCCTCCACTCACTGCCCTGACCCTGCTTCCTCTTATTTTTCATCCCCTGCTCTTTCTCTCTACAGCAGTCTCTCCTCTCCTGAAGCTCACGCATTAGTTTCATCCCCTGTTCTTTCTCTCTACAGCAGTCTCTCCTCTCCTGAAGCTCACGCATTAGTTTCATCCCCTGTTCTTTCTCTCTACAGCAGTCTCTCCTCTCCTGAAGCTCACGCATTAGTTTCATCCCCTGTTCTTTCTCTCTACAGCAGTCTCTCCTCTCCTGAAGCTCACGCATTAGTTTCCTCCCCTGTTCTTTCTCTCTACAGCAGTGTCTCCTCTCCTGAAGCTCACGCATTAGTTTCCTCCCCTGTTCTTTCTCTCTACAGCAGTCTCTCCTCTCCTGAAGCTCACGCATTAGTTTCCTCCCCTGTTCTTTCTCTCTACAGCAGTCTCTCCTCTCCTGAAGCTCACGCATTAGTTTCCTCCCCTGTTCTTTCTCTCTACAGCAGTCTCTCCTCTCCTGAAGCTCACGCGTTAGTTTCCTCCCCTGTTCTTTCTCTCTACAGCAGTGTCTCCTCTCCTGAAGCTCACGCATTAGTTTCATCCCCTGTTCTTTCTCTCTACAGCAGTGTCTCCTCTCCTGAAGCTCACGTATTAGTTTCCTTGCAGGGAGTTTTTGCGCAGGTGCTGCGCTGCGTGATGCGCAGGCCGAAGGCTTGGCCTGCGCGTCGTTGGCGCAGGACACCGCAAGGGTCTGCGTTTCCGCCTGCTTAAACTCTCTTTCTCCTGTGCCGGCAGGCCTCCAGGGAGAACCTCAACATGGACTCGCTGTCTGATGTGCCCTTACTGCCAGGAGAGGAGAGAGTGACCGGTGAGTCACCATCGCCTCTGCTCTGTCAACGCTCCCTTTCCTCCTTTCATCAGTGCCCTTGTCTGAGAGCTTGCTGAAAGTGGTCTCGTGGTCACAGACATGTAGCAGGAATACACTGATTACAGTTAGTTCTATGAATTTTAATGCCTGCCAGTTGTTGAGATACCTAAAAGTATATTATGATATGCACAATAGCTTTAAACACATTTTGTGATTAAAGTTAAGGTGATTTGTTTGCTAAAGGTGATATAGCCCCAGCCCTGCTGTAGACCTTAGTCTACTCCAACAGCACACAATATCTATTGCATTTTTGTGGTGCTAACTTGCCCCCCCCCCCCCCCCCCCCCCGTCTGCCTTCAGACAAGGATTTGATGTACATCTGTCCATTCAATGGAGCCGTTAAAGGGAAAGTCATCATTACGAACTACAGACTGTATTTCCGGAGCGTGGATGTGGTAAGACAGCTCTGTGACACTCTGGGTAATGTCAGCCCCATGGGATTCTGGGGCAGATACTTTATTTAACCATTTAATCCTTTAGATACAATTCCTGTAGTTTACTAATGGTGATAAACATTTTCAGTGATAAAGCATTTCAAATAAGTGGCCCAGGTCTGCTATTTGTAAAAGTCAAGTCCCAGTAAAGGTTTGATTCGATTTGATTTTGTTAGGATCCGCACTAGCTACTGTCAAAGCATCAGTTAGTTCTCCTGGGGTCCACATATAACAGAAACATTTATAAAGACGTGCAAGCAAAAAAAACCATTAAAGATACAACAATCACAACATAATGAACCAAAACAACAAAATCAAATTAACTTATTTCAGTCACAACACAAAAAGATACCAGACATAGGCTACTATGAACACATTTCTATTATACTAGTTAAAAACACACTGTGAGACTTCCTCTGAGCTTCTTATAGAAGCTGGCCTTGCCTGTGGCTTGCGTGACGGAAGGTGGCAGTTTATTCCTTTCTGACATTGCCCTGTCCTTTACTGTTTACTGAAGGTAAAGTGTTTTCTGTTCTTATGAGTACACAGCGAAGAATGAATATTTCATATTAGTTCAATTCTTAATCAGTTCTCAGACTGCTAATTTTTTGTGTTTAAAATGATTCCGTCTGAATGGAAGTCCCAAATGCTGAAAGTGTGGACACCTAGACATTGAACCAAAACCGTTTGTTGAAAATGATTTTGAAGCAAATGATAATGAGCCAAGTCTGCATTGCGCAGATCTGCCTGAGCGCTAATGGTGGAACATAAACGCATGTTTTCAGTAGCCTGAATGAATCGACCAGTCGGCTGGAAGGAAGAGCTGCACACACAGGGCTCTCTGGGACTGCTTTAAAGGCTTCTGAGGGTTGGTTTGTTTGTTAGCAACCAGTTCTCTGCCTTTTTCCTGTTGTCATAGGAACCTGTCGTGATGGTTGATGTGCCATTAGGAACCATCAGTCGGGTAGAAAAAATGGGTGGAGCTTCCAGTCGAGGGGAGAATTCCTATGGGCTGGATATCACTTGCAAGGTAGCGTTGCTCTCCACCCACGGTTTAGAGCACTATGACTGATCCTTGCCAGGAAGAAGCCGTCTGAAATCAAGTGCATGTTTCAACATTGTGTGCGTGTGCGTGTGTGTGTTTCAGGATATGAGGAACTTGCGATTTGCTCTGAAGCAGGAGGGTCACAGCAGGAGAGACATCTTTGACATCCTGTCCCGGCTGGCCTTCCCCCTGTCCAACGGCATGGTCAGTCTCTGATCGGTCCTGACCCAGCCCTCCGCTGGGACACGTGTGCATTCCCTGGGGTGCAACCCTAACTCGGAAATGCCCCCCCCCCCCCTTTTGTCTCTCCCCCTCTGCAGCAACTCTTTGCGTTCCTGAGCCAGGAGAAGTTTCATGAGAACGGCTGGACCGTGTACGAACCCATGCAGGAGTTCAGACGACAGGTGAGGGACCACAGCGGGACCGTCTCTGTGCGGTCGTGGTCTGCCATGCAGTGAATAGCGGTCCGATAAAGAAGCAGACCAGTCTCCTGAGATGCCTCTGAATTTGTCAAAATGGGGGCAAAATTATGATATATCTGGAGCAGTTAGCTTTGTAATCCAGGCATACAGCATCACCACAAATGCAGTTTCAGACACCCTTTGAATGAATAGTGTAGCTTGAAGCAAAGCAGGGATGTTAAAATCCAGATGTCAGAGAAAAATGGTTCATTCACTATTACAGTATTTAATCCATGCTGAGTTAACAAACATTAGACAACTCAACATAAAGCAATATTTTGTTATCCAGCTTCAGCTAGCTGAAGAACATGATTGCTTCTGTTAACGTAATGATATCTGGCTAGCCAGCTAGATAGCCATATATTTTCAATGACAGTCCAAAGATACGCACAAATAACACCTAAATTCATACATCATTGGTTTGTTATATATTTTAGTAAATACAGATGCCCTGTTCTCTTCTTTTGAAACTGCTTGACAGAAAATGTCCGGTTTCCCAATTAAAATGAGCAATGCCCCATATAGTCAGTGTGTTATCAGCTGTTCCTGTGGGATATCAAGGATCAGGTGCTCTTGCATTGCTTTTTTGTGAAAAGTATTTTTAGCTAAATGGAACACGGATTCTGAATCTGTTCTTTGGCACAATTTCTTGTCATCATCTGTAATGTTTGTCATTTTGTTTTTATTGACCAATTGCTGTTGATTAATTATTTTAAGCATTAAATCAAATTGAACAATTATCGTCAAGTACGTTCCTGTTTAATCTGGGCGGATCTCTGATTCCGTGCACTGCTGTGCCTAAATGGGTCCGCTCGCTGTTTGCTTGTAACGCCATCATTTCGCCGAGGGCTTCTCTCACTTAAATGGCCTCCACAGTTCCCCTC
Organism: Anguilla anguilla; assembly: GCF_013347855.1. NCBI lineage: Eukaryota > Metazoa > Chordata > Actinopteri > Anguilliformes > Anguillidae > Anguilla > Anguilla anguilla. The sequence continues at coordinate 29,892,501 of NC_049209.1, forward strand.
CTCTGATTGGTTTTTGCGTGTGCCGTCTCTCCAGGGTTTGCCCAATGACAGGTGGAGGATCACCTTCTTGAATCAGAGCTACGAGCTGTGCGACACCTACCCCACCATCCTGGCGGTTCCCTCCAAGGCCTCCGAAGAGGACCTGCGGAAAGTAGCCAGCTTCCGTTCCCGCAGCCGGATCCCCGTGAGTCTCTCCCTGCGGTGCCTCCCTCTCCGCCCCCCCCCCCCCCCATCTCCTCCCAAGACAACGACGACACGCCCTCTCTGCTCTCTCATGCCTCTCCCCCTTTTCCTCTCCGCCTCTCCTCCTTCCCTGTCACCAGGTGTTGTCATGGATACACCCGGAAAACCAGGCGGTGATCACGCGCTGCAGCCAGCCCCTGGTGGGCATGAGCGGCAAGCGCAACCGTGACGACGAGCGCTACCTGGACATGATCCGCGAGGCCAACGGCAGCACCGGCAAGCTGACCATCTACGACGCCCGGCCTAACGTCAACGCTGTGGCCAATAAGGTCAGCCATGGGGGCCCCGGGTCGTACAGGTGTCTGAGCACAGACCGTTTCCTTATTGAACCTGAGCGGTTTCCAAAGGGAGGGAGAGAATTTTGGTTCTGTTGTGCATCAGAAACTGAGTGGATCAGATTGCGAGCCTCGTGATTGATGACGCTGCGTTGCGTACCTGGTATAGTTGCACTGGTGTGTGTGACGGATGCTATGTCTGAGCTTTTGTGCTTGACGGATGTGCGTGGACCTGTTCAGTGTCGGCTCCCATGATCACTCTGGCTCCGTCTCCACGGTGACAGGCGACAGGGGGCGGTTACGAGGGGGACGATGCCTACCAGAACGCAGAGCTGGTGTTCCTGGACATCCACAACATTCACGTGATGAGAGAGTCCCTGAAAAAGCTGAAGGACATTGTCTACCCCCAAGTGGAGGAGGCTCATTGGCTGTCCAGCCTCGAGTCCACGCACTGGCTGGAGCATATCAAGGTGAGTCACTGCGCCTGCCCCAGAGTCACTCTGCCTGCGGTCGTCTCCAGGGTCACTGTGTCCCCTTTGCAGTTGTATTTTATTTTTTTAATGTTGTTAAACTGGCATAACAGGCCAGGCAGCTGGCTGATGTCAGCGTGGGTGTAAACGGTATAATAACTGCCTGCTGCATCCTGCCACCACACACGAGCCACACCCAAAAACAACATTCAGTCCTCACACAGAAAACCCTCTATTATTAAGGCTGGGTGTTCGTCACAGAATATATTAGCAGTCACAGCAGAGCTGTTCACAATCACTGAAAACTGAAAAGGCGACAGAAATCATCAAGAGTATTTTAGAAAACATCCATTTATTCAATGAATAGATCTTAATGGGAGACGGATTAAAATGACTTGCGGAACTGTACCAGGTGCAACAAACTGTTTGAATTTTCAAAATAATCGGCGGGCAGTTGCCGCTAGGAGTAAGGATGAATAAAATGCGTTGATAAGATGGTGCACGCCATAGCCACGCACGCGCTTCACGGTACGCCGCGGCGTCACCGCCTCGTTCCAGCTGGTGCTGTCGGGGGCGAGCCAGGTGGCGGAGAAGATCTCCACGGGCAACTCGGTGGTGGTGCACTGCAGCGACGGCTGGGACCGCACGGCCCAGCTCTGCGCCCTGGCCATGCTCATGCTGGACAGCTACTACCGCACACTGCAGGGCTTCCAGGTGCTGCTGCAGAAGGAGTGGATCAGCTTCGGACACAAGTTCTCCTCCGTAAGCACTGCCGTGGTCCCCCCCCCCCCCCCCCCCCCCCCCCCACCGGCCACCGGGCCCCCTCCCGCCGTTAGCCCCAAAAACTCCTCTGATCCCCCGGCTCTGTGGGACAGGGGGCTCCAGCTTTGGGCTGTAGATATTAACTCTTTAAGGCGTGAGATCAGAAATACTATATGCCATTAGAACGTTCTTGACAGAACATTCCAATGCTTATGTAACAATCCCTAGTGGTGATTGAGAACAATGGAGTTCGAGAACACTGACTTCAGAATTTTGAATAAAACATTCTGGATAACCTACTCTTCAACGGGCTAAACAGCTCACAGGCTAGATTACTGCTTTGTCTGAGTCATATTGTGCCGGGGAAGGGAGGGGCTTGCCAGGGCTGTACCCAGTATGCAGGAACTCCAGAATATCTACCAGAAGACATGATTACTTACAGGTATGCAAAGAGAAAGGAAACAGCCGTGTAAATTCATCTTCACGGTGTGTCTTGTTTGCAGAGGATCGGTCACGGTGATAAAAACCACGCAGATGCGGACAGGTCTCCCATATTCCTGCAGTTCATCGACTGTGTCTGGCAGATGACCAAACAGGTGCTGTATGCGTACTGTGACTGTGTCATACTGTGTCCCATTGACTGTGCTGTGTGTGTACTGACTGTCGCATAGACTGTGCTGTGTGCGTACTGCCTTTCCTACAGACTGTGCTGTGTGCATACTGACTGTCCCATAGACTGCTGTGTATGATGACTGTCCCATAGACTGTGCTGTGTGTATACTGACTGTCGCATAGACTGTGCTGTGTGCGTACTGCCTTTCCTACAGACTGTGCTGTGTGCATACTGACTGTCCCATAGACTGTGCTGTGTGCATACTGACTGTCCCATAGACTGTGCTGTGTGTATGCTGACTGTCCCATAGACTGTGCTGTCTGTATGCTGACTGTCCCATAGACTGTGCTGTGTGTATACTGACTGTCTCATAGACTGTGCTGTGTGCATACTGACTGTCCCATAAACTGTGCTGTGTGCATACTGACTGTCCCATAGACTGTGCTGTGTGTATACTGACTGTCCCATAGACTGTGCTGTGTGTATGCTGACTGTCCCATAGACTGTGCTGTGTGTATACTGACTGTCCCATAGACTGTGCTGTGTGTATGCTGACTGTCCCATAGACTGTGCTGTGTGTATGCTGACTGTCCCATAGACTGTGCTGTGTGCATGCTGACTGTCCCATAGACTGTGCTGTGTGTATGCTGACTGTCCCATAGACTGTGCTGTGTGTATGCTGACTGTCCCATAGACTGTGCTGTGTATACTGACTGTCCCATAGACTGTGCTGTGTGTATGCTGACTGTCCCATAGACTGTGCTGTGTGTATGCTGACTGTCCCATAGACTGTGCTGTGTGTATACTGACTGTCTCATAGACTGTGCTGTGTGTATGCTGACTGTCTCATAGACTGTGCTGTGTGTATTCTGACTGTCCCATAGACTGTGCTGTGTGTATGCTGACTGTCCCATAGACTGTGCTGTGTGTATGCTGACTGTCCCATAGACTGTGCTGTGTGTATGCTGACTGTCCCATAGACTGTGCTGTGTGTATGCTGACTGTCCCATAGACTGTGCTGTGCTGTGCCGTTTACTGACGATCTGGTTCTCTGCTCAGTTCCCCACAGCTTTCGAGTTTAACGACCGATTCCTCATGACCGTGCTGGACCACCTGTACAGCTGTCGCTTCGGAACCTTCCTTTACAACTGCGAGAGCGCCCGCGAGGCCAACGTAAGCTACCCGTTTTCATGCTCTCATTGGCTCACACCTCACAATGTCCATCTCCCATTGGTCCAGAGCGCACCGCACACCGTCCCACCCCCATCGCTCACTTTTACCGTTGTGATTCGCAGGAGGTGAAGTTAAAGACGGTGTCCCTGTGGTCACTCATAAACAGCGACTCCTCCTCCTACATCAACCTCTTCTACACCATGGAGTCCAGCCACGTGCTCTACCCCGTGGCCAGCATGCGCCACCTAGAGCTCTGGGTGAATTACTACATCCGGTGGAACCCCCGGATCCCCAAGGAGGTAAACGGAGATGCAGCCCAAGGGCAGCATGCGCACCTCCCATAACTCCCTTTTTTCAACGGGGAAAATTAAATACAGCTAATTGATAGACTGTAAGATCTGAACAGTGTGTAGGCTAAGCTGGTGTGGAAGCTGATAACGCCTGATAGATACTCAACGCATGCATGTGCCCTAGCACTTGGTGACCTCATCTCTAAATGCAGGGGGCTCAGGGCTCGGAGGGAAATGCACCATCGGGATTTTGAAACATTGACGTGCAGTACTATGTGGGTGGCTTTTATTAAAACCTACCACGTTTCTAAGGGGAACCTCCTTATTAAGATAATTACAACAAATGATATGATAAACTTTAAGGGATGTTTTACTTTGGTGTAACACAAATGAAGCTTACTCCATTGTGTAGTATGAATGCTAGCGACGTCAGCTGTCCCTGCTGGCTGTTAATAGCAACGCCATTCCTCTCGGTTGTCCAGCCCCAGTTCTCTTCCATTCATTTTCGGGGACCTCGCCGTAATTAATTGTTTTAAAGCACAAACTAATTATTGAGGATAATAGATTGATAAAAGAGAGTATTATCGTCAAATGGTCCCTTGAACTAAAGAATTGATCTATTTCAGTTACTTACACTTCCAGGTGGTTAGTTCATTACTGGCTGTGTAAACACTTCTACATCACAGAACCCCTTCTGCATGCTGGGGTGTTGGGTTTCTGTCTGGTCCAGTGTGCCCCGTACTGGCCCACAGACAGCACCAACGAGCAAACCTAGTTTACCCCAGGAGGTCTCCCATCAAGTACTAGCCAAGCCCACACCTGCTTAGTCTCAGCAGTTGGTTGTAAGAAGGGTACAGGGCGGTGTGGCGGCTAACTATTGAGGGTGCTCCCTTCTTCCAGTGGATGTCTTTACAAGTCTTTCAGCTACCATTTAATGAATCCCAGGTAGGAAAAATTCAGCTGAAGTGCCTATATTCAAGTGAAGTCGGTCACCAAGGGTTTGGGGGGCGTGTGAGTTGACTTGGTACTAGCCTTAGGCTGTACACTTACACTGTGTTTATGTCTGTGCATGACTGTGAATCTCTCTCTAATGTGTGTCTGTCGCCCCCTTGTGGCAGCCGCAGAGCCCGGTGGAGCAGAGGTATAAGGAGATGCTGGCACTGAAGGACCAGTATCTAAAGAAGCTGCAGGAGCTCCAGCTGTCTGACTCCACCCCCCACCTGTCCAACAGCTCCACCCCCTCCCCAGCCTCACCCACGCAGCGGGTCACACACCTGAACACACACTTCTGACATGCACATGCCCTTCTGACCCCCGCACACGCCCTTATGACCCCCTACACACGCCCTTCTGCCCCCCCGCACACACCTTTATAACCCCCTCACACACCTTTGTGACCCCCGCCCACGCCCTTGTGACCCCCCGCACACGCCCTTATGACCCCCGCACACACCCTTCTGACCCCCGCACACACCCTTCTGACCCCCTGCACACGCCCTTATGACCCCCGCACACGCCCTTCTGACCCCTGCACACGCCCTTATGACCCCGCACATGCCCTTCTGACCCCCGCACACGCCCTTCTGACCCCCGCACACGCCCTTATGACCCCCGCACACGCCCTTCTGACCCCCGCACACGCCCTTATGACCCCCGCACACGCCCTTATGACCCCCGCACACGCCCTTATGACCCCCGCACACGCCCTTATGACCCCGCACACGCCCTTATGACCCCCGCACACGCCCTTCTGACCCCCGCACACGCCCTTCTGACCCCCGCACACGCCCTTATGACCCCCGCACACGCCCTTATGACCCCCGCACACGCCCTTATGACTCCGCACACGCCCTTATGACCCCCTGCACACGCCCTTCTGACCCCCGCACATGCCCTTCTGACCCCCGCACACGCCCTTATGACCCCGCACACGCCCTTATGACCCCCTGCACACGCCCTTATGACCCCCTGCACACGCCCTTATGACCCCCTGCACACGCCCTTCTGACCCCCTGCACACGCCCTTATGACCCCGCACACGCCCTTCTGACCCCCGCACACACCCTTATGACCCCCGCACACGCCCTTATGACCCCCTGCACACGCCCTTATGACCCCTGCACACGCCCTTATGACCCCCTGCACACGCCCTTCTGACCCCCTGCACATGCCCTTATGACCCTCGCACACGCCCTTATGACCCCGCACACGCCCTTATGACCCCCGCACACGCCCTTATGACCCCCGCACACGCCCTTCTGACCCCCTGCACATGCCCTTATGACCCCCGCACACGCCCTTATGACCCCCGCACACGCCCTTATGACCCCGCACACGCCCTTATGACCCCCGCACACGCCCTTATGACCCCCTGCACACGCCCTTATGACCCCCGCACACGCCCTTATGACCCCCGCACACGGCCTTATGACCCCCTGCACACGCCCTTCTGACCCCCTGCACACGCCCTTATGACCCCCGCACACGCCCTTATGACCCCGCACACGCCCTTATGACCCCCGCACACGCCCTTATGACCCCCGCACACGCCCTTATGACCCCCTGCACACGCCCTTATGACCCCCGCACACGCCCTTATGACCCCCGCACACGGCCTTATGACCCCCTGCACACGCCCTTCTGACCCCCTGCACACGCCCTTATGACCCCCGCACATGCCTTTCTGACCCCCTGCACACGCCCTTATGACCCCGCACACGCCCTTATGACCCCCGCACACGCCCTTATGACCCCCGCACACGCCCTTCTGACCCCCGCACACGCCCTTATGACCCCGCACACGCCCTTATGACCCCCGCACACGCCCTTATGACCCCCTGCACACGCCTTTATGACCCCGCACACGCCCTTATGACCCCCTGCACACGCCCTTATGACCCCGCACACGCCCTTATGACCCCCTGCACACGCACTGCGTCTGTACAGAATAATGCGTCATAGCTATAACGATAGTAATCCAATGATGATCATGCAATAACTCACAGGAAAGCCTTCACAAAAAAGACCTTTTTCAACAACGGACAAGCCTTAAAGAAGTGTATGTGTGTGTGTGCGCTTTTGTGTGTGAGAGAAATAATGTTTGTGCATTGGTGTGTATCAGTTTGGAAAGTTTTGATACTAAAGCTAGTTGCTCTTGTAAACTTGACTAAATGAAAAGGGCTGTTTGTGGCCCAGAGGCTGGTGTGGGAAGTGTGTGAATGAGTACTGTTCAGGAGAGTATGCTTAACTGAAACACAGGGATTGTGTTTAATACTGTGTGTGAGTAAAGGAACACAGGGAAAATGTTTAATTACTGTGTTTGAGTTCCACCTGTTTCAGTATTTTTGTGTCACGCCACCAGCATGGTATTTAAAGTAAATCTCACCAACTCTCCGCTGAGTCCCTCTAGAGAGAGAGAGAGAAGGGCGGGAGTTTGGTGCTTTAGTCACACATCCAGGTGTGTGGACTGACTTCCCCTCTCCACTCAACTGACATTGTAAATAAAGCAGATTATATGCACACCTCCTTTAAATGGGTTACTGCTCATTTTAACCAAGCTCTTCCTAGTAGGGTCTTGCTGGTTGTGGGAACGCCTGGTGCTGTCACGTTGAACGTTGGAGCTGAAAGTTTCACTTGTGTGAAGATGTGTAGTATTGGGACCAGTGGCGTCCATGTCTCTAATGAGCCAATGGCATAGGTCAGGCGTGCTGTTGGACAGAGACACGCTTCGGTCGTGGTTGGCGGAAGGTGCTTTTCGCCTGTAGCGTAGGTGATCTGGACAGTGTGGAACATGCTGCAGGCTTGGTGAGGAAGATGAGGATGATCATGATGAAGATGGAGAGTAAAACCAGCCGGCTCTATGGACTGTGGGACCCTGGCCAGTCAGGGCTTATGAGCAGGGCTGCAGGCGCAGTCCGATTCTGTGCCTTGACCATCTGAGGTGGTCTTCAGACAGATGCTTTGTGGTAGTTTATGGCTGTTTTGATTGGAACAGTGAGGAATGACGTCTCCTGCTGCCTGGTTTGCGCTCTGTTTTTCGGGAGAGAACTCGCTACCCTTTGTCAGGTCTGTCCCACCCACCGGGGGTTGCCAGGTCACCCTGGTATAACCTCTCCCCTTGGTCTGCCTGTGGGGAGTCAGATGGTGATTTTAGCCAGCAGGACATGGGGGGATGGTGGAGGTAAGGGGGTTTCCTGGAGGCTCCCAGCAGTGGGACACTGACCTCAGATGAAGGGAGTCAATGGGGAGAAAAACACACTTCACTGTTGTGTTTGTAGGGAGAAAAAATATTTTTTACTTTGTACAAGTATATTAACTGTAATTTACCTCAGACTCAGAAAAGCCTATTTTACTGTTTGAAATTATATTGTTGTAAAATATAATTATTTTATTTAGTGTAAAGCTTGATGGTTTTATAAAAAACAAAAGGAAACCAGTTCAATTTGTTTTGTGTTTTTTTTTTCTTTTTTTTTTTTTGAATGAGCTATTTCAGTAGCAGGAGTCTGCTTCATGCCTTGTTTATTTTTGACTTTTGGGTTTGTTTTGTTTTTACGGTATGAGTGATTCAGTTATAAGAGGCCAAATGACCTACTGTATCATGTGTCTGCCATGAGAAACAGTCCTCTATCCCATAATGCTTTGCAGGGGTCCTGTGATTCTCCTTGGAGGAAACATGTTAACCTGAATTTGTTTTTATTCATCCATCATTCATAGGACTCTTGGTTTTATTTCAGTTTTTTGGATATGTTATTGTCCTGCCATAAATATAATATGTAAACTGCACTGTTTGTTGGCTAGCTCTTGTTCTGTAAATAATTCTGATTAAATTAATTTAAAGATTTCCTACATCAAATGGCTTTTTGTTTTTTTCTTTACCATATTGTCCAAGTACTGTTTTCTCTCTTAGAGGAACTTTTTCCTGCCTCCTTCGCTTTGGCTAAAGCTCATTTATCACAGTGGTGCAGGCCCCACTCAATATGGCTTGTTCTAGTGCAGTAGTACTGTCATGCACTTCCTTTTGCACCTTCCCAAGAAGTTGATTGGACAGCGGTCACTTGTACAAAACTGCTGCAGGACTACTAGGACCTGAAGTAGAGCGCACATCACACCTGATTTGAAGTAATTGCAGTGGTTTCCAGGTGAACAGCTGATTATAAGGTACTGTTACTAGTTTTTAAGTCATTATATGGTGTAGAACCTGCATGTGTCTGACTAGCTTTTAAGTTAGGTTCCCAACAGCTCTCAGAGAATCTGATTGTGGTAGAGGCAGTTGATGCTTTAAACCAGTGGTAACCAACCCTGTTCCTGGACATCCACCATCCTTTATGTTTTCACTCTAATCCTAACAACGCACAACTCATTCAACAGCTATAGATCTTGCTGAGCTGGTAAGTTAAGGTGTGTGAAATTAGGGTTAAATTGAAAATGGATGGTAGATCTCCAGGAGCAGGCTAGGTTACCACTGCTCTAAACAAAAACTTGGAACAAAAGCCTTTTCTTCAATTAAGATGCTTCGTCCTGCATTTATGTGTTTTTGTCTTGTTTTATTGTATCTTGGTTTAAAGTCTTAAATACTTCAACCAAGTTCTTTTATTTTTCTGCTTTTGTTTTATTGTGAAGCACATTGCAGACCTGTGTATAATGTGTGCTATATGAAGACTGACTGATTGAATCATGTGGATGTATGTCTGTGGTTGAGTGTATAAGCAACTTCAGGGCTTGACCTTTATTTAGTGAATCTTGCCCCAGTACTGTGAGAATGTAATGCGTCTTATTCAGTGCATGGATTTAAGAAGAAAAAAAAATCATCCCAAGAATTAAAATGGTACCACTTTATTCAGTTTGCTAACTCTCACACATTAGTTATGACAGAGAACAGGCATTTAATGTACTGTTAGTACATCTTAGTAATTTTGGTATACTGCACAGCTATGTGGAAAATCTTGTTTACTTTTCACACAATCGAATACATTGCAACATTGTCAATGCAAGTCACTCCTGCTTTTTAGGTTTCTTTTTATACTAGCTGGAATCCCCAAGCTGAATGGTGATATAACTTCCTGGTAATTAAAGCTGCATTTCAAAACTTCATGTTTTCCTCATTTCTTCACTTTGCTTCATTTAGTTTATTCCTTCTTTAAGCATCACAAGGAAGTGAAGGAGGAAAGTGGACAAAAACAACAACAGAAGAAAGTTCTTGAAAGAATTCAGACACGTAACACTTTTTCACTCGCATCACTTTGAGGCAACATCATTCCTGAATATTGAAAACTGCAGCACCGCATGCTCTTACTCTGTTAATGAACCTGATTTTACACCTTGTGTCAATTCCACTGTAAATTAATTAGTCCAATCCCATAGTCCAAATCCATTGCTTAAATACAATTTCATTGAAAGACTGATGGAATGAACATTACGGTACTTGTATTTAGTAATTGCTCGAAATTTCTCACAAATAGGATTTTAATTTTATTAATTTGATTATCTATGGCACATTATGATTGATAGTCATTGTGAAATATGCCAAATGTACCCTTCCTTCATTCCTTCTGCTTATCCCCTGAATTATTTTTCCCACTCCCTTATTATTCTTCAACTGAGGGGAGTGAGCATATTTCCTAATTTTGTCTACTGCTATTATTGTTAACCCCTTCCAGACCCCAAAGAGACTAGAAGATAGGAAGGATGCTTCTATGGCAGGACTGCCCAACCCTGTTAATTTCCTGTAGGTTTTCATTTCAACCATTATTTGGCACACCTAATTCTACCAATTTCAGTAGCTCAAGGAGGTCTCTCACTGTGAATGAGGTGTCCTTTGCTAAGGTTGTAAAGAAAACAGGACGGCAGATCTCCAGGAACAGGGTTGGGCAGCCCCGATTTATGATATTCAAACGCAGCCCAGTACTTCCTGTCCAATCTCTCCCCTGCCAGGAACAAATATATAATCAGCACATGGCAGTGATTTCCATAGGCTTCAGTCAGCTCCCCTCAAAGCTGCAGCAGGGTTGGAGGCTTAAAGGTTTAGGGCATGGATACTCAAATTTGGACCTTGAATCAAAATCCGGCCCTGGTTTTCTTTCCCCCCAGGTAATTAACTGAGCAATTAGTGCTACTGATTGGCCAGACTGTATTCACACCTGACTCCCAGGTAAAAGGAGGGTGGAAAACCAGCAGTTCTTCGACCAGGGCCGTGATTTGAGTAACGGGTTCAGGAAGTAATGTCAGGGAGTTTGGGACATATAACTATATAATGAAAGAACACATTCAGACCATGTAAAAACAATTAGGTTAGGCAGCACAGGTAAAGGCAGCAATGGGCAAAATGAAATGTATAGTAGGTTATTCATCTTCATGATTCTATGACCAATGCAAACACAGTGAAATGATGTGGTGTGCCACGCAACGTTACTGTAAATGAGAAGTCCGTTCTCGGCTCACCGTTCTAGTGAGATGAAGGTCATTCGAAAAATACAAAAAGAAGCGTTAACTCACTGAACTAATACTGAAATAAAATGTTATCATCCATCTCAGAAAATGTTTTCTCATAGATTTTGAGGCGGGGCCATATGCAGGATTTTAACCCACAACTCTGTGACCACAAGTATAGCTCCTTGACAGTGGCATTTCTTACTGCAGCTCATATGAGAGTTAGGCATTTCCAATGCAATCAAACCAGTAAAAGCTTCGCTGACATTTACACGATTGTCTCTGATTGTTTGTATGCTAACATCTAGGCACTGTGCTTCATTGCTGATGTTTTACGTGCAGTTTTGTACCCAAAATGCCCTCCTTCTTCTTATAATTTTAATTATTTGAACCACTCACTAGTTGGAACACTGTTAGATCACAAAGCCACTGTCATTTAAAAACGTATCAGTCAGCAATGCACACCTTTCCCTTTTCAAACGAAAACATCCGACACTTTCTGATTTGGGACCACCGACACACAATTTGCCTCCATCTAACAGAATTCTGCTTTTTCCAGGAATATAAAATCCAAACATCTACGGCAGCCATTCCACCCCACCCCCCCAGGCATCAAGGGGGGGTGGGGGGGGACAGCCTGCGTATGCAACACAGCATCCAGTCTCCAACCATAAATAATTACTTTGCCTTCATTTTCAATGAAATCGCTTCAAACAAACAATGTAAACAGTCAGAAAAACAGGTGCAAATGTGGCAAAACCGTCAGGTGACCACAAGCATCAATGCAGTCTGCTGGGAGGGAAAGCAGTGGGGTTTGAGGTGGGTGGGTTTGCAGAAGTTTTGGAGGGGTGGGGGGGGGTTGAGGACTGCAGTAGGTGTCGGGTGCCAAGCGCAAGCTCACTGTCGGAGGCGTTTGTGACGTTACAGCGCCTCTTCAGTGCTGGGGGGGCTCGGCGTTGGGGGGCTGTAACTTTGTCTCCTGAACTAAAAGAAACACAGAAGTTTTCAGGTAAAGGGAGTCAAACAGACAGACTGTATAATCTTCCTAATAATCACACACACTTTGTAGTCAGTCTAACAACTACACACACTGCTGAACTCCTCTTGACAATTACACATACTGCGTTGTCAGTCTAACAATCATACACATACTGTGTATTACTCCTCATAATTATACACACACTGCCTCATCCTTGTGTGATGACACACTACATACACTACACATAGTGTAATCTGGCAAAAAATGCACATCTGCAATCTGCACAAAAAAACCCAACAATTGTGCATATAGTGTGCAACTAACTCTCGGATATGTACCTGGTGGCTCCTGGAAAATGACCGATTCCGGATTCTCAGCCTTCACGTACTCCGAATTCACATTTGCTGTACAGGAAAGCCAGGAAATGAGGGGTCAGTGTGTGTGTGTGTGTGTGTGCGCGTGTGTATGTGTGTGTATCTGTGTGCTCTTACGCTGGATACTGAAGCACAACTTCTTCTTCTGGTAGGATATGTAACTGCTGACTGCACCAACCAACGCCATGGCAATAGCACTGGCAATGCCCGCAACTGTGCCCGCCTCGGCTGTGTTGTCTGCAGGAGAGAGGCCCCAGTAATAGTAATAGTAGTAGTAGTAGTAATAATAATAATAATAATAATGTCCTTCCTCAGACATGATCACAGTGCAGAAGTCAGTCCTTACCATTGTTCGAATTATCAGCAGGGATATTCCCACCCCCTCCTCGTGCCCCTGTAGAACAGAAAAACAGAGATGGGGGTCAGAATGCTACTTACACAGGGACCCTCAAACCCACTCTACTTTCAGGACTGTGCCAATACATATCCGCTTTGCAAGTGCTGCTACTCTTCAACAATAGCCTTCCCAGATTTTACATGTAGACTAATACACAGTCATCTGTTGGCCACATATACAGAGGCAGACACACACAAAGGTGCTCATGCACACCCAGGTGCGCGCGCGCGCACACACACACACACACACACACACAAGGCTGCACAACCTTTGCCTTTATCGGGTTTGTAGTCATTGTCGCCCAGGATGTCCAAGAGGTCACCATCTGAAAATTCATTACCTGTGGGATAGAGCAGGGGGAATCAGTGGGTGTGTCTGACTGCAGTGTGCTTGTATGCACACATATGCTTGTGGATCTGTGTATGAGTAAGACTGCGTATGTGGATGGGGGGAGGGGGGGTAGCATCACCATAGGGGGCTCTTATTTAAAAACTATTTTAAAAATCACAGGCAGATTAATCTGGAATGTTCTTATTGCTAATAAATATAAAAGATATGATCATACACGTTTACTCACACATGTAAATGTTCCATGGTCTCTTCTCAAAAAGAAATACAATGATCCAAAAGCCACATATTAAAAATAATTATCAGCCAAGCTGGGGAGATGCATAAGTATGTCAGGCACAAGAACCCAGTCAAAATGGATAATTCATTCCTGTTTAAGATACGTATAAATAAGGATGAATAAATGTTAGCCTGCATCAAACACTCTCATACACACCTAACATAATCTATATTCAATAAACCCAAATATAAACATTGCCACCTCTTCTCAGTAAGACACTCAAACAGACATTGCACTTATTAAGGGATCACTGCACGCAACAAAAGAGATTTCGTTGGAGATCGCCATTTGGCAACCACCCTGAAGCAACGGCCACTACCTCAAAACTCTCCACAGGCCTGAATCCCATAGCGGGGCACTGGGGGGGAGGGGGGTCACTGGTCAGTCAAAGAGACCTTGCTCTGATTCATGCCTTCAAACTCCAGTCAAACAAACCCAAACGATGCGGTTCAGATGCAGCGCTGCTAAGCTTGGCGTCTAGTCCACACTGGCTGAGCTCATGCAGGACAGAGTTCTCCACAGGACAGAGGACCAGGACACACGCAGGCCTCATCATTGTCTGGATGCACCTCCTTACCGCTGACACTTCCAGTGCCTTGGGGGCTCCCCTGGACCCTGCCCAATCCTCCAAAATCTTTATCTGACGAGCACACGACACACCGTCACACACCACCAATCACTCCCAAGCTCTCCCGCCAATAACTCCCAAGCTGGTCCAATCACTCCCAAGCTCTCCCGCCAATAACTCCCAAGCTGGGCCAATCACTCCCAAGCTCTCCCTCCAATCACTTCCAAGCTGGGCCAATCACTCCCAAGCTCTCCCACCAATCACTCCCAAGCTCTCCCTCCAATCACTTCCAAGCTGGGCCAATCACTCCCAAGCTCTCCCACCAATCACTCCCAAGCCCTCCCTCCAATCACTCCCAAGCTCTTCCACCAATCACTCCTAAGCTCTCCCTCCAATCACTCCCAAGCTCTCCCACCAACCACTCCCAAGCTCTCCCTCCAATCACTCCCAAGCTCTTCCACCAATCACTCCTAAGCTCTCCCTCCAATCACTCCCAAGCTCTCCCACCAACCACTCCCAAGCTCTCCCTCCAATCACTCCCAAGCTCTTCCACCAATCACTCCTAAGCTCTCCCTCCAATCACTCCCAAGCTCTCCCACCAATCACTCCCAAGCTCTCCCACCAACCACTCCCAGGCTCTCCCTCCAATCACTCCCAAGCTCTTCCACCAATCACTCCTAAGCTGGGCCGATCACTCCCAAACTCTCCCTCCACTCACTCCCAAACTCTCCCTCCACTCACTCCCAAGCTCTCCCTCTACCTAGCTCTCCTGTGGCCGCGTGAACCCTTTTCTGATTTCTTTATTTCATTTTCCCATTTCCCCCCCTCCTAATTTTGAATGCCCAGTTGTACTCAGGGCCTTGCCTAACTGCTGTAATGTCTTCCATTAATCAGCAGGAGGGCACACCAGCACACAGCTCCCTTTTAAGCGCCAGCCACACTTCGCTCTGTGGTCCACCGGCTGAGCTGTGCAGCCATTGCGCTGGAGGTGTGTACTTCACCATCCAGCTGTTGCACAAGAAACTACAGGAGACCAGTCAACCAGCCAACCATGGCAGTGAGCATTGAGATGAAGACACACATTACAGCCAATCATGTGCCACTCTGTGGAGTTGCAAACGCAGATGCGTGATACTGCACTGCAGATCCCAGTGTCTTGGCAAACAGAGCCACACATCAGCCCCATAAAATATTCTGAGCTGAGCGACTCATTAGTAGGTTTACACGATAATGTAGTGTGGTGATACACAACCTGCTATTCACCAATTCCACCAGCAGGTGGTTCTTTGACTGGCACAGATACAAACCCTATCAACAATCCCCTTCGTACCCCTGAAATAAGCATTCATTTAGAGGGCATTCAACCTGGCATTTTTGATGAGTTGCACTTTACTCTGGTCCAAACATTATTTTCTTACACAATATTTCTAAATATTTCCAATTATGGTCAACTGATAAGAAAAACCTAATATAATATCCTAAGACCTGCCAATTCATTTTTGTCCCCTGTAGGGGACACAAGTCTCTGGTCTTAATCTCAAGAATAATATATTCTACCATAGTGAAATGTACACTACATGGTAAATTCCATAAAAGGAAAATAAATAATATTTTTGAAAATATTTTCACTGCAACACATTTTTGTCATCCAAGATACTTGTATTATGTTAAAAATATAAATACTTAATCTTTTTTGCCCATTCTCAGGACGTTATAGGAATGATATAGGATGTTATAGGAGTCATCACTGAATAACCATTTGAAATCATCGCTGCCAGGCGAAAAATGCAAGAGTCTAGTCAAATAATACTGCCGTGGGTATACTGCCATAATACTGCTATTTAAATGGAATGAAGCATTTACAAGTTACAATACTCACTATTATATTTTATCAAACCCACCCTGCCACAGCACCCCCTGATGTCTGGGTTAGTCACATACACACCTTTTCCACCCTTGTCTTTTCCTCCCGGTATGTCATTCTTCGGGTCCAGGGCATCACTCAGGTCAAAGTCATCTGCAGCTGTAAAGGAGTTAAAGAAATCAGACACAAGTGCGTGCATGCAGACAAACACACACACACACACACACACACACAAAATCTCTTACCAGGTTTGGGTTTTGGTCTGGGTCGGAATGGAGCTTTGGTCGGCAGCCTTCTTGGGGGTTTGGTGGTGGGTTTCGCATCAAAATCAAGAAGGTCGTAGATGTCCGAATCTGCAGAACAGACACATCTTGCTCTACAACTGTTTAAACCAATGTTTCACACAGAATGTTAACGCAGTATCATAATCTTATCATTATATTATCCTTATTAATGGTAGTAGTAACAGATGTGTCAGAATACATATTATTTTCATTTTATGAAATATTATTCATATTAAATTGTTCAGTAATTATGTCATTTTTGTAAAGTCATTGTCTCATGCAGAGATTACATATTTAAAAAACGCTAAATAATGTTCAGTGTCAATTATTTTTTATTCTGAGCTCACAATCTTAACAGCACTCAGGAGCAACTATTAAAATGAAACAAATTAACTGTGAGCCATGAATATCAGGTGTATTTTTGAGTGCTCAGTGCATACATAATGTCACACACATCGCACAACAGAGCACACAGTATAAATGAAATGTATAGACACATTACATTACATTTATTAGCTTTCATCCAAACTGATAAACAATAAGTGCATACTGAAGGTCATTCGAACAACTACAGAACACAGGTCTGATAAGGTACAATACTCGTTATGTAACAGTTATTCATAGCCATGAACACAGTAAGTCCAGTTAACACAGTAAGCATAGCCCAGGTCAAAGATTATGGTAAGTCAAACTAGGAGGCATGACAACGAGCTACAACATCAAGATCAGCGCACAGCACACAGTACTGTACAGAACAGTGTTAGACACCCCAGCTCCGTCACACAGAAAAGCAAGGAAACTCAGACCTTTTCCTCCAGCTGGTCCTGCTGGCGCAGGTTTGGGTTTGGCAGGCGCTGTGGCAAAATAAAACCAAATTAATCACCAACCAAGCCAAAATAACAACTCAGAACTGCTGTCCTGGCTCAGTGTTTATGAAAGTGTCAAGCTGCTGGTGTTAAACTACTGGTGCTCTCTTCGGACAAACTGTCCATGCAGTACTGCTGTACAGGTCCTCACAATTGGTAGTAATTTCCCTATCATCAATGCAGAACCAGTGTACAGTGGAGGTACGTACGTGATTTAGTGGGACCATCGTCCAGGGCATCAAAAAGGTCTAAATCCTGGGACAGGGCTGAAATACATGAAAGGTGTTTAATTCCTTAATATCATTTGAGGAGAAGGAGGAGGCTCCAGCTCAGGGGTTTGCTACCCTGGTCCCAGAGAGCCACAAGCACTGCTGGTTTTTGGTTTCACCTTGAAATCAGCACCAGTTCAGACCCAAGTAACCTGGTGAGGTGAGTTAACTGTGTAATCAAGTGCTCTAACAGATTAAGTGCAGAGTAACAAAATGTGCCTCTCCAGGGTTGCAGACCCCTGCCCAAGCTGGAGACTCGCACTGACGTTTATAGCTATAATGAAGTTATCCTTATACAGTTATTGACTGCAAACATTTATTGACGCCATTGATAAAGATGAGCAAAATAAAATGCTGTCTAAAATAGACAACAATGGTAATAATCTGTAAAATGGGGAAAATGCATCATTTTATACTAATCAGAGAGTGGAGATCAAAGAGCACATTTTTAACAAGCAACATTTTTATTTCCCGAAACAATAGGAGTTATAATTATTGCCACCTGGTTTTCAGGAACTTTTTGTACTCTCCCTTCAGAAAGAAAAAACTATTACAAAAACTACTGAGTCATCTATAGTGTTTAATGAGACTGGTGGTGGGGGAATCTTTGACAAGTCCTAGTCAAATGAGACCAAAATTCAGCTTTTTGGCCAAACACACCAGCGGTGGGTTTGGCAGGAGAAGGAGGACAGTGTTAAAACAGACATCATGTAGTAAGGTGGAACTAATATTCATCCCATTGTGTCGGAGATCGAGGCTTTGTGGTGGCTAAGAACTTCAAAGAACTGGAACGACTGATGAACGATCATAGCACTCACAGTCATTGTAGACATATTGGGTCTAAGCAAACGAACGGTTGAGGAAAATGGAGTGCGAAGTGGAAGAAGGAGCAAATAAGAAAAGGAAAAAAGGAATTGAAAATGAAAAGAAAGATGAGAAATATGTAGCAGGAATGAAGGTGAAGCCCGGGTGTGGATGGGAAGCTAATGGCGTTTTTAATGACGTCCAAGAAATAGGGAGATTCGTAAAGGAGGAGATTGGGGAAGTTAGGGCAGTGAGGGTAACCAGGGGGGGAATTATAATCATAGAGTGTCAGTCAAAGAGACTGAGGGATAAAGCACTTAAAATTAAAAGATTTGGACTGATAGAAGTTATTTGTTTTTTTAATGAATGAAAGAGCGCTACGTAAGGGGTGATCAGTGGCGTCCCGGAGTCGGTAGATGCTGACTATTTCTAGGAGGTGGAGGGAGTTTTCGGGGCGAGGAAAACGAAAAGTTATCGGGATGGGAAAGAACAAGAAAGTGGATCAATACTATTAGAATTCGAAGCAGAACTACCGGAGAGGATTTATTTAGACTATGCTAGTTACCGGGTGAGGGCATATGAAAGGGTTCCACTGAGGTGTTACTGGTGTCAGGATTATGGACATGTGGCAGCAGTTTGTAGAAGAGATCACAGGTGCAGAAGGTGTGGGAAAGATGGGTGTTCAGACGAGGAGTGAACGGTGTCTAGAGACCAGGCAATATGTTTTCACTGTGGGGGAAGTCATGAAGTGGGGGCAAAACAGTGTGAAAGAAGGAAGTGAGATAGAAAGAAGACGAGTGCAGAACAAAATAACAGAGAGTGAGGGCAGAAATCGCAACTGTGAGGAAGGAACAGAATCAAACTGAAACAGAGGGAAAAGATCAAGTGAGATGTGATAGAGAAATAATGTATATGGAGAGAAGAAGGTTCTTGGCATTTATAACGATGGTGATCAATTGTGCAAGTGAAATAGAAACAAAATCAGAGAGGATCAAGATGGTGGTGGACGCAGCGAAAGAGATTTTGGGAATAACGGATGTGAAGGGGGATGAAATACAGGGAATTTTGGCGAAAGGGTTTGGAGGGAGTCAGACGCCAGGGATATAGGGAAATAAAGAATCGTGAATCAGATATGGGAGGGTTGGGCTGCTGTTTTATTTATTGTTTGAAAAAACTAAGCTAGGTAGCAATAGGTGGCGATAATGCACTTATTTAAGTTTGCCAACCTTTAAAAACCAAAGAAGAAGAAGGTCCTGTTGTCAGGTAGGCAGCTTAAGGTGAGCTACACCTGTGCACCTATGATATTCGCCTTCCATGATGAAGGCGTATTCTCTCTTTTGTTTGACTGAGACGCTGTGTTTGCCGCGCTGGTGCATCTCGTGTAGGCCTATGGCGAGTGAGTATTGTACGCTTTTAAACTAATATTGCAATTGCAATCGCTCATATTTCTGTGATGGTTATATGAACTGATCAAGCGTTCAGTTTATAGGCAGACAAACCTTAATTGGTTATGTTGATGGACAGGCAGGGTATGCGTAAGCTGACGCTACACAGGTATTTTAATTTAAATGTTTATTTGTTTTATACTAATTCAAATGTTTGATTCCTTTGGCTTACGATGTTTCATGTAATGATGCGATACGATGTTAGAATGTAACTAATACCTCACTGTTCAACTGTAGAGCCTGAATGCTGTTGGTCGCGGGTCAGACGGCTAATGTGTTAGGGTTGTCGTGGCGCAATACATGTATTGTATTTTTGTATTTCGTAGTATTTGAATTATGCTTACACTGATGATAATTATGCTGAGCGCACTTTATAGACCTGTGATTTTAACTATTGTTAATTGTGTTAATGTTGTTTCTTTGTGTGCCTACAGACTGTGTGTGTATGCCGCTGCTTTAGTCTCACTGTGTCGATGCCGATGGGTCAAACTTCAATTTATATTTTGTAAACCGATAGCACTGGTGCACTTTTACTCTCCTTGCGATACGGTATTACCTATTTAAACCACTTTCTAATTTATGTGAGGCTTGCATTGATCTATCTTAAAGAGACAGTAGAAAGCGCATGGCTCAGATACCATTGTCATTTGTTTCTTTTGTATCCAATTTGCCTCTTAAGTATTTTTACACAATTTTGTCAGTAATAAACTTTTTACCTTTCTAAGTATTGGTTTGTGGCTGTTTACCTATCAAGAGATCAAGGACCTGCATACTGTATATTACAAGTAAGTGTTACAGTTATAACTACGACTAAGCGGTGGTGCATGTTTGATGTCATAGGATTGTTTTGAAGTGACATAAAATACGGAGGAAATGCATCCCATCCATTCCATACAACTTCCAGTATTCTACATGAATTACTTTAAAACAGATGAACTCCATAATTTCACTGAGGAATCTGAATATTCAAGTCATTTGTGTACAAGTAAATAATGTCTGATACGCGCGCCACATTTCTCACTCGTGAATAGCAATGGTCAAGGAATTGTTTTTGCTATAAAGTAATCGCAGATTTTAATTAGAACCCGCGATGTTGGGGTCCGCATTGCGAAAACACTGCCCGCCAATGCTTTTGCTCAAGGCAGGCATAGGCGTTGACTTTCAGAGTCAGACCTCATTTGGGGTCTGTTGTCAATTGGCAACAACAAACCGCCGAACTTGCGCCACTACCATAACGATGATTTCAATCTATTTAACTCCCAATAGACAAGACTGCGTCAAAAGTAGAACTAATGCGACTTTCCAGGATAGCTGCAGGCAAAAGTCACTAAACAATTTTACAGCCTACATTATATTGCGCGCAGAGTAGATATTAATAAAATGGTTGTCCGCGAAACAGTAAGCTACTATTCTACGTACTACGTAAGAACCAATGGACTGAGCAGATGTTTTCTGTTCAGAGACAGGCCTAAACATTTTCAAACAAGTAGGCCTATACATGGTGACCCAACAACAAAAATCTGGCCGTAGGTTTCATAATAAATATAACAGTCCCGCTAACTTCATTGTTTAAGTTCGAAAACCCACATATATGTTACTCTATTCAGTCTGATTGGGCCCGGCGTGGCCGACCACCCGCATAAACTTACCAGTTACAGCCAGTAGAGAGATTACCAAAAGAGACCACGTAGGACGTTTGGCCATAGTGCCGATTGTTTTTTCTGAGGTAATACAGATAAATGTGGCGGCTGTTTACTATATATTACGTTTTTTCCCACTATATTGAATATTGCAAAGAGAAAAATATCCGAGCGACAGCACAACAACCAGACACAGCGGCAGCCGCAGCACCAGCTACGAGAAGTGAGAGAAAACGTAACAAACACGGGATCACGGCAACAGATGCAGTAGTCTACTGGGTGGGTCCTCCGGCTCGCCGGTTTTCGCGTATCTTATTGCCAGGGAAGGCTGGTTTTCAGCTGTGCCGAAGCAAGGACATTACACGCGCTTTAATATAACAAATATTGAAATATAAGATGATATATTTTTCATAGGCTGCAGTCACACACTTCAGTTTAAATAAATAAATAGACTTCTGTCTTTTCTTTTTAACCATAACCAGCTTATATAGTGCTGACGGTGACACTTTCTGGGACACAGAATGCAGTTTGAACTGCGGAGAACTGCTGACAGTGCTGTATCCACTGACTGGCACGTTCTACATTTAACTGGAAAGCATCGTCTATGAACTAAACAGGTGTGGGGTAAATATACCGAAAAAACTTCCTAGAAAATCTAGCATAATATCTCCTCTTCTACCCCCTCCTCAGATGCCCAACATGAAAAAGATGCGCTCAGTAGAAAAAACAGGAGAACTGTATAAATTAAAGGGTTTATCAGTAGGTATGTGAGTGTGCCAAGACATCACTGCAAAAGTGTGGGAAAGTGAGTGTGTGTGCTTTAAGGTTCCATTTTAAGTGAGTGATCCACAGTTCATTGGGCACTCAAAGGGATCTGCCAGCAGGGAGCCGGTTTAGTTTTGCAGGGAGCCAGACAGAGCCAGCCATGTGAGTCACCCTCAACAGTTCTGTTTCCCCCTGTTACTTCCTCTCAGACTATGCCAGGAAGGAAATGATGTCACAATCAAGTGCCACTGATAGAATAGAATTTGCCCCAGCTCCTCTGCATTTGACTAAACTGGTTAATCTCTGACTCAGTCTGGTGAGCAAACCCTACCATGCTGAGGCTGGTGGGATTACAAATATCACTGGTTCACTCACAGTACAACCAGGCGTTCAGATGCTTCAGCACTGTCGGGCTGGCTGTTGTGATACAGTGCTGAGTGCATGTTCAGTCCACACAGCATGACCTCGAGTGAGTCATCTGGATGTCTGTGGATTCAAACTTTATTATGTACAGAAGAGGTGGTTCCTGTTGTTCATTCTAAATCAAATGTATTAGTGTTATATGTGGTAATTAGCTGTGGGGGGTTTTCAGTAATTTACTGAAATCTATCTGAATATGTGACTTTTTCAAAAAGGTGGAGGGCATTACAGGTGCAGGGCTTTGAATGTTTCTTTGAAAGTATTACTCCAGTTCGAATGATCAAATTAACAAAAAAATACTAGTAATAAAACAAAAAATCTATTTAAGATTACAATACGTCTGTGCTCGTATTTCGGTGTATGTATTAATGCTGTTTGAAGTGCATTATGGTGAAATTTGCTTTAAATTTGCCTTGTCTTCAGGTTTTGTTCGCAGGTCATTTGCAAAGAAAATCCCAGAGGTCGATGTCAGACGACAACACAGCCAGTTTGTACTGTAGTTTTCTGCAGCCGATGTTCTTAGTGTTTGTGCTACTCCGCACTTTTGCATTTTCGTCCAGTGACTCTTTATCGATATTTTAAAATGCCATTACATAAACGTAGCAGAGGTTCTTATGCTGGACGATTTGCTGTGTAGGAGAAACCTAAGTGTATCCGTCCGGTTAATATGAGCAATAGGCTAGTGCCTGACCTGGCTAACAACATTCCCAAACCAGCGAGAAAGTTATGAATTTCCACACTAAATGAACAACATTCGACTCAATTTTATTTTTCAATGAAGCACATTATTATTAAGAACATCATTATTAGGACACTTTATCAGCATCAAGTTATTTAACTTTGTAGACTACTGAAACCATGTCCGTGCGCGTCATAACAATGCAGCGTGCTGGACTCTGCTTGCGTGAAATGTTCTCGTGGACCTTTAAACGTTTGTTTATGTTTTTGACCAACTTTTTAGTCGGCTCTTTTTGAACGACAGATAAGTCTGTCTTCACTTCGCCCAATCGTAGCCGATATTTTATGAATATGTATGAAATTCTGTCCAATCAGTAGTTGTGGAGGCTGTTTTAAACCAGAAACACGACTAGCCAATCAGGCCGGTCTCGTATTGAGCTAGCGCGAGGCTGTGTACATAGCTTTTAAAGAGAAGACAATCCAGCCTTGAGCGAGTGCATACGAAGGAGCATTACAGGTACGTGGAACTGTGTAAAGTAAAATATTTAGGACTATAAATTAGTCTTAAAGTAGTTGATTTGTTTTCATGACGCACAAGAAACATAGTTTAATTCCCTATTTATATATTATTTACAATTTTTTTTATTGACATTTTCTAAGAAATGATAATGTAAAGAGATGTGTCGGCTATTTTTGTGGTTGTAAGTTAACGTTAAATCTGTTATTGTGGTAGTAATCGTATCGTTTCACTAGAGCCCGTGTCTGCGTTTGCAAGCTGGGTTGTACAAGGTCGCTACAGTGGTTGGCTAACGTTCATTTCCGTTTTAATATTTTAGATATAATATTTAATGTAGTGTAAGCAGAGGGGAACGAAAATCTGGTATCAGTCGTTGTAAGCATCGCTCGCTATTTGGGTGAATTTGGCTGGCTGCAGATAACGAACGAACAACACGGTCATTTTTAGTTTGCCAGTGTTGTAGCCTATCTTCGATTTTTTTTTTCTTTGCATGTGTTTCATATAATGTTCATTTTCTGTCGTGATTGAGTTCTGAAAATAATTGGTGTAAATTGTGTTACAAATTTCGATAAACATGTTTACTTTCTCAGTAAATGGTCAGGCCGCGGTGTATTAAAATGGCTGGCGATTTAAACCAGTGACAAGCGGTTCTAACACGCAGCACGGGGCCCATAAATTTTAGGCCTACTAATAACTCGTTTTGTAAGTTGCTAGGGTATTAAAAGAGCCCAGCAGTTTCGTTTCCTTGCCAGATCGATTATGTTTAAAGTCTTGTTGCAAAGAGATTCGCATTTCTGATCTTTACCTGTTCGTTTGAAACTTTGTTTTCTCACAAATGACTTTGTATCAGACATGGCCGGCGCACTGTCTTTGTTATAGACCGCAAAGCACCGAGCGGCGCGGCGTAGGCTACAACTTAGAAAAACAAGTGAAATGGTCTACATTTACCGTGACGTTGGGGAAAAAAATTATGAATAAAAATAATATTCTTTCTATTACCCGAATAGGATAGTTTTATTTTTCATAACGCGAAAGTATTGTCGGGACGGCCTTTGTAATCCGAGGAGGGGGTGTGAGTGTGGCTTTGTTACATAGTCACCCTACGCCTCCCTCTCGCTAGCTTTGCAGGAGCCATTTTAATGAATGGAGAGCGATTGCTAAGAACAGCTAGCTACCCTTCCTCGCTGTAGTCCGCACCATTAGAAGCTATATGCTCTCACCGAGGAAGAGCGAGCTTTGGTGAACTTTGGTTATAAACTTTACAGTTTTTAAAAAGGTGGAATCGATGTGTAATTTTGCTGAAAATAAAGGGTAGTTTCTCACATGAGAAGGCATTTCACAAAATGGAAGATGAAGAATTCGTGTTGATGACCCTCTTTCATGCTTTCGAATTTAAACTGAGGTCCTCGGACTTGTGAATGCATTGCCTACAATTTCGCAGCGGTGCCGCTTGCCAGTCTTCCCCTCTCTTGGAAAAACGTTTGTGTAGCTACCAATGTTTCGGGACTAAAATAAAAGTAGTTTATGGTTGGTGGAAAATTATAATTTTATTTTTTGTATGGGTGGTGGGGTGTATTCTGTAGTGAATTTATGATCGATTAGGGGTGGGCTCCACTAGGTGATTCTCTACAGCCGCACTTTTAACAAAATAAAATCAAAATATTTTTCGTTTTCCTGTGTTTTTTTTTTTTTTTTTTAATTTTTTTTTTTTTGTTTTTGTGACATGCAATATTTGCCTTTTTGGCATTCATAAAACATACATATTTGGCTCCATATGTTTAGCATGCTGACGCTGTGTTGATTGCACACTGTTTAAACACCATTTCTTTCCTGCAGGAATCGGCTGAAATAAGTCTCCAGAGAAACTTGGTCCCCTGATCAGAATGGCCAAAGGTGACCCACGCAAGCCTAAGGGCAGGATGTCTTCCTATGCCTTCTTTGTCCAGGTCTGTCGCGAAGAGCACAAGAAGAAGAATTCTGACATCCCTATAAACTTCTCAGAGTTCTCCAAGAAGTGCTCGGGCAGGTGGAAGGTGAGCAACCAATGATTAGCCTGGAAATGTTCCCCTCCCTCGTTTTTATTTCAGCTTATGTTAAATTTAATAATTACCCTAGAGTTTTGCGCTGTATCGATGCATGGGTTTGTCTGCATGCACATTATAACTTGTGCATGTCGAGGAGGCACTGTTGGGTGCTGTTGGATTGTGAAGGAAACATCAGCCCTTGTCTTGTAATAGAGGGGCAATCCAGTCAGGAAAACACTTTGCACCAAATGTTTATGTTCAAACCGTCTGACCATGTTTTCACTTGGCTGTTGGAGGCATCAGTTCGGCACATGGATTGGACTCCGTTAAGTTTCCTTGATAGTAATTGGTGCATTTTATTTAACTGGACTGTTTAAGTCTCAAGGCATTTTACAAGCAGTTAAAGCGACAAGGTTAAAGTGTGCAACAAGTTTTAGCGAAAACTGCATTGAACATTATGCAAAATGTGCTGACTGCAGTATTTTACAATGGAGTGATTTGCACAAATTAACAGTTGCATACCGAAAGGATGGGTTTAGGGAAATTTGCCAGTTCTGGTAAGCTGTGTTCTATACCAATTTAAAGAGCAGTTTTCAAAGAGATTTAAGAGGCAATTGAACTGGCAGCCCTTGTATGAAAAGGATGCCTGTGGAGTGCCTTGAAGTGGATGGGGTCTCAGTATCTTGGCTGGTGGCCTGGGGTGTAATTATGGAGAAGCTGACTGTCATTTTGGACATTGTTTGGCACCTTTGAGTAATAAGAAGATGGTCAGTGTGGTGCATGATGAAAAGCCAGTGGAGCTTAACGCGCAGCAGTGGGCGCATGTGTCTGGGCTCGGATGGGTGGAGCTTAACAACCGCACGGCGGTGCTTGTGTGTCGCAGACTATGTCGGGGAAGGAGAAGTCCAGGTTCGACGACATGGCGAAGCAGGACAAGGTGCGCTACGATCAGGAGATGATGACCTACATGCCTGGGGGGAAGAAGGGGGGCAAGAAGAAGAAGGACCCCAACGCTCCCAAAAGGCCTCCGTAAGTTTTTATTTGCCACACAGTAGATGCCCCTCTCCAGTTTCCAGTAGGGCTTGTCCTACTCTTTTCTTTTTATGGTTTTCTGTAGAACACAGAGTAGAATGGTGTGCATCTGTTGGACTTTCTTCACTAAGGAACATATTGTCCATGTGTGATGTACAGATGCTGTAAAAGGGGGTCCTATTGCAATGGATGACACGGTAGCTGCTGGTTCCTTTCGGGAAAGGGGTTGGCTGAATGTGTGTATGGTGGTTTGGCCCTGGCTGCATTGATGCTGATGTGGGTCTCTACTGTAATCTCTCTTGCAGCTCCGGCTTCTTCCTGTTTTCCTCCGAGCAGCGGCCCAAGATCAAGGCCCAAGACCCCAGCCTGGGAATTGGGGATGTGGCTAAGAGGCTGGGTGAGATGTGGAACAATCTCACCGACTCCAGTAAGCAGCCATACCTGATCAAAGCCAACAAGTTGAAGGACAAATACAAGAAGGTAATGACTACTGACCATCACCAATAATGAGCACATGCTTGCCTTTGCCAGCTTAACTGTAACACAACGGATACTGTTTGAGGCATTGTGAGATGGTTATATATTTAGAGGGAAAATATTGGTTTATATGGCTTGACTGTCATTCCAGTTCAAGACTGCAAATTGTAATGTCTGAAATGGCATTGTGTAAAATCCATATAATGGGGCTAGAAAAATTCAAGTTCTTTAAGTTAAGCAATGCTTTTGGCCATAACTGATTTTGAGATTAGCTTTAACAAACTAGCACACCCACCTGGTTCCGGGGGAGTTTGGAAAACACATTGGTGCTGATCCA
Organism: Anguilla anguilla; assembly: GCF_013347855.1. NCBI lineage: Eukaryota > Metazoa > Chordata > Actinopteri > Anguilliformes > Anguillidae > Anguilla > Anguilla anguilla. The sequence continues at coordinate 29,920,120 of NC_049209.1, forward strand.
TAACTGATCAATAGAACATTCATGCAGTTCAATCACTGCCATCTTCCACTAACCTAAGTGTGTCCTAGATATTAAAATACTTAATGAGTTCTTACAAATGTATGATTACTCCTTGAAGTGTTGAATAATTAATTATGCGGTGCGGTGGGTGGGCTGAGGGGGGCGAAGCTCCGGATCTTTGGCATTCCTCACTCTCGTGTCTCCCTCTGCAGGACGTGGAAGATTACAAGGGCAAAGGCAAAGTAGGCGGGGCAGCGGCAGGCCCCAAGCCCACGAAGAAGCCTGTGCACGATGATGACGACGATGACGACGAGGAAGATGAAGAGGAAGACGAGGAGGATGATGATGATGACGAGGATGATGATTAATTGATTTGTGTATTTGGCTTTTTTTGTTTAGTTTTTTTTTTTTGGGAACTCTGTTCCTGGCTGTACTGTGACTGAGGGAGAGTAGCTGTGAGCCATGGGGTTTGAAGCAAGTATGCCCTGAGCAAGCTACCTCTCTCTCATGTCTCCCTGACAACGCGCACCCCCCCCCCCCCCCCCTTGAATTTTCTACTGGCTGTTAACTGGAAGCATTTAAATAAGAGGTAGTGGTTGCAGTATATATGCAAATGTTTTATTTTTCCCCTCTTAAAGAATTGTAAGGTGTTTGACTACATGGTTCTTAGGTTTTAGTTTGATCCTCCCCAATTCTGAGTTTTATTGCACAGATCTAGGCTGTAGGCGTGCGAGCCGTGCACCAGTATTGTCAACTTCAGTCGCAACTTTACTTTCTGTTGGAGAGTCTGGGTAGTGTTTGTGAACAGGAAGAATTGCAGTCTTTGGAATCGCTCTGGGTTTGTCCTTCATCTTTGTCCTGCACTGATGTGATCATGGACACAGCAGGGATGTATATGGTATAATTTTCGTATAAATATTAATTTTTTTTAGCTGTAATATCACATTTGAAGAATGGAGTTATGGCCATTGATGGAAATTCTGTACTTATTTGCACCTGAATATTTTTTTTTTTTCTTTTGTATGTTTAGGATGCTGCAAGTGAAATAAACTATTACATTTTTACTTTTGTTGTAAAGGTGTGCCATTTGATCTGTCCCGTTTTGCTATTCCTAATTTAGACCGCTTCAGTAATTGGCTTCAATTTTCACCAGCTTCAGGGTGGTTTGACATCTGGGTGCAACTCGTGAAAGGTAAACATGTGAGATGAGTTGACTATGGTTGTCCATTTGTACTATTTTTACAGACGGCTTTAGAGTTTTCCCTCTTCCTACAATGAGTGGACATTAAGTCTGGCCAATGGAGAGCAAGTATTTCTGTAAAGCTGACCAATGGGATGTGGGTTTCTGTTCGGCTGTCAGTGGGGAGCCGGCATTGCCACAAAGCTGACCAATAGATGACTGATTTCTCCAGACCACCATTGGGAGTCTAATGAAAGCAAAGATATTTCTGCATTTCTTTGGCATGTTAAAAGTAATGTTGGAAATGCAAATGTGCAGCTTCCCCCGTTTTTATAATGTAGCCTGTCATTACTTTAGGCCCCATGGAATGACTCATTTACTACATGTAAATGTCTGCATTGGTAATATAAGCTGATTTTAAGCAGCTCTGCAGCTTATGCTTTGTGTTTAAATCCAGATCCGTTTTAATTTAATTGCTTCTAAGCCTAACAGCTTCGCTGCATAATTCAGTGGCCGACTCAGCCGAGGCGTCCTGCTCTGGTGAATAGTATGGAGTTCAGCAGGGCTCTGTTTTTGGACATTTTCTTTTCTTTCTGAATGCTCGCCTTTGGACAGGTCATTGTGATGCACAGTGTTTTGCTTTTTCCCTGTTAAATGTCTTGCCAGTGTCTTTACTAGTATCCTGTGATGTCAACAGGCTGTGGAATTGTGTGTGAATTTAAACATTTCCATTTGCCATCATCTTTGTTTTTCCAAACTTACAGAGGAGTAAAATACTACGGTCAAATGCTTCTAAAGTTAATTTTCATGTATTTATAGGTAATGTAGGCTGTTTCCATCTAGCAAGGTGCACAAAAACAAAAATGTTTTCTAATGACCAATTTCACTTGAACAGAAACCCTGCTGCTAAAATGTAACATTAGTTGCTTTCCAAAGTTGAATTGGTGCTTCCTGTGTTCCTGGTGGCTCTCTTCCAAAATGGCTTAACGTTGATTACTTTAACCCTGAAAGCAGAGGTTGGAGCAGGGCCACCCAACTCAAGATCTGCTGTTCTGTTTGTTTTCACTCCGACCCTAACAAAGCACGCCTTCAATAGCTAGAGATTTTGTTGAGCTGCTAATTAGTTGAATCAAGTGTGCCAAACTGGGGTTGAAATGAAAACCTACAGGATGGTAGACCTCTGGGAACAGGGTTGGGTGGCCCTGGCTTAGAGATTTGTGTAACGCACCATAATGTTCCCGTTTCATGTTTTCTCTTTGTGGGAGGATGCGTGTGGTGACGTGGGGAGATTGTTTTGAGAGTAACATCTTAATCCTTTTTGTTTTTACTTTTTCTGTATTGTGTTCGAAATGTTTGTTTTTAAGAAGCTTTGAATATGAAAATAAATCAGCACGAGTAATAGATTCTATCTGAAAATATGGTCATACAGAATTTGAAATGCTGACAGTAAGAGACAGGCTAAAATGTCAGTCTGTTGTCAGCCTGTGTATTAGAGGTTTTGGGTGTGATTGGGAAATATTCAAAGACAGCAATATGAAGTCTGCCTGAGGAATTAATAAAGTGATTTTATTTCTCGGCAAAATTAATGTGGAATAATCTGTGCCTTTTTTGGCTTTATGGACTGGCAAGTTATTTTTATTCCTGAAAGGCTTTGTGGTCATCGAACCAATAACTTAAGCGCCTGGTGTTTGCTGAATGTCATTGGAACTTCGATTGGAACCTTGCGTTCAGATGAGGTGAAAATAGAACTTCATTGGCCACGAACACCAAAGGTGGTTTAAAAAGAAGGATGGTCATACAACGGAACAGAACCTAATCCCCACTGTGAATTATGGTGGTGGATATGCGATGATATGGGGATTTCAAAGGCCCTGGAATCTAGTTAATGTATTTTATGAAAAAAAAAAAGAATTTCCTATGAGCAATGGTATTAAATGGATTAGGATGAATTTCCTTTTTTCTATCAAATTGATGTGTGGAGGAAAAAGGAAATTAATAGGAAAAAGGTTAGCTCAAACTCAGATCTCAGGGTTTGATGGGTTTTTGAGTGCCAAAGCCACAACATTGCTAAGGCCTTTAATATGCAATATCCTCTTCTCATCTTTCTGATGTCCATTTATAGTGTTTTGAAATGTGAGCGTGTAAAAGACAGAGGGGGCATACAGGTGTACTATCTTATAGACAAATCTTGACCAGGACAACGTCATCGGGACTAACCTGTAATGGGGAGAGCTGGAGCACTCAAAGCTCAGAAACACCATACCTTTGCTGAAGCAGGTGTTAGCTGGGTTATTGTGTACCTGGTGTTACTTTTGCATAAGTATTATCATATGTTGGAGACTATGAGAAGACCGCTTCAGTTGGGACAAATGTCTTAGTTTCTTTTGGGGAACTGGCAGGAGGGTTAGGGTTTGAGGTGTTTGGTGTCCATTTCTAGGCTTATAGTTAACATAGAAAACTTGGAGGGATTGGGGCAAAGGTGAAAGGGTCCTGCTTCTCCTGCAAACACAATGATGACAACAAGCCATTCAGCCTGTCTATGCTTGCCTTTAACCTACAGAGTAGCTACTGCAGTATCTAGCCTATAACCTACACACTGCAGAGCATGTACTACGATCCAGCACTGCATCAAACTTTCCCTTGCAAAGGAAGGGTGTTGGTTGCTAATAACCTCACCGGCTTGATGTTCTGGAGTGTTTTTCAAGTGTGCTAGAGGAGATCAGAAAGGTATTCAATATCTTTTTCTGATGGAGCATCACTGGTTGATGGGGACCTACCTCTACCATTATTTCAGAGGTCAAGACCTCATGAATATAAATGGAAGAATGGCAGCCTTCTGACTGCAAATTTCAAAACACATGATAGCGGTTTTGTGGTGGAGGAGACCCTATTATTTAATCCTTCTTTCTCCATGGGTTTTCCCAGACGTGATTGAATGTTTTATGAAACTGCGATCACTAAGATCTGGCATCTGGTAGATATTTAAAATTATTGATGTACAAATAAGAATTTGGCCAGGGGCACACTCGGTTTGCACATGAAGTATCTATAAACTCTTTTAATCCTTCAGTTGTTAAAATGTGTTCTTTTTGTTTTCATTTTTTGAGGGGTGTTCCAGGTTCTGTGCAATGTCTATGGTTTTGGAGGGCTGGACTGCAAGGGTGGGTGTGGGATTTCCTTAAACTATTTTATGTTTGGAGTAAAATATTCAAAGGAAGAGACTGTGTAGTGTATACAGTGTAGTGTACTACTAATACCAGCGTCAGGTAGTTGATTGTCTAGCTCTTTTCAAAATGTCTTAGGTTAAAATCACTGGCTGGGTTGTAACTGGCTATGAGATTCCTAAATTATGGAAGCAGAAAAATCACATTACTTAAATATGAAATTGCATTGATGAGGTCCTGGTTCAGTTACTACTGAGGCTCCTACATGTCACCTATTGTATTTGTGGAATAATTGGGGGTCTATGATGCTGACGCTCCTGACCTATTGACTAATGGCTGAAGTGTAACATACAGTAAGACTAAAAATTCTAAATGGTTTTTGAATATCATTTTTAGGGAATGAAATGGAAGATTCGAGCCCATCTAGGCTTGTCATTTTACCTACATAAGCCTTTCGCATTTGGCTTTTGTTCTTAATCTCTTTGCTGTTGGGTGCCATGACCATCATCCCTCTAACAACTCAGATCAGGGCAGTGGCCCACTGCTGAGGATTAGAGCACTCATGTCTCCTGATCTCAGTATGTCCTGTCGAGTCCAGACCCTTTCATATGGAACTTTAACCTTTTCTTCTCTCTCCTGGATATGATTGATAACAGTATGATTCTTTAGTATCTGGTGCATACTATTTAGGCAACTAGACTTTTTTTTAGCCTTTTTTGTTGTTGAAGTTTTTAATCTCAAGGTCAAATATGATACCTTATTATGTTTAGTATGTGCTGCTTAATTACAATTTTATTTTCTTATGATTTGTAATTAAATTTACTCACATAATATGTAACAGTTCTGAGAAATGTTTTACTCGTTTTTTTTACACTTAATATGAACATTTCTTAAAATAACTCTATATTTGATGTAAATATAATTATTACATAACAGGTGGATAAATCACCTACAGTATATATGTCACAAAACTCGTTAGTCAGTTTTTTGCTTGAATAACTTGTTTGGGTAAGTAGGTTAATTTATGGTTCTTTTAAAATTCACACAATTGCTCCACTGTGTGGTTGGAATGTAAAGTGCAACTAGACTTTCTGGGGCTTCTACTTCAGGTCACTGGGCAATGGGCCTATTTAAATGTCATTTAAAAGTAATGTATCTTATAAATAATCCTTAAAATATGAATTGTCCTTTCCACAGCATAATTGGTTAGCATGCATGGTCCTAGAAACTAACAATATCCACTTTGTGAATATGCAATTAACAACCAAAAAGAATACTTTTTGGCAGATTTAGGTTTTACACCAAATTAAATGTAGGCTGATTTTGAAATGACATATTTTTAATGCTGCATAACTTGGATGCCTTTTTTTCAAGTTATTACAAAAGGATGTTTCATAAAATTGTGATGAAGGTATTTCACTGGGGGAAATGATGACTTTCAGGGGGTTCCAATTTAATAAAAAAGATTAATAAAGAGGATTTCAGTTTGCATCATTTTGTATTTAGGTTGTACCACATTTTGTTGTATGGAGAAGCTGGATGTTATTACAACAAATACTGAATCACAAGGTTGTCTGAATAGACATTTTGATTTTTTTTCACCATTTACAACAAAGATAAGAAAAAAGGCTTTATCAGTTCAAACCAGATCCAAGATGTTGTGTAAGACATACATTCTTAAACTGGGCCATGCGGGCAAGTTTTTCCACCTCCCTCTTGAACCCTTGATCAATGAAGGGTCACATGGATTCGAAGTCTGTTAAGAGAAGGAGAGTAAATAACATGTTTATTCTTCTAGTCCTCCTTGCGGACGCTTGACTAAGATGCCATCCTTATAAACGCAGAGTTTGTTGCTTATTATGGGATCTGTCCCATTCGGATCATATTATGATCTTTAAAAATAATTTTAAACGAGTGAACATCAAGTTTAATTTATTAATGTAGTGAAATGTATTCTGACATGACCATATCACCATCATTGGCTTAAACCTCCTTCCAGAGTAAGTAGAGACTATTTGATTTGTATTTTGTTGTATATGCAGTCCATAGCCTGTCATGCCATAGTACAATGTTGAAGTCTGAATTTGCAATGGACACCAATAGGAGAGGCAATTCCTCAACATCAATGTAGCAGATGTCACCCTTGCTATTTTGAAGAGCAGTTAGGCTGTATGAGTGCGCGCCACGATCATGAACAGAGCTTGAGCCACTTCGTTTGCATATTAATGTGTTTAATAAAATGTCAGGTGCTGAACTGATAGATGTTACCTGTCTTCTCGCTCAGCGGGCCCTCGCTGGGTGCGAGAGCCTCTCTCGGGGCCAGATGGCGGTGGAGAGAAGCGCGGTGCGCCCCGTTATAGACGCTGCAATCAATCTCACCGCTGGAGCCGCCGGCAAGTAGCCATATTGGAATTTTGTGCTCGCAGAGTTCATCAGCTATTTAATTTGAGCGAGAGCAAAACGGTCTTTTTCTTAAAGGGATAGTGTCATGGTTTTTACTCTGACCGTCTGGGATTTTTTGGATATCATTACAGCTTTAGTGTATGTTTTCAAGTGGCCCAAACAGATTTTATGGTCAATGAAGGACATTGATACAAAAAGATACTTATAGATGTTTCTGACAACCAGCCAGCATTACAATGGCTGAAACAGGGGCATTCGGGGGTTGCAATTCCATAGTCGCTTGTACTGCAATGTTATGTTTCCACAGGCTCTATGAGGCAAGATTAACTTTCTCACAAAGAAACAGATGCCCCATAGGAAATGACTGACTGAAAATAAGACTAAACAAAATGTTTGGAAAAATAATCTTGTAATAAACACATATACAACCTCTAGAGGCATAACGTCACTGTCCAAGCTGCTTTGGCATTACTTGAAGTGTATTTTCTTGCTTTAGAACACAAACCCCCAAAATATCCCTATACCATTCATTTTAAAGCTAGTTGGTCTTAACTTATGAAAATATCTAAAATATCCTTTATTGTACATAAAAACTATCTGGGCCAATCAAAGACATACACTAACCTGAGATAATATACAAAAAAACCATAGCAAGTCAACTAATAATTGAATAATTGTAGATTTTAATTTAATTTGGAACTGCTACTATATCCTTAGCTACATATTACCTGACATCAAACAGTTAAAATGTATATAGTTATGTGTGGAAGTATAGCAACCCACGCAGCTCCTGGCTGATGCTGTATCTCTGCTTGTCTTTAGCCTGTTCCTGCATGTTGTGTTTGATGGCACCGCCCATCTTGTTGTTCCTGGCAGGGGGAGTGGCGTGCGTGGTGAGCGGGCAGCCGTTTGACACGGTGAAGACGAAGCTGCAGACGTTTCCCGGCCTGTACCGCGGCTTCGTGGACTGCTCCTTGAAGACGTACCGGCAGGACGGGGTGTGGGGCCTGTACCAGGGCACCATGCCCGCCCTCCTGGCCAACGTGGCAGAGAACGCAGTCCTCTTTGCCTGCTACGGGACCTGCCAGCAGCTCACTGCCAGAGCCTTCGGTCTGAAGAGCATTTCGGAACTCAGGTGAGAGAGAGAGACAAAAAGGATGGGTGCGACAGGGAGGGGCAGGACAGGCGTGAGAGGGAGGGGCAGGACAGGTGGGCGATGGAGGGAGACAGATGGAGAGTGATTCTCTAAGTCTTTGTTGGAGTGTCCAAGTCTGTGTGTCTGCTTGCCGCAGTCTGAATCTGTGTCTGTTTCTGTGGGTGTCATAGTATCTATGTCTGTGTGGATCTGTCTATGTGTCTAATTCTGTGTCAGTGTGGTTACCTGTAAGGAGGAAGGATGCTCTGCAGAGGAAATTGATTCTCCCAGTCCTTCACCTATCTGTTCAGGGAAAATATATTTGTTCATCCTTGTAAGAAATATTTTAATTAATTTTTATTTGGATGGCTACACTATCTTAATCTTGGTTTTCCGCACCCACACACTGTATTGCTCAGTCCCTTCTGATGGGCAGCCTAAATATTGGTGAAATTATTTTTATTAACAATTTTACTAACACCAACATCAGCAAGAACAACAACCCAACCAACTGCATCCTCCCTCAACATTACAAGCAACTAAGCCAGCCAAGAGTGACTAGCCTACTCACAGGTATAGCTACCAGCAGGATTTCTTTGTAGCGTTTCTTAGTCTGAAAATGAAAATTCTTCTCACACTCCAACCTTGCCAGTCAGTCCACTAGCTGGCCTGCCATACATCAAATTAAGTGTTTGCTGTAGAAACTGTCTGAAATGTTCTTGGTCCCTTGAGTGTTGAGGAAAGCCTTTCCCCGACCCTGAGTGGAAAATGACTTTACAGGCCTGCATCTCCGCTTGTAGAGTTTAGAGATAACATCCTTGAAATCCACTAGGTGACAAGTGATCTCATTGCTGAAGTTTTGATAGATGAGAGTCCTATGTCACTGATTCATGAGGGGTTTTGTGATCACGGTTTATGGCAGCAGCTCCTTGGCCTGGAAATGGTGATAATGGAGTAAAGGTAGACAACTGCTGATTAGGTGTGGGCTCTGGGGGGAGGTGGTGGAAGCATATAACTCTCCAGTGAGAAGAAATGAGCTGGATGAGAGCCCTTGCTGATTTTGGCACCTTAAAACCTGCAGATTTGGTCTGCTGCTCATGTCCTCCAAGTTGATAGGCTTTCCTTGGGAGGAGGGGGGTGGGGGTGGGGGGGTGTGGTTTGTTGACATTGTGATTGTGAGCTGGGGTGTTGGGTGGATGAGGGGCGGGGATGGGGTAGGCGTGCGGGGGAGTGTGGTGGTGGTTGGGGTGATTGTGGACCACCTGCAGTACCTTTGTGAAACCCGGGTCCTAGAGTATTTTGTTGTCGACTATCAATGTACCACAAGTGGCTTCAGGAATACTGTCTGTCTTATTATTCTAATGGATTCTGTGTTTATACCTACATTCATTGACAGGGTGCTGTTAACACCCATAGCTCCAGGTCCATAAGACACGTCACTGAAAAGGGCAAACAGGGGACATACACTTTGGCCATCCAATCAATCCCAGTCCACTATGGTTATTGACAAGCTGTCTCCCTCTCTATCTCACACCACATTTGCATTTTTAGAGACTTCTTGCCGTTAGACTTTCAACAGCTGTAACAGAGGGGAATTTTCATGAAGCAATCAAAGCTCTTTATTCCTTTCCTGTTGTATGTCTACAAGTCAATGACTTTAAAACAGCCTGGTTCCCTGGTGTTAAACAAGGATATGTATTTTCACCATTATATTTCAATGACTTGGCTCTTGAAATGAAACATGCAAATTTGGGAATGAAAGTTTTAAAAATGACCTTCTGGGTTTCTTTATGCTGATAATATCCTTCTTTTAGCTGAAACAGGCTGAACTACAGAGCATGCCAGGCATGGTGAATTCATGGTGTTCTAAATGGAGACTATGATAAATGAAGAAGAAACACAAATTTTTCACTTTGAGAAGAAAGGAGTCAAAATGAGCTCAAATCACTATGTTTGGCATTTGTACCTTTGTCAAAAAATATCTTGGGTTCATCAATATGTATAACTCATAAAATCTCATGAAAGTAGAGTGTTTAAGGTAAATGTCCGTGGCATACAATTTAAATCCTTACATCTGCCTTACAGTTCTATTTCTTTGTATTTATTTTGGAATAGTTCTCATCTAACAGGACCCACAGTGGTATCTGGCTGACCTGTGTGTGTGTCTCAGTAACACACGTTTCAGTGTGTTTCTTTATGCCTCAGACTGCTCGCTCTGTTTGCTTCAGTGACCTGCAGAACGCTGCCGCTGGCTCCTTGGCTTCCGTGTTCTCCTCGCTGGTGCTCTGTCCCACCGAGCTGGTGAAGTGCCGCATGCAGGCCCTGCACGAGATGAGGACGGCGGGGAAGACCTCTCTGGCCAGCCGCGTGTGAGTGACTCTCATTACTGGGTTATTATTATGAGGTGGATATGAGGATGTGGTTTCCTGAGGTGGGTGTGAGGGTGTGGTCTCCTGAGGTGCGTGTCAGGGTGTGGTCTCCTGAGGAGGGTGTGAGAGTGTGGTCTCCTGGGGTGGGTGTGAGGGTGTGGTCTCCTGAGGTGGGTGTGAGGGTGTGGTCTCCTGGCTCTGGTGGTGACAGGTGCTCCTCCCTTAGCTCCACCTGGTCCATGGTCAGGAACATCCTGCGGACGGAGGGGCCGCAAGGGCTGTTCCAGGGAATGACCAGCACCTGGCTCCGAGAGGTGCCGGGATACTTCTTCTTCTTTGGTGGTTACGAGATCAGCCGCACCCTCTTAACACAGCCGGGATGCTCTAAGGACCAACTGGGTAAGACACTTCACTGTGTCAAGATTGCCTTCTTTTTCTAAAAACGAAAAATCTAAATCTAAAAATCTTTTTTAAAAACTGCCAACTGCTTTGCGGAACAAAAACCAATCTTGCCTCTTTCTTCTCTCCATCTTTCCTTCTATTTATCTCTCCACCTGCCCATCTCTCTGGCCACCTTGTAGATGCTCTTCCCCTGGTGGTGAGTGGAGGTATTGGGGGTGCTTTCTTCTGGCTGGCTGTCTACCCCATTGATTCTGTCAAGTCACGCATCCAAGTGCTATCCATGACTGGCAAGCAGGCAGGCTTCCTCCATACCCTCCTCAGCATCATACGTGCTGAAGGTAAGAATCTTCCTTTCATCCCAGTCCATCTGCTCTCTGCTCTCCACAACATTCTGTTCAGTTCCTCCTCTGTTATTCTACACAACTCTCTGTGGGAATGCCCACAAACAGCGCCTGGGTAAGCCATAGTAGGTGAACATTCATTGATCGCTGCCTGGGGCTAAACTCAAGATTTATTTTTTGTGTAATGGCGGTGTGTTCTCCTTGTGTCTGAATATTTCAGGAGTTCCTGCTCTGTACATTGGCCTGACCCCCACGGTCCTGCGCGCATTCCCCTCAAACGGCGCTCTCTTCCTGGCGTACGAGCTGACCAGGAGAGCGCTGACCAGCCAGGCCATGGGCAGCTGAGTGGATGCGGAGCAGAGGTGGAGCGCCCACACATGGACACTTGCTGTCAGTTAGCTGACATCATTGCTGGGGCTCTAAATTGTACAGTTACAGGCAGCCAGTGCTTACACCTTTAATCCTGAGCCTAGTGCCCTTCTTATAAGTATCGACCATGATAAGGCTTTACAAGGATCTTCCCAAAGCCGTCAATGTAAATACCCCAAAAACTACATTTGTCACCATAAAAAAGGCAGGCCGATTATGCCAATGATTTCATGTTAAAAAACAGGAATAGATCATGGCTTTTTTATTTCCTTTACATAATTTAACATTTATTGAATATTTTGGAATTGTGCATTGTATTTTTGTTGGTTTATGTCTTAGTGTATGACAGATAAAAATAGGTGCATTTTATGGGGTTTTATTGTATCTTTGAGACAATATCTTTCATCATTAAATAATATTTTGAAAAGATGAAACAGAAAGTATAACTTTAACAATATTTCTGTTATTTCTGCCCAGGATTCCACCACTATTGCACTCCATTACATACATTGAATCATTCAGAAGTCACTGTCCGTTTATCAACTGTGGATCTTACCTATAAGAGACGAACTTCACCTTCACCAAATTTATAAACCACTGTCATGTTTGGGCTCATGAATATTACAAAATTCATATCAAAAAACACTTCTGAATAGTAAAATAGTCTAAGTGTGCAAAGAACAGATAGTCAGAGATAGCAACAGGATTCTGTTGCAGAGCTGGGCCGATCCTGTCTGACAATCTAGAATGAATCTGAGAAGCAGTGTCACCCCAGCATACTTTCGTACAACAGAGCAATGCTTATGTAATTCATTCTGAGTTCAGATTCCTAATTAATACAGGCCAGCAGTAGTGTAGATTCAATTAAGATTGCTGGCCCAAACTTATGGCCAGTAGGCTTGGTCTTAAAAATCAGTAAGGAAATCGACAGACTTGAATGGTCTGCCTTAGTTAAAAAGGGTGTTAAACAATGGTGTCGCAGATGGAATCTGGGTTTGTTTTAAATGCAAGGATAGATTTGTATCTTGTATTGCACTTAGGGCTTGTATCCACCAAAAGAAGATTCATTGGGTAGGTTTATATATTTTGGGCAACCTTTTTCTCTGGAAAACAGTACACTAATTTCACAGCCTTTACAGCATACTATTTTTATGACATCCCTTCATCACAGGTCTCTGATCATCTGTCTCCAGACAAAGCTGTTTCTGTCATATAAAACTGTCTTGGGAGACTGGTCATGGCACTCTAAAACTACTGAAAGGACTGGGAATCAGACCCAGTCTTGTGAAGTCCCCTGAAATTAGGATGATGGACACAGACAGATACATCTTTGAACCAAGTGAGCGTGCCCACAAGTCCACTATTTGTACTGTTCATAATTATAAGCTACAATATATCTTACCCAAATTGGGCTAGTTTTGGGCTATGTTTTCCACATTTTCACATGGTCTGTTTCATACAGGGATTCTAGAATAATCTTTAGCTTTCATTTGTGATCAGGTGCTTATCAGAATAATAGATAATATTTCACATCATGTAAGATATGATAAGGAAGTTAATCATGTAAAGAATCAGCGCACCCCGTATTTCTCTCTGTGTTCTGTGCCTGAATGCTTCACTGATGCCACCAGAAACATCGCTTATCTCAGAAACTTAAACATGTTGCTCAGTAGAATCAACTCAACATCACAAGACTGCTTACTTTAGAACGCAGAACCACGAGTCAGCATGTTGGATCTTACTCTAATGTTAGATAATTCCTTCCAGATCAATACCAACCTACCCTCCATATAAATCACAACCACTAATTACCAAAGACCTTCCTCTGTTTGTCAAACCAAACCTTACTTTTTAAAAACATGTGGGAAGCTCGGTAAATGATATTTCTGTTATATTGCAATCAGTTTTCCGATCTGGTGTCTGCAGAGATAACCTTTGTCAGAGCTGTAACCTCTCATGGCCTGTCTTATCATTGCTAGACTGGCAAAAAAAAAAAAAACAATAAAAAAAAACAATTTCTCTCTTTCACTCCCTGTAATACATCTCAGCTTGCCTAAATGGCATTTCAAGGTGGATGGGAAACCATAGCCTAAAGCTCAGTTTAACTAAAACTGAGAGTGTCCTTCTCAAACTGTGCCCCCCCCCCCCTCCCTTGACCTGTCACTCACCCTGAAATCTGTCTCTTCCTCACCACCTACTCAACCCATCTCTCTGTCCAGGCACATCTAGGACCTCATTTATAAAATGGTCTTATGATCGAATTATATCTTAAATAGTGGCTTACACAGAAAACTATGACTAAGTAGCTATTTATAAAGTCCCACTTTGACGTGGATATGATTGTATCACCATGTAGGTTTATACTAGAAATAAGTTGATTATTTGCTAGTTATTTGGAGGTACTGCATGTTTGAGAGATACGCACAAATCCCAAAAGTAGGCTGCATACAGGCTTTAAGAAAAACAATTGTTTATCAAATTTAGACATGGAGAGTGCAAAAAATGTTGTAATGCAACCTTATTTCAAGGAAAATAGTTGTTATCAGCCACATTCACAAGCCAGGGCAATTGTTAAGCACATTCACGTGCATTCAATTTGATTAATATATCAAAGTTCATTTGAGATTTATATATCACAGATGTATAAAACACAGATATGCCACATTAAACCAGTATAAGCAACTTCTTTCAGTCTCAGTTATTTTTATGAATCAAGCATAAGCACAAATTGGGAAATGATCTTAAGATTACATTTAAGTTTAACTCTAAGATTTAAAAAAAACTACCTATATCAGCTTTCATCAGATTGAAAACCTTGGTGCTGGCCTATTGGCCAGCTAAAGGGCCTGCTCTGTTACATCTTCAAAAGATCATCAGGCCATACACACCGCCTGGCCTTTCTGTTCTGCTACCTCTGGGCATCTGGGAAAGAGCGTCTGCTTAAGTGACTGTAATATGATGTCATGTGACCACAGCTGACACTGGTGTATGTCTTCATCTAGGTCCTTAGATGGGGTGATGCACTTGACACAATAACAGGCAGTCAGTGGACTCAAACCTCTTGTTGGACTGGTAATCTTCTTATCCCAATCTAAGTCCTTTTCAGTCAGACATCACCTTTTTTACATTACAGTCTCTTTTCTTCTTCATGGAGAAAAATGCTCTCTCCCTTAAGGTTTGGCTCTTGGACTGATGGCTTGATCCTCTGTATATGTTTCCACTGTGAAAAATGATTTGCCAAAATGTGGTACATTTTCCCCATCAGGTCGATTATCTCCACAACCGAACCATAACTATGTGAAAATGAGAATAAATGTCAAAATGGCTTGCCACATATTTCTCAGTGAAGCGGAGTGAGACATTACCATCACAAAATTTAAAATCTGTCAGGGTGATCTGGATGACATCCAAAATCCTGCTGTGAAACAGGAATCAGATTTAGGGTCCTGAGAGGGTTTGACAGTAAATGATTTTGCATTTGCATTCCTTTATTTGAGGGCGACATGGTGGTGCAGTGGGTAGCACTGTCACCTCAAGGCAAGAATGGTTCAAATTCAAATTCTGGGTTCAATTCCGGCCTGGGCCTTTCTGTGTGGAGTTTGCATGTTCTCCCTGTATCTATGTGGGTTTCCTCTGGGTACTCTGATGTCCTCCCACAGTCCAAAGACATGCAGGTAGGCCCACTGGAGACTTTAAATTGTCCGTAGGTATGAGTGTTTGAGTGAATGGTGTGTGTGCCCCTGTCCAGGGTGTAGTACTCCCTCTTGCCCAATTCACAATGGGATAGGCTGCAGCACCCCTCAGTACTTCCTTGCCCAGGATAAGTGGGTATAGATAATGGATGGATGGATTCCTTTATTTGACAGATTCCTTTACCCAAAGCAACTTCCAAAACCATTATGGCAGATAACCCCAAGTGCGAATAACTAGAATAACTGCCATCACCACTCAAACCAAAACTCAGCATATAGTAACACTAGATAGATGTTTAGAACAAAGATGACCTGACACAAGTAATTGAACTAAGATGTTAAGTCCACAACTTAAAGATCCACAATGATCAATACTAGATGACACAATACAAAGAGTACCCTTTACAGTCAGCGCTACCATAGAAATAAAGAAGAGCTTAAATTACCTACATAAACAAGTAATCATACCTGTGATGTGGCAGCTGAAGTTTCAAGAATTCAATAAAAATCTAAAGCAGGGGTGTCAAACTACATTCCCTGTGGGCCCAGTGTCTTCAGGTTTTTGTGGTTTCCTTTCAATTAACTGCCAATTCAGGAGAATGAGATGTGTGGTTTTTTAGCCAATCAATGACTTAAATGAACCACTGGTGCTGAGAACACCCTGAAAACCAGTAGACACTGTGTGGCCCTCCAGGACTGGAGTTTGACACCTGTGATCTAAAGGGGGGTAAGAACTGCCCATAGAAGTAGATTTTCAGGCCAGACTGACAGGCAGATAGCAGCTCCTAATGGGTATGGACGATATCGCCTGGTCGTGAATGCACAATCTGACTTCTTTAGTGCAGGTTCAGTGGGAGTTGAGTTTATATTTTAAATGTACAATATTAACTGAGCTGTGACTTCGGGGTGTCTCATCTGGAGGATGTTAAAACACACCAAGGTTCACACTTGAAGAGCAGAAGTAATCACTGGAAGCATGATTGACAAATTCAGATTTAACGATGTCAGCGTGCCGCTGTGATGTAAAACGAGCCCGTCCCCTTGATCGGCTCCTGTCCTTCCAAAGCCCTGTGGGTTGGCCTCGTAATACGCCTGCAGTGAATTTCCAACACTAATGGAAAATCCATATTCTAAAGCCATATTTCATTTTTTTATTGACGGTCTTATTCCATTTGGCGTGTCATAATAAAAATCGAACAAAGCGTCCACGGTTTAGGACGAGTAAATCAATGTTTGACCTTTCACCCCAATATAGTCAGCTTCACCGTGTATCTCCTCAGATACTGAGTCTCTGCGTTATCCAAGATTTCCGCTTCCATGCTGTCACGTAAGGAATCTTAAAGCTGTCAATTTTCAGCCGAAAAAACAAGGTACGCCATTCGTGAGAGCAGTTCATAGAATGAATCCAAATTATGATGACTGAACGTGACAAGTGGGGTTGTGCTGGTGGGTTAGAAGTCATAAAAGTAATACAAACCTTACTTTGACCCTATTTGACATCGGTGCTGCCTTTGAAATGGACGTGTGGATATGAATGCGATACTGCGATGCTGGGTTTGTAACACTGAGTCAATGGCCAGTGTCACCATTTGCAGATCACCTGAGTGGTGACAGAGAGCCTGGCCTTTGGCCTTCTACAGGAGCAGAGCAGTCTCTGGGCAGCAGTCAATCTTTAACCAAGCGCAAAACAGGCTGAAAGGGTGGGATCAAGAGGGGGAGGTAGAATACCGACAAATAAGATGAATGTAGAAACTGTTGTTAACTAATATTGTGCTTGGAGTCAGGGCCAATATATTATGGTATTATGACAAATAAATTAGCAAATAAATATTACTACAACCACTGCTACTACTATAATTCTATAATAATTATAACATTAAATAGTTATATTAAAAGTATTCATTATAACATATTATCATTGTTGTTGTTATTATTATTATTTTTATTATTATTACAAGAAGTGGTGTTGCACTCTCTAACTGGTTGTGTGTGTGTGTGTGTGTGTGTGTGTATATGTATGTGTGTGGTGTTAGTCCACAGTCAAACTAATAAAATAAAAGCTGGCTTTTATCAGGCTTTTTCCGGTCAGCAACTCTGACATCAGTCCTTCCAATACCCGGAACCGACTGCACTTTAAACTGTCTTAAAAGCAGCAATTAATTCATTGGATGATTTTTATTTCATCAAGTTCACCATTCTGACCTTTGTTTACCTCGTTTAATTACCTAAAATATATTCATTTGTGTAAAATGTGTTTTCTAAGTTAGGCTCAGCCAGTCTGAGTCACCTCAAGTTACATTTAATGTGATTACCTAACCGGTGACATGCAATGTAGACATTTAACCAACAGATGGCAAGAGAGAGCTGAAACTGCAACTGTTATTGATGCAGCAAAGAAGAATGCAGATGCATGCTAAA